>NC_063444.1:47039823-47371886 GCF_020379485.1 Brassica napus
ATTTAATAAATACAGAAATATATAAATTAATTTTTTTTAAAAAAAAATCCCAAATAATTTAATCACAAAAAAAGATTTATATATATTTAAAATTTTTAATAAATATATAAAAATAGTTCTAATAAACAAAAAATTTGTAATAAATAAAAATAGTTTAATAATTACAAAAAATAGTTTTAATAATATATATATATTAAAAATATTTTTAAATCCCAAATAATAGTTTTTAATCACAAAAAAAGTTTTATAGATATTTAAAATGTTGTGTAAAATCCAAAAAATCGAATTTATATAGAAATTTTTTTTTTGTAAAGTCCAAAAAATTGAATTTATATAGAAAAATCGTTTTGTAAAATACAAAAATCGATTTTATAAATACAAAAAAAAAAATTATAAAAAAATTCTAAATCAATTCAACAAAACAAATCATTCAACCAAATCACAATTCTAAACCTATTATACAACCAAATCACAATCCTAACCAATCACCCTAACAAAAATCTATCAAAACTACACAAAAACCTAACAAATAGAACCTAAGAGAGTGGGATAGGGTCCTTACATGATTTGTGTAAGAAAAGGGGGAGATCGCCAGAGATATCGTCGGATTTCAGGGGGAAATCGCCGGAGAAAAAAGAGAGGAGTCACGCAGAGGAAAAAGAAAGAAATGGGGAAGAAGAAGTGGCTCGTGGTTATAAAACCTAGGGTCCGACGGACATTATCCGTCGGAATTCCGTCGGAATTCTAATTTCAATTTTCGCGAAATATTTGCCCGGTAAAATGAAAATATTCCGAGGAAATTCCGACGGATAGTAAAATATCCGTCGGAATTTCCTCGAAATATTCCGAGGAAATACCGAGGAACTAGTGTTTGGGGTTTCAAAACATCAATTTTTTTTGCCGTATTTCATTTCTTATACAATTGTAATGCATACCATTGAGGATTCTTTGTATAGATGAGCATAAACCATGAAATAAAAAATTTCAAAACTAATTGAAAGTATTCCCTTTACCGTTCATTAAAAGGTATAAGTGTTTGTCTTATGTTGCGAGATTTCGTTCATACAATCGGAAAAGTGTTAATTATACGGTAAGGAACAAATTTTTGACTTCATAATGACCGTAAGACACTTAATAAGGGTTATATAGGTGTTATTCAAACGGCAAAACGTTGTTTTCGGTTTTAAAACCCTATTTCCTCGGAATTTTCTCGGATTATTCCGAGGGAACTCCGAGGAAACCCTCTTCTTCCTCGGAATTTCCTCGGAATATTCTGAGGAAATTCCGAGGACCTAGTGTTTGGGGTTTCAAAACGTAATTTTTTTTTAAATAAACGCATCGAGCGATGCGTTTTTGAATAAAAACAAATCGATCGATCGAGAATCTCAATTGTTCCTCGGAATGTCCTCGGAAAATCTTGTATGTTTTTTTAAAAACGCATCGATCGATGTGTTTTTGAATAAAAACGAATCGATCGATTACTAAGATGGACCGGGCCGTAAGATTGTGATCGATCGATGAGAGTAACCCATCGATCGATCGAGAATCTCAATTGTTCCTCGGAATGTCCTCGGAAAATCTTGTATGTTTTTTTAAAAACGCATCGATCGATGTGTTTTTGAATAAAAACGAATCGATCGATTACTAAGATGGACCGGGCCGTAAGATTGTGATCGATCGATGAGAGTAACCCATCGATCGATCGAGAATCTCAATTGTTCCTCGGAATGTCCTTGGAATGTCCTCGGAAAATCTTGTATGTTTTTTTAAAAACGCATCGATCGATGCGTTTCTGAACAAAAACGCATCGATCGATTACAAAGATGGACCGGGCCGTGAGATTGTGATCGATCGATGCGTTATAGAACAAAAACGCATCGATCGATGCGTGTTCGGAAAACAGAATTATAAGGCAAAACCCTACCTTTTCTGGATCTAAGCCTTAGAACTCTCATCCCCTCCGATTTCCCCTATAATTCGCCCCCCCTTTCTCCCTCTATAATCATCCGATTTGAACAATTTTGGGCTCCATTCCACTTGATTTTTCGAGCTCTACCTGATTCCTACACTCGTCTTCACCCTAAGACAGGTATACTCCGCGAATCTCCACATTCTGAAATCGTGTTCTTGAGCAATTTTTTGGGTTTTGTGAATTTCTTATTTCCGTGTTGATTCCTTGATCAAATATGCATGAAACAGATGTTTAAACATGGAATAGAACACAATTGTCTGTGATCAACGAGTTTGGAACAGGATTTGAGATGATTTAGGGATTGAGAATTTTTTTCAATTTGTTTTTTTTTTATCACAACTCGATTTCGCTTTTCATTTTCATGTTGCTTTGAGTTCTTAATTGATTATAACCATGTTGAGAGCAATGATTCTATTTTGTAGAGAATGAAGCGCACGAAAATGTCAGCAAAGAAGAACACACAAGAAGAGGGTTCGTCTCAGCTGGAGAAGCAAAGGCCAAAGAAGTGGGATAAGTCTGATACCACCCACTACAACAACATGAAGAAGGTAGCCGTTCCGGCTACACAACTAGCATGTCCTGAGACGATGACAATATTGGGAATCCAAGCAGACATTGAAGGACTGTTCCAGAACATGGGTCTAGGCCAACTATGCAACCTCAACGAACCCACTTATCCGGAGTTGGTACGCCAGTTCATAGCATCCGCATACGTCACCCGTCCCGATGATAGCCATCAGGAAGGTTTTCTGGCATTCGTAGTGCAGAAAGTATACTATGAGGTATCTTTCACAGACCTCTGCGGACTATTTGGATTGAGTGCAGGGGAGAGGACATCTGGTCTTTATTGGACTTCAGAGCTGTTGAACTTCTGGGAAACGATTGGCACAGGGGTTTATAGATCTTCTCAGGCAAAGGAGTCACTTATCCGGAGCCCAGTACTGAGATATGCCCACGCCTCATTGGCTCATTGCTATACGGGACAACCACAGCCGCATCAGTCACGCAATGGGAGTTGTGCCTCCTGTACCAAGGTGTGAGGCATTTGCTACCGGCATTTGGAAACTCTACATTCCCACCTGCTACTGCCTTCAACATGGGAGCGGTGCTGGCCGCAAACTTAGCAGGATACAAGGGGAAAGTAACCAATTCCAAGAGCAATGCATGTGGATTTGGTGCAGTGATTACTCGGATCCTTAGACATGTGGGTGTAGACTGCAAGAACCAGCAGGTAGCACTGGACAGATCGAACAACATTGCTTGGAACTACCTGGATGTCATTTCTCTAGTAAGTAAGGAGTTCATAGCTGGTCCCCACTCGAGGATCCATCGGGATGGTCCTTACGTCTACGTATTCCAGGACCGAGCGAAGAAAACACTCTACTGCCACCTGCCTCAGATCGATCTGACTTCTCTTCTTTCAGAGGCTGCAGTTGAGTTCCTACCCCCTGCTACCGCACTAGTAGACAAGCCATCCTTCTTCACGCCAAAATATCAGACCAAAGGCAAGGGCGTGGTTGATGAAGAAGGAGAAGATGAGGCTGCACAAGCCATTCCAGATGATTCACAAGATGATTCACAACCCCATCAGCTACTCCCATCAGACTCCAGCCAGTACAAGCTGCAAGAGCTTCCACCGAACGCCACTTCGCGCCAGCAACAACATTGGAGAGATCAGAGCATAAAGACAAACAACGACATGCTACACAAGATCTGGGCTGCCATTTCACGTATCAGGCCGTGTCGTTGCCAAAAGGATGATGTAGTTCATCGGGACAACTCTCCATCCAGCTCTGGTTCGGGTTCGAGTGGTACACACAGGGTAAGAAAGAGGTCCAAGAGACCCAACGATGCAGGAACATCTGGAGCAGGAGACGAGGAGTAGGAACTATCACCGGCTATTTTATTTTCTTTTCTATTCTAATGTTTTATGGTCTTTTTTTCTGTTAATTTTGAACTGAGTTTTTTTTGGGTTTCTTAATTATGAGTTCGTATTTCTTTTCAGGTTTCTTGCTAGATTTGGTTTTGAACTGAGTAGTTTTTAATTCGTATTCAGCTTTGCCTTGCTAGATAAACCAAATAACTATTATCCGAGGAAAGAGGTTATATCAAGTGTTCCTCGGAATTTCCTCGGTATTTCTTAAAAAAAAAAAGAATAATATGTTCAATGGTAGTCTGTTTCCGAGTCATCATCACCAGATGAATCTGAATCTGGATCTTGGTGAAACTCTCCAATCACTGGTTCATCCTCTACGTGAACGACGGCTTCCTCTCCAAAGTCGGTTAAATCGACTACAAGGCCAACTCCAGCTAAATCTTCTGCTGCACTTAAGTTGCCGGATGTGCTTGGTTGTAGTGGGTCTTCCAGCTCAGAACTTCCCTGAACTCGGCCTCTCGGGTTGAGTCTTGTAACAGTAACCCATGGATCATCTCTGTTCCTTACCCGGGGTACTTGATATAACAAACCTGTAACATTTAGAAAAATTATAAATTAATACACATGATGATGAATCATTCTGAATAATTAACATTTAATTACCTGATCGGCCTGAGAAGCAAGAATGAAAGGATCATAATATTGCAGCTTTCGCCTCGAATTTACTGATGTAACACCAAATGCATCTGTTCTCACACCTCGATCTGGGGTGTTGTCGTGCCAATCACAATAGAAAACAGTACAGCGCAATCCAACCATGCCCAAATACTTAATTTCCAAAATCTCATGTATGTGTCCGTAGTATACATCATCTCCTGATGCAGAACAAACGCCAGCATCATAAGTCGTACTCGAACGTCTCCTCTTCTGAGTTGTGAATGCATATCCTCGAGTACAAAATCTCGGATATGACTTCACAACAAAGTTTGGTCCAACGACCATCTCACGTATCCAATCGTCAAATGTTTCACCTCTGGCCAAACCAGCAGACACCTATTAATAGCACATATATATATATTATATCAATAAATGTGAATTAGTATAAATATGTGATAAAATATATTTTAATTTGTTTAAAGCACTCACATAAGTAAACATCCATCCACTAAATTCTCTCTGCTTCATTTCTTCTAGTTCGTCCTCTGTGGCGTATCTATACTCGAACCGCTTTTCTGCCATGAAAATCCTGTATATGATGACAATAATGTAATTAATTAAGATTTAAATTTCAACTTGTTAAAATAAAAATTTGTAAGCTCATTTATTTACCTCTCATATTGAAGAACGTCTTCGCAGTTGGTGAGCAAATATGTTTGCAAATGACTGCGCTCCTGCTCAGTAAGTCGACGGTCCTTTGGTTTTCCGCTAAGTCGTCCAACATCTGTGAAAATGTCTGGAACCGTAACATGATATGTTGCCCGTTCGCCTCTATCATCATGCCGAGCAGGTCTTCTGTTTTTGGTCTGAACTTCTGCTGGAAAGTAGTACTCGGCAAAGTTTGAAGTTTCTTCATTGATCATCTGTGCGACTATAGAACCTTCCACCCTACTTAAATTTTTCACCATCTTCTTCAAATGGAACATATACCGCTCATACAGATACATCCATCTATACTGCACAGGACCACCAAGTTCCAATTCTCTTGCCAGGTGAATAACAAGATGCTCCATAACATCAAAAAATGA
Source organism: Brassica napus (assembly GCF_020379485.1). Classification (NCBI taxonomy): domain Eukaryota; kingdom Viridiplantae; phylum Streptophyta; class Magnoliopsida; order Brassicales; family Brassicaceae; genus Brassica; species Brassica napus. The sequence goes on from NC_063444.1 coordinate 47,045,417, forward strand.
GGGAGGAAATATCTTCTCAAGGTTGCACTGAATCACGGCTATGTTAGTCTTCAAATTTTCAATACCTTCAAGAGTCACTGATCTCGTGCATAAATCGCGGAAGAAACCACTTATCCCTGCAATTGCTTCATGAACATTTCGTGGTAATAGTTCCTTGAAGGCGAACGGAAGGAGGCGCTGCATCATTACATGGCAATCGTGGCTTTTCAAGCCAGTAAACTTTCCTTCCTTTCTGTCGATACAGTTACGCAAATTTGATGCGTAACCGTCTGGAAATTCCACATCGTTTGAAATCCAATCAAAGAACGCATCTTTTCCCGCTGCATCAAGTCGGTATATGGGAAAAGGAGCCCTACCATTCTCATCAACATGAAGTTCTGAACGAGCACATATATCGACTAAATCCAGTCTTGACTTCAAATTATCCTTTGTTTTACCTTGAACATTAAGGATCGTGTTCATGAGATTGTCAAAAAAGTTCTTCTCAATATGCATGACATCTAAATTATGCCTTAGCAGATGATCCTCCCAGTATGGCAGATCCCAGAAAATACTTTTTTTGTGCCAGTTATGTAGTTCTCCAACAGCATCTACCGGAAAACGCTCATGTCCACCGACTTCTGGCGTCCTTTCTGCACCAAAATCTCTTAGTTGTATCTTCAAATCTTTCCCACAAATTTCCGGAGGTGGACTGTCAAACACCCTCTTGTTCTTCGTAAACAAATTCCTACTCCTACGATATGGATGATCAGGTGGTAGGAATCTCCTGTGACAGTCAAACCAACACGTTTTCCTTCCGTGTTTTAGTTGGAAAGCATCAGTGTTATCTTGACAATATGGACATGATAGCCTTCCATGCGTTGTCCATCCAGACAACATACCATATGCTGGAAAATCACTTATTGTCCACATTAGTACTGCCCGCATTTGAAAGTTTTCTTTACACGAAACATCGTATGTTTCAGCACCTTGAGCCCATAGTTGTTGCAACTCATATATTAGTGGCTGAAGAAACACATCAAGTGATCTCTTAGGATGCTCTGGTCCGGGAACGAGAATCGAGAGAAACAAAAACTCTCGTCGCAAGCACAAGTTTGGGGGGAGGTTGTATGGTGTAAGAATGACGGGCCATAGAGAATACTGTCTTCCACTCTTGCCAAACGGACTGAAACCATCAGTACATAATCCAAGGTAGACATTTCTTCTCTCATACGCAAAGTCGGGATACTTTGATTGGAAATGCTTCCACGCTTTTGCATCTGAAGGATGTCTGATCTCACCATCTGTTGAGTGCTCCGCATGCCATCTCATTGGTTGCGCTGTGCGTTCAGACAGATACAACCTCTGCAACCTTTCCGTCAAAGGTAAATACCACATCCTTTTATATGGCACTGGAACTCTTCCACTCGTATCTTTATAACGAGGCTTTCCACAAAATTTGCATGTAACCCGCTGTTCATCCGCCCTCCAATAAATCATGCAGTTGTCGCTGCATACATCTATTACCTGATACGATAAACCAAGACCAGCTACGAGTTTCTGAACCTCGTAGTATGAACCAGGAGCTACATTATCCTCGGGTAGAATACCTTTTACAAAATCAGCAATCGCATCCACACAGTCTTCAGCCAAATTATAATCTGTTTTAATGCCCATCAATCTTGTAGCAGATGATAAAGCTGAATGACCATCTCTGCAACCTTCGTACAATGGTTGCTTTCCAGCATCCAACATATCATAAAATCTCCTAGCTTCTGCATTGGGTAAATCTTCCCCTCTAAAATGATCATTTACCATCTGCTCAGTACCTACACCATAATCTACATCCGTTCTAATTGGTTCTTCTAATCTAACCGCTGGCTGAGGTTCGCTAGTACTACCATGTTCATAATCAGTTTCCCCATGATGATACCAAATTTTGTAACTTCGTGTAAACCCACTCAAATATAGATGAGTCCAAACATCCCACTCTTTAATAACCTTTCTATTTTTACAATTAGAGCAAGGACATCTTAACATACCTGTTTTTGCTTCCGGTTGTCGGTGAACTAACCCCATGAATTCGGTTATACCTCGTTGGTATTCTTCCGTAAGCAATCTCGTGTTCGGATCCAAATGAGGTCGATCGATCCAAGAACGAAAATAATTTGAAGAAGACATATTTTTTATGAATCAAATTCGTGTGTAAATAGAGTAAGAGAGAGGATGAAGATATGGAGTGAAAGAAGAGGAAGAGGACTGCTTGTATTTATAGTTCAAATCCTGCCGACATACCGAGGAAATTCCGACGGAAAAGGCTAGTTCGTCGGAATTTCCTCGGAATTTTGTAAAATCCCCCAACGGCTCTCCAACGGCTATAATATTTCCTCGGAATTCATCGGTTTTTTCCGACGAACACATTGTTCCTCGGAATTTCCTCGGAATATTCCGACGGAATGAGGTTTCCTCGGAATGCCGTCGGTATATTCCGAGGAAATTCCGAGGAACCCCAATTTTGTGTTTCCTCGGAATTTCCTCGGAAAGTCCTCGGTATATTCCGAGGATTTCATTTTCCGTCGGAATGTCCGTCAGAATACCGCTCTGTTTTCTTGTAGTGCAATTGTTATCTCTTCTTAAGACGAAAAGGTAACTATCTGACTTAGTTTAACAAATAGTTAGTTCTCATTTCTATTTCAATATTTAGAATAGTTCTATGGAAATATCTTATTGTATATAAAAGTTATAAAATAGCAAACTTTTAATAAATCAGAAAAAGCGATCATCTGAGTCTGAGAACTTCTATTCTGATTTGTATTATCCAAGAATTTTTATTTTCTTACTATTACAAACTAGAATGATTAAGTTTCCACCAAAAAACCTTGTTGGATATTTTCCCACTACGGAAAAAATTCATGGAAGCCACAATTTTAACAAATAACAATTATACTGTATTTGAATTGGTCAAATTTATTCTTTTTATTCTCATTCTAAAAAATACTACTTTCACTATATCCGATTTTTCATGTTTCGATCTTATACTCTACAACTAGACGTATATCTCAACATTTAACTATTTAAAATAACCACTTAACAAAGTCCTAACTATAAACAAACTAACGGTAAACAGAATAAAATCTAAAGAAATTTTCAAAAGTCTTGATATAAAACAATAAGTTTTCGACCAAATAATAAATGATAATATCTTCAATCTCATACGATGATAGGTTAGATGATTTGTGTTTTTTTTTTTGTCACATGAATTGGTGGTGATAACTTATAGGTGTGAGTTAACTATCAGCAAACCGCGAGGCTACTAAATCTCTCGATAGGAGAAGTCTGCTTAATCAAAGCTATGGAAATATTGTCAAGTAAAGACTTAAAAAGTGGTGGAATGACACTGTAATGCTATTTCTCCTGCTGTAAATAATGCTCCCATAATTATTAAATTTCCAATGCACTGAAGAGTTTCCCATTAATACGTTGCTCATTGACAAAACTCATTAGAGAAAAAGCTATTCAAGATAATGTTGGTTCTGACTTTTTTGTCCAAAACTGTACAACATCTTTAGAAATGCTTTTACCTTTAGTTACTTTTATTGGAGTGTATAAAGATTTAAATTTAAGTACTAAAGTAATTTTGATGTAAAAGAGAAGTAGGGAACCATAAAAATAGCAGCCAGTATCTTAGTATAATAATTGTTACATAAAGATCATAAGACACCATTCAAAATTGGAATGAACATAATTTCCCCTATTTATTTGTTTGTTAAAATTTGTAGAGTCAATTCGTTGCGGCTGGTCAAGTCAAGAATAATTCACCCAGAGTCATCAACGGTTGACCCCAAGTTGTTCAGGTTGGACATCTTCTCCATCTACTGTAAACCATATTTAGTTTATCATTTATAAGATGCTTAGAACGTCAAAAAAATGTTATCGTGGAAAAGTAAACCAGAACATACATATAAATTGAGTATATATAAAGTTATAAACCCATATACCTTAGAACATGTTTATTCGGAGTTTTTAGTGAGGTTCTTAATGTGTGGACTCCCACAAAACCCTTAAAGATCGGTTACAAAAACTACTAATTAAAAACCAATTTTAGTGAGTTTTTTCCACTGTTCGCGGATCCCACTGACTCGTGGCGATCCGCGATTGGTTTGCTTTTTAATTTTTTTTTAGACCAAAAAAAAACCTAAGAAACCGTTTCTTAAGGAAAAATATGCTCTTAAGAGTTTGTCCCACTCTCGTAAATGCTCTAAAATTTAAGAAGCATTGAAATTTGTAGCTGAGAATACGTGCCATGGGACGCCAAACAAGAGGGAGAAAAAAATGCGAGTGCGACGAATTGATGATGTAAGAATACGATGATCAATCTAGTATAGATTTTTCTTTATTCGGAGAAAGATCCGAGGCAATTGGTATAATCATGATGGCTCGTTGATTAAATTTGATCGTGGACTGACTTTGAAAAGACAAAATTACATTGCACTACTTTCGTCATAAACTGTTTCGTGTATAAATTAAATTCTTCAAAATGGTTGTAGAAGAAATTAATATGATTTGCGGTTAGCTAATATGATACAAATACAGTTGATATTGTCCGTACATAATAAACGTTATGATCATACATAACAGTTATGTAAGATATGCGTGTAAGAAAGCTAATCTTTTGATAGTATACTAGATTGTACACTCGCTACTGTATTAATAATTTAGATTAGTTTTATAATAACTTTTAAACTAATTATTTAATTTATTTATATAATTTTCTTATCTGAAATATGATTTGTTGTTTTTATTATTTATGTCTATTTATAACTATACTCTCTTATTAGCCATTTAGTTATTTGTATTTATAAATGTAACAATTATGTATATAAGCATATTCATAATTTTTGAAAAATATTAATTTGTATTTAAAATATTATATAAATTGCTTGATGCATGTAAACTGTTAATACATTATACTATTTTATCATACATTTTACATAGATTTTATTTGAATAACATAAACGATTGAACTATATGCATAATATCTAATTTTGCTTTGTATTTAGAAAAAAAAACTTTACAATTAATGTGTGATTGTTATACGTATGTGATAGTATAAAATTTATATTTAAAATTTAATCACAATAAATATTTTGATGAAATTTAATTAATATTAAATAGCCTTTGTAAGATAATATAAAAAGTAAAGTAAATATAATGAATTTAGCTAATGTTATGTAACATTTTATTTATTGAATTATTAATATTGAGAATCTAAAGTATTAGATTTATCTACTACTTGATCTAATTAATTATTTGTATTGTAGTTAAGCTTTCATGATCGTATAATGTAATAAAATATTTATAATTTATTTTTTGCTATAATAGATAATATTTGTTTGTTTTGGAGTTTAGGTGAATATTTTTAAGATCATTTGAAAACTATTAAATAATTTTGATAGTTGGTTTTTCTAGTTGCCAAATGCTGACGATAAGATAGCAAAAGTGTTAGATAGCGTATTCATTGTAATCTTGAAATTTGTTTTCTACATGTTCAAAATTTGTATGTTTTTAGTTTGTTGATTATAATACTTAGATAGTATATACATATATATATATATTTTTTTTTTTGTCATCATTTAGATAGTATATTTATATTGATAAATTCATATCAATTGTTTTTTCGTTTATTCTTTTATGTTATCTTTCATGCTAATTTATTGTTAGTCTTCGTTATAAATTTTATTTAAAATCTTAACTAACTTATTTGACATGCTTTCTTAGGCACTTTATTTTCCATTTATCTTATAAACGTTGTTCTTTAAATATTTTCTTCAACATAACTCAACAGAGAGCATCTTAAATTTTATATGTTATATGAGGTGAATCACACTAATGATTATAAGAATTTATCATGTAGTTAACTTTAAGAACAATAATTTTTAAAAATCTTGTAAATCACATCATGTTAGATTTATTTCAGTATAACTTATTTGGTTAGTTTCTATGAAGATTTTGACTCTAACTGACTAAAAAAACATAAGATAATATTGTTGATTAATATTAAAAAAATTAATGGATAATTAAATTGGTTAATTTCTTTTGATTGATTAAAAATAATTTGAAACTCATAAATAAATTATGGTTTGGGGCTCTCAATTTGTTCTCTTACTTAACATATTTAAGAGAGAGCGAGTGTAAATTTTCAATTTTTTTTTTATATTTGAATTATTCTCTAGTATATCCGGTATTTTCTGCTGTGATACATTTTTTGTCTATCGGATTTTGTTTTCGGCTTGTATGATTTACTTTCTATCGTGTATGTTTTTCGTTTTTGTTCACTGTTACTCTTCATTCACTTCAAGCCCTATATTTCTTTTCATGAGGATTATGCGATTATTTGATTAGAATATTATTAAAGAAAATACATTTGATATTGGTTTCTAATTTATTTTTAAGAGTATATTTTATTTTGTGTTCTTGCATGTTAAACATCGTGTATTCTTTATCTTTTATTTTATTTTAGCTTTTTTTTAAAAAAAATTCCAAATATTTTGTATATGTATGAGTCGATTCCATTTTAATGATTTATTTATTAGTTTGTATTATTTGATGCTAAATTATATTTTGTATTGAAATAATCAGTTTTGGAAATTTTAACATTTTACAAATAGTAAACTATAATTATTATTTTTATCTCTTGATTGGTTGTTTATAATCTTATGTGTATACTCTTAATGACTTATAGCCTCAAATTTAGTAAATAAAACGATGATTTAGCTTATTTTGGTGTTTTAAAATAATATGTGAGTATTCTCAATGATTTATATCCTCAAATTATATATAGTATATGTTATTTGTGAATATTTTCAATAGCATATAGCTTAAACTTTGAAAATCATGAGTTACATTTATTTACTTATAATTGTTTAAAAGCCTTGTATTTTAAAAATTAATTCTTATTTTGTATTTTATTTTAACGTCAAATTTCTAAAAATATTAAATATATTAAGCGAATTTATTTATAATGTTTTAATTTTGTTAATTTACTTTGTTTGATATTGGTTTCTAATTTATTTTTAAATGAAAATTGTTTTGAAAATGTTGACCTTTTTGAAAATTAAAATTAAAGCAATGATTTATCATAATAAAATTGGTTGTTTTAAATCATGTGTGGACACGTTCACTACTTATAGCCTCAATTTTTTTATAACATCACCTAAACTTGTATTTAATATAAATTAATGTTAAATTTCCAAATACTTAGTATATATATGAGTCAATTCTATTTTAATTATTTATTTAGTAGTTTTTTATATTGAATTCCATTTTGTATTCTAATAATCAATAATAAACTACAATTATGTTTTTTTGTATTTTGATTGGTTGCTTATAATTCTATGTGTATATTTTCAATGGCTTTTTAGCCTATGTTTTTATATAGTAAATAAAATGATGATTTAATATATTTTTGGTGTTTTAAAAATATTATGTGAATATTTTTAATTATTGATACTTTTAGCTTGTACATAGTATATGTTATTTGTGAATATTTTCATTAGCATATAGCCTAAAATTTGAAAATCATAAGTTAAATTTATTTACTTATAATTTTTTGAAAGTCTTGCATTTTTAAATTAATTATTATTTTGTATTTATATTTTTATGTTAAAATTGAAAAATATTTTTTATATTAATTTAACTTATTTGTAACTTTTTACTTTTGTTAACTTAACTAATTTGATATTGATTTCCATTTTATTCAGAAATAAATATTTTTAGAAGGATTAACATTTTTGAAAATAATAAATGGAAATAACAATTTGTCATAATATGATTGGTCGTTTTAAATCCTACGTGGTCGTTTTAAATCATATGTGTTTTAAATCATATTATTTAATATTTTCATTAGCATATAACCTAAAATTTAAAAATCATGTGTTTTAAATTTTTATAGTTCTAATTGTTCAAATATCTTGCATTTTCAGTTAATTATTGTATTTTAATATATATTAATTTTTGAAAATATATTATGTATTAAGTTAACTTATATGTAATTCTTTGACTTTGTTAAGTTTGTCATAGTTAAATTTATGTATATATTATTTTGAAATAAATGATTTTTTGTAATATTGACACTTTTAAAAATATCAAGCTAAAATGCTGATTTGTCATATTATGATTGGAGGTTTTAAACCCTATGTGGACGCTCTTGATAGCTTATATAGCCTCAACATTTTTAAAAATAGTAAACTAAAATAATGATTTGTCATACTACGATTAGTCGTTTAAATCATAAATTTGGAAAACTTCTATTTTATGTTTAATATACATATAACGTTTAAAACTTCTATTTTATGTTAATACTAGATCTCGATCCGCGCAACCGCGCTGGTTTTTGTTTTCATTTATTTTTATATAAATATTTTGTTTTCAATTCTAAATTGGTATGTATTATAATATATATGTGTCCATCAAATTTTAAAACATAATAAGTTTACTGCATATTTTTTCATTGAATAGATTGTTTCAAACTTTCACATGTATATGTATCTTCTTCTATATATATATTTTCAAATTATTATTTTATTATTAAAATTGTAATAAAGATTAGTAAAATATTGTTTTATTGTCATATTCAAAGATATTGTAACATTTCATAAATTTAGAAAGTTTTTAAAAAATTAAAATTTTCGCTTCATAGATTTATATTATCGAGTAAATAATTAAAAATTTAGTTTTTGTTTAATTTTTAAAATAAATTATATAGTTTAAAATTTGTTTTCATTGGTTTAAAGTAGTAAAGATTAATAATTGTTAGATAATATGATTTTAGTTATTTAATTTTTTTTATAATAATTTTAAAAGTTAACATCGACAAATATTTAAATATTTAGCATATAGAGGTATAGTATTACAACATTAAATTATATCTATTTAATTTATACTATCTATAAATCCAATGGATCATCTATTGTTTAAATTCAATTATTGATAGCCCAATAAAAATTTCTAGTAGACCCAAAATTTAAATGATAAGACTAGATATTAAATGTAACATGATTTTCTAGGAATATGTCCAATAGATCCATTTTCTAAAAAGTCACACATGAATCAAAGTTGTGACTTCTGTTTTAATATATAAGATACATAAATTTAGAAAGCTGACAATAAAAAAAACTGACAAAAAAAACATAAATTTGGAAATCATGAAATTTTTAAAACTAATAATTATCTTTTATTAGCCTACTTAATTATATAATATATATTTTTTAAACTATTTATGTAAGGATATTTTTTGACTTTTTAAATTTTGATTTTTAAATCTAATAGTTATATATCGACATTAAATATTAAAACTTTTATTTTATGTTAATATACATAAATTTGAAAAGCTGACAAAAAAATACATAAATTTAGAAATCGTGTCTTTTTAAAACTAATAATTATCTTTTATTAGCCTACTTAATTATATAATATATTTTTTTTAAACTATTTTTTTGGCAACATTACGTTCTCAATGGCTTATAGCCTCAACTTTTATATAGTATAGATTTAGCTTATCTAAACACGTCATTTATCATAGATTTATTTGAATTTGAGTTAACGAGTTTTAATTGAGCTTAAGGGAAAAAATCATATACTCTCTTAAAAACAAATGATATTTTATAGAAGGAAGCAATGGCACGAGCTTTGAAAATCTGAAAACGTCCAACGTCACAATGTTTGAAGTACATTAATTAAACACACACGTTTCACGATCACGTCACAACTAGAAATGTTAAGAATTCTCACGCTTGCCTTTTCAAAAAAAAAAAAAAAAGAATTCTCACGCTTATGTCATATGGACTTTCTTCAAAATTGTCGCATTTTAAAACGGTATTCGTTTCCTTCTTTTATACTCAACAAAACAATTGTGTGCGACCTAGACCCGAGGATACGTCTAAACTCAAAATCTCGTATGCCATGAAAACGAAATGATAAATTGAAACAAAAATTTCAAATTAAAATTTTCTCAAAAAAAAAAAAATTTCAAATTAATAGGAAAGAGAAAAAAAAAGAGTCTCGTTATCTAAATTGGAAATCCTTACAGAAACTGGCGAAAAGAAAATCATTACAGTGAAAATCATTAGTCCCGTCAGACTAGCATTTTGAAATATGTAATGTATTGGTTTAGAAAACTCAATCAGTATCCTAACATGCGTGTAAATTTCATAAAGTTGCATCACGTACGTGTTATTGAGTGCACACGAAGAAGGCATTTTCCTTTATTGGGATCGAACAAACATAAAAAAAAAAAGAAAAAAAAATTGTGGTTAATCCTTATAAAAAAAGAATTGTGGTTAATTTGGCACAGACACTGATAGAAGTGGTAATAGTATCAATCGGCACGAGCAAAGTCGAGAGACTTCTTGCCATCGTGTGGTTGGCTGAAGAAGTTGTTCATGTAGTCTTGAAATAACACCTCTTTGTAACGAGCCACCCCGTCACGTTCCACCACTTCGGGCAATGGACCAATCTTCTCCGAGAGATTAGGTGCCGTGAAAATAGGCACAGAGACTCTCGATCCGATGTTTGTGGTTCGAACCCTATGCTCCGCACTTTTATACTTCCCATTGCTTAGAATCTGTTGATAAAATTTTATATAGTGCCTTACTAGAGTATTCTAAGTAGAGACGAATCTAACATTCTATATAAATAAATATAAGTTAAGGTGTTCTTAAGTATGGGAAACCTGCAAAGTATCGCCAACATTGATGACTAAGGCTCCATTGAGAGGAGGGATCTCAAGCCAGTCACCGTTATCTACTTTAACGTAGAGACCACCAATGCCATCTTGTAATAAAACAGTTAACATTCCCATGTCGGAGTGACGACCGACGCCTATAGTGAGCTCGGGGCTGGGACATGTTGGGTAGTAGTTCATGTTGACCATCTTGGTCCCCATCAAACTGTTCATTCTCTCTTCTTCAAGGATCACTCCTACATCCTCCACCAAAACTTCAACTATTCTTTTCACCATTGCCATTGATGATTTTAGGAAATCAAGTGCCACCTCTCTGTCACACATAACACATATACGCATTAGTAATGATAGAATATAGTTAACTTGCTATTTTAGTTCAAACTAGCATGCTCTACTTGTATAACACAAAATTGATGTATTTATAACAGTTGGAACATGAAAATGTGACCGAGTTTGCTCGGCAACAAAGGTTTCTTTATCCATTCTTAGATTAAATAGAAATCACTCTATTGTATTAGAAAATGAGTATAGGTTTTTATTTATACCTGCATTGTAGAGGCCAGTGTTGAAGAGCTTGCTTGTGATCATATTTTAATAGATTAAATAGAAATCACTCTATTTTATTAGAAAATGAGTATAGGTTTTTATTTATACCTGCATTGTAGAGGCCAGTGTTGAAGAGCCTCGTCGTCATTGGTGTAAAGCATGCTCACATAATCTTTCCACTCAATGGCCTTCTCCTTCTCTGGTACGAAGCTTGTCCCGTACTTAACTAGCTTGCTTGGACTCACTTCTTTTAGGTAAACCGCTTTGTTCTCAGGAGGTTGTTCGAAAAACTCATGAGCTGACATTTTCAGCAATTCAAGCAGCTCTACCGAAACACCATGGTTCACCACCTGCCATTTGCATTTAATCTTTAAATTATAATCTTCTCTTACTAAAGATGCAATTAGTAACCGGGTCAAATTTACATATTCACGCAATAGAGTTATTCTAACCTCTAGATTCACCGGCCAATAAGATTTCATTACTTGAAATTTTATATCTTTTAAAAAAGAAAACAAAATATTATCAAGTTATATTATGTTTTTAAAATAAAAAAGTAAAAAAAAAATAGCAGCTACAGAAAAAAGAATTAAAAAAATATTTTTAACATCGTCAGCAAAATATTAAACCCTAAACCCTAAACCCTAAACCCTAAACCCTAAATCCTAATCCCTAAACCCTAAATCCTAAACCCTAAACCCTTGGGTAAACCTAAACCCTTGGGTAAACCCTAAACCCTTGGATAAACTCTAAACCCTTGGGTAAACCCTAAATCCTTGGATAAATCCTAAACTCTAAACAAAAACACTAAACCCTAAAACTCTAAACCCTAGATCCTAAACCCTAAACCCTTGAGTGTTTTCGTGTTTAGTGATTTTGATTTAGAGTTTAAGATTTATCTTAGAGTTTAAGATTTATCCTAGAGTTTAGGGTTTACCCAAGGGTTTATGATTTATGGTTTAAGGGTTAGGATTTAGGGTTTAATGTTTTGCTGACGACGTTAAAAATATTTTTTTTGTAATTATTACTATTTTTTATTTATTTCTTTTTACCTTTTAATTTTAAAAAGATAATATAATTTGACAATATTTTGTTTTCTTTTTTAAAAGATATCGAATATGAAATAACACAATCATATTGGTTGGTGAACTTAGGGGGTGAACCCAAGAATAAGTCCACGCAATATATGACTCATTTCTTTAGTTTTGGTTAATTATATCGCAAAAGAAAATGGCTTACACCAACCTAAAATGATGTGTGTCTGCCATTACTCACCTGGAAGAAGCCAAGCGTCTCAGCAGCTTCAACAATTTGTTTGGCCACCTCCGTGTGGCATGGACCGTCTAGCTGGGAAATATCTATTGGCTGGACCGCTTCACACGTTTGGCCGTTTGGGGTCGCGATTCGCTCAGAGAGCGGTTGGACAAAAGGCTGTGGAACACAAGATATGCCAGAGTCTATCAGACCCTTCACGCCATTACCTTCTTTGACCACGAAGTTGAACAGTGTGTCTCGGTCCTCGTAATTGGCAGACATTGTCTCCATGTTCTTCTTTCGAAAATGAATGTTGAGAGGTCCTAACAAGGAGACGGTGTATATATACCGACTAAATGTATGGAGAGCATTACTTCTTCTTTTTTGGTCTGATCGAGAAATCAGTACTTGAGATCATGTTTTAGATGTAGTTCATATTAGTTACAGTGTGGGATCACGCTATAATCACTTGGTACTCCCCCAGAACTGATAGTTGATTTGACTAATCATAGGCGTGTATAGTGCCACAACTTTTTAGCAATGCTTAGAAAATCGTGCTTCATACTAACTACTAGTATACTACCATGAGCCACGCCTCTCTCTTCAGCTTAACATCTTCATAATCAAGTAGCTAATCTATTATGGGCCTAAAACCAAAAGCCCATTAGTGTCGAATAATTTCACTTAAATTAGAAGCCCAGCAAGGCCGAGGCATATGTTCTTAAATTCTCGAAATAACTTTTGAATATCAAAAGTCTGAAACTCGGAGTTACTTTTTCTTTCTTTCTTTCTTTTCTAATGGAGCTCTTTAATATATCGGTTGACTTTAATCATCATTATTTTTCTCGCTGTTAACAATCAGTAAAATATATTCCATATGTTTTATATTAAATGTCATTCTGAGTTTGTGCACATAGATTAAAAAAATAATTAATTTTGTAATTTTTCTATATAAAAACATAATTAATTATACACCAAATCATATTTTAACCAATATAAAAATAAATTGATGAACAAAATTTTGCTTTGAAAATAGAAAACAACACTTATTTTGTAACGAAAAATTTTATGTACAATGACACTTAATATGAAACGAAGAGAATAACTGATTATCTCAGTTGAACAAAAAAATGGTATATTGTATTAATGAATTATGCATTTGTAATGAATAATATGTTTCTATCTACCTAAGAAAATGATAAAGCTAGATAGTTATGTTGAACTAAATTGTGCAGTATCACCTTTAATTGTTTCAAGGTGTTCTTAGGCTCCGAATGGGAAAGGCGGATCAAGCGTTGCGGATCTAGCGGATCAAGTGGATCGAGCAGAACAAGAGTGGTTCAAGCCGGATCTAGCGGTTCAAGTGCGGATCTAGCGGTTCTAAACTTATGTATGAATGGTGGAAGTGAATAAAAAGTGGTTCAAAGTACTGTTTAAATTTAAATTAATTTACATAAATTTTATAATACTACTTATTTTCATTATTAAAAGGACTTATTTAAAAAAATACTTTATAAATGAAAAAATCAAAATATAGGATCTCATAAACTTAATTATTTAATAGAATTATGATATACTATGGGAAATAAAATTTATATAGTCTTTTTTTTTACAACAAGCTTATACAGTGTTTTCATTCATTAATAAAACTGTTAGATGGAATTAGAAACATAATTTATATTATGTTTTGTACATCTAATAGAACAAAATTACATTGAATTAAAAGTAAAACATAATTCTATTATATTTTTAACTTATAATTTGAATATAAATTCTTATTTAAAGCTGACCAAAGTACTGTATAAAATTTAAATAATGTATATAAATTAAAAAAGGTTTTAAGTACAAATATAATTTTTTGATATATATTACTTATATATATATATATATATATATTAAGCAACTAGAAGATCAATTTTTAAATATTTAAATAAATTCAAAACTAATGTAAATTCAAATTAAACATATAAAAAATTCAAATACAATAATCAAAAAAATCAATACATATGGTTTTTATTTGCCCATAATGTATTTGCAATTTGTTCTCTTATATTCGCCATTGCATCGCCTTCAGGTGTAACAATTGTATAAATATTATTATTATAAGTTTATATTGTATTAAGTAAACTCAAAGTATTATGTTGCTAAAATTAGTTTAACCTAATTACAAAATAACTATATAATATTAATTAACTAAATTCATTTTAATTACCATAAATTATAAACATATACATGAATGTACCTTAATAAATAGTGGAAATGAGAATGCTGAAAAACACGTTTTAGAACACGTTTTACAAATAACAAAGAAAGAAAATTTTAAAGAGAGAAAGATGAAGTTTTTTTGTAAAGAGATTGTATCATATGCATGCTATTTATAGTCAAACAAAATTGATATTTCTAAAATTAAAATTGTTTTATCCTTATTGAATTGTGTGCCCACCCACTTGTTCCACTCCTATCTTCAAGTAAAAGCATTTTTTTTTTTTTTTGCAATGCAATTCAACGTATTTCTGAACACAAGTGGAGCACCCACTTTTTATTATTTATTGTCAATAGTTTTGTAAATGTGAATGCACAAGTGGATCATCCACTAAGGGTGGAGGAACGGTCTTTTATCCTCTCCCCGTCCAAACTCTAAAAGTGTAAAAGAAATTAGTAGGAAAAAGGAGATGGGAGAGGGATGTCTTGTCAAGAATGAGAAAATTGTGAAAGAGACAATGGAAGTGAAACCTCGCATTTGGGTAACAAAGATCGCTATT
The DNA here is from genome assembly GCF_020379485.1 of Brassica napus. Taxonomy (NCBI): domain Eukaryota; kingdom Viridiplantae; phylum Streptophyta; class Magnoliopsida; order Brassicales; family Brassicaceae; genus Brassica; species Brassica napus. The sequence goes on from NC_063444.1 coordinate 47,060,699, forward strand.
GTTACACAGTTGCATGCAATAAGAAGCCTAAAGACGTCTTTATTTTGATTAGCTTCCCACTTTCTGATTTGAACTTTGTTAATAGATGTCATGATTGGATATTTAAGTGACTTTAAAATCATATAAACAGATATTAGGCCAGTTTTTTCCAGTTCAGTGGGAAAGGTCAACCCATCAAGTCTAGTAACTGATAATTTTCTACAAAGATTCTGTCGGACCCTGTCTTGTGGCCATCGTTGCATGATCTTATTTTCCAAAATCCCACGAACTATGCTCAGTTTGTTTTTATTTTTTCGAACATTTTCAATTGCTGCATGATTAGAAAACACGTGGCTCTGTTGATCTCATTGTAGATTCTTTATTGGATGCAACACCACTTTAATAAGCTGCATAATCCTATGTTATATGCTTCCCATAATCAAACTCCTCATCCATAATAGAATAATCAAGCAACAAAATGACCAACCTTCTTACCAAAAGAGCTGCACTTTCTCTTGTAGTTTATTTAGCTGCAATAAAAAAGTGTATTAAATAGAAAGTTTGGTCCTTAAAAATGCACCAAAAGAACATAAATTGTTGACCTATCTAATTTATATTTAAAGCCAAATAGGAATAAAATTATCCTGATTTGCTATCTTTTTCCAAGATATATATTGGAATGTCAAAATTGCATTAAAACATAAATAATATAGCTGAGGCCAGGATTTGAAATTAGACATATATATTAGCTCTTTCTGCCATTGAAAGGGTAAGTTGTTGATTGTAGCTTTCGTTTTCAGCATGCATAGAGAGCGACCTTCACTGCTGTAACGGTAATACAGGCTTTACGAAATTTGGAAAATCCAACACCGAATCTTTCTAACATTTTTAGTGAAGTGGACAAATAAAGCATTTTCTATTTATTATTTTCAACGCATCGCAACATGTGAAAGCGCAGTTCCTCCAAAATACATTATACTATATGCAAATTATAATTTAAACCAGCGTGAATACCTGAATAATTATGCTTCTTATCACTTGTTTTAAAAAAAATCAACTCATATTGCCTTTTTCTGTTCAAGTTGACCAGTAATATATAGAAGACAACAAAAGTTGGAGATAGTGGAAGTTCACCGAAATTATTGAAAACATGGGTAAACACTGATTATCTTTCTTCTTGATGTATGAAAGAAAACTGACAATGGGAGGATAACAGTTAATGATTACTTGATGCGATCTTTCTATCATGGTTTTGACTTCAGCATCTGCGATAGTTTGAGTCATGCGACCTAAGTCAGTAAACAGAGTCAACTCACTTCAGTAATATCAATATATTTTTTCTATGATACATAAAAATTGTATCATAAAAAAAAATTGTTAAGACTTTTTGTTTGAATCCGTTTTGAGAAGTGATGATTCGTATGAACTGTTATTAACGTGTAAAATAAGAATAAGGGAGCACAAATTGAGGTAAATATCTTTTGTTTAATTTTTCTTTTTCACAATAATTGATTGTGTGGTTGAATAATCACAAATTCTATAAGACATTTATGTAGAATTTAAAATATGATATTAATATCAATAAAAAGATGATAATATATTATATATCTCTGTAATATCATGTTTTGGACTTATGGTTTTCTGTCTTAGGCCTTAACAGAACATGTTAATTTTATATCACTCTAAACATAATATTAATAAGTAAGATGTAAATTTTTTTTTTTTTTTTGTAACTGAAGTAAGATGTAAATTGAACAAATTAAAATATACATATAAACATATATCAGTTTTGTGGTTAGGTAACTATCACTAGAATTGAGAAGTGTGTTGAGAAGAAAAATGGAAAAATAAAAAGAATAGATGAGAAGGGCTTCAGCCTTCAACTTCACATATATTCGTCAAAGCAGAAAATAAAGGGGACAAGCTCAGAGAATATATTTTACAGATTTTTTGAAGCCTTATTATATATGTTTGTTTCAAGAATTATATGTCTTAAAAAGGTGATTGGAACTTGGTTCCGTATATCATGTCTCTCCTCTCCACTCTCTCTCTATGTTTACACTATATTTATACACCCTATCAATCAACTTTAATTTGTAGACAGGATTCCCTAGCCCCCCCACCTATCGTTGCAAGAATTTGGTGTACAACTTATCATGTTTCTGTGTTTTGTTATTACGACCAATTAATCGGCATTATTCTTTTATATCCATTCATATATAAGCATGGAAAAGAAAGAAAAGAAGGCCACACGCTATATTAAGTTAAGTCATTCGTCTTATGATCCCTTAAAATTACATCATATATTCCTTAATAAACATTGGTTCCATATGAATCCACTAGTTAATTAATCTTTTATCGACTCACCAATTTATTCGAATCGTAAAAGGGTGTTGCTTGCCATAATAATCTCAGCAATCTTTTAACTCCTCCTTTAAAGAATCCATCTCTTTCTTTTTTGGGTTTTGAATAAAGCTTTAATTTATTGATTTTTTTAAAGACAGTAATAAATTAATTAGCAGGAACAATTTGCCCTTGTATTGAGTTCACTATTGGTTGAAATTATTCTCACGTCATGGATTTGATGACCAAGTGACAATCAAAAATATGATGATCAATTGAAGTTCTTTTATTTATATTCTAAGGAGAATCTTCATGTTCATTAACCCTATGAATAATTAAGTATATTATGATAACAAATATATCATAAAATAACTAACCTGCGTAATTATAATGAAACAGAACTAATCGATCACATTTTATACCAAGCCACATTAATTAATTGATTCAGCAGTAAAGAGAGAGGTAGCATAGGATCAGAAGCTCCATGTGTTTGGATGATGAGCATCTGCAGGAGCGTTCAATTCACAAGGAAATGAAATCAGACTAGACATTGCCTCTTGAAGCCATCTATCGTCGGTTTCCATCTGCTAAAAATGGCATGTAATATTGGTTGATTAATTTTAAAACTGTCAATCGTAAATGAAAAAATTGTAAATAAAATTATACTATTCTGGAACAATAATAAGAACTAATAATACCTGGTTTAGATAGTCGTCTGATCCAGAAAACACATCTTCGTCTTTTTCAGAATGGTTGTTGTGATTCTTAGACATGTGAGATTGTTGCTCACATGTGTCATTGTTTCTTGCAAACCGTCCTCGAACACGAACACGCCGATCAGCTAGGGTTTTACGACACACATACTGCATATATATTATATTATACTTGTTAAAACTCTAGCTCTTTCATAATTCATAACATTAATTTACTAAATAATAATGACTGTGTATACGTACCTTGATAGTCTTATTGAAGTTGCGTTGGTTCTTTTTCTTCAAGTACCTCATGATTCTGTCTTTACGTTCTTCAACCGAATAGCGTCCCACTTTTGTGTTCGGCTCAGCTTGTGTCCCTCCTTCACTATTTCCCTGCTTCATACAAATATTTTATTTGATTTTGTTTCTTAAGAATAATAATACCATTGTAAGACAAAATATATTTACTAAGTGGAAACGTTCATGTTTACCCAGGATTGCTCTCCAGTGGACAGATGGAACAAGGACTTGATCTCCTGTGAATAGCCGTAGTACTCTTGATCCCCAACATGAAAATATTGTGTGCCATTCACATTCTCACCCACTTTCTGGTAGTAATTGTTGTAATCCGGCACATAAACGTCAGAAACCCCAAAAACTTGCGGGAAAAACGTGGATTCCGGGTTAGAAGTTGGGTTGAAGGAGCCGTAGCCGTCGTCAAAGTAATTGGATAGAGCTGAGACGTCAGGACATGAAGACGAGCCGTGAAACTGCGACGGAGTCTCACCGGAAAATGTGAAATCGGAGTAGAACTGAGGATGAGATGATGCCATGATGAGAGGACAAGCTTTTATTCGTTTAGGGTTGTTTGAGAGGAAATAACAATCTGTGCAAGCATGTTTATATATAGAGAGATGAGTTCGTGTGGGATGTTACAAGTTATTGTTCGGGCAGGCTGACCGAACACACCAGACTTACAGTTATTTAGTGAGACTCTGCTCTGTTAATAACTTCTTACACTCTCTTTTCAAGCTGGCAAATCCTCTTTTTATTCATTAATTTTCTTACCTTGACATCTTGATTATTACCAGCTCATTCTTCCTTTTTATGATTTTTTTTTTGAAAGTTTTCCTTTTTATGTTTTAACTGTTTCAGTTTTCACATTTTTCAAATTTATTTCTAAATTCATCAACCTATCTTTCTCTCTTTTATTCTTTTTCAAAAAAATATCTTTCTCTCCGTTACTTGTTAATAATATTTAATTTTCTTTATAAACTTCAACATGTTTAACGACAAAATGTTTTTTGACCGTAAAGGTTGTGTCTTGTTTCTCATGCATGATTCTAAAAATTACGATGTACATTGCTTTAAATATATATATATATATATATATATATATTTATTTTCTTTTCCGGATGCTTATTTGATTGGAAGGTGTGTGACAGATTGGTAATGATGCAACAACTATAAGTCTATAATATGAAAATTCAAACTAGTATACATTAAACCTACTGATACAGTAAATGCATATGTAGAATGGTGATTCGTTTGATAATGGAGCACAGCTGAATATATTAGTTATCTAATTTAAGCCACACCAATTGTCCTCAGCTGCCAATGATCTTGTCTCGTCTTTTTCTCATAAAACAGAAAAAGAAGAATTTATAAAATGAGAATAATGTTTTCGCGTTATAGCAAATGGCCGTACACAGACACACGCGCTATGAAAACTACGTAAAGAGAAACCCTACCCCTAGCTCCAGAATCTTAACACATGTTCAATTCCAATATTTTGCACCCAATTAAATTATCATTTACTCCAAGTACAAAACAGCCCTACGACTTCAGAAGACACACCCTTCTTATATACTTTAACTGTATAATTTATTTACAAAATTGACAATAAACTTATATTTGTCACTTAACTCACCCTTTTTTTTTTTTAACTCACCCTTTCTTTCCACGGTTGATCAGTTGATATACTCTGGTTACATAATGATAGTGGTATTGTATGAAAACCATGCATGCTCTTATTATCTTGATTATGCAAGTTCTATCCAAAACATTAGTCGCATGTCGATTCTTTAAATAATGGGGGAGATCATGACTACTTCCCGAAACCCAATTTTTTCGAAGTTTAACATTGAAGGACTAGAATCCTATAATCCTTCAAACCTTCAACAACCCTACTACCAATCATGTACGTGTTCTTTAGTTTTTAAGAATAAGAAAAAAGTTGAGACTGCCGAAAATCAAATAAGGCATATGCATGGGATTATAAGCATATTGTTTTTTTTTTTTTTTGACGTCGAAAGACCATTCTATTACTCAAACTTGAGGTGGTCTGGGTAACCAAATCGGAATAGAGCAATCAATAAAAAACAACTCCCTATGGAATGATCTTGCAGTCCTAGCTAAAAAATCTGAAGTCTGATTGCGCCCGTGGAACATGAATGATGTTGAAGTCCGGGAAGCATATCTGTAACGTCTCTATCCTCTCCAATTCTGTCGCAAAGCTTAGCCAAGCCTGGGGGTCCTTTATCATTGCAATCAGCTCATTGCAGTCTGTCCCGAAGCTCCGACATGTTGAGTGTTGAAGCATATTCTCCATCGCCCACTGCAGTGCTTCTACTTCCGAATGCAAAGCTGATTCGCGTCGAGTGAAATTCTTTGTTCCCATAAGTTGAATGTTCTCATCACTATCCGTCCATACCCAGCCGCATCCACTAAAGTGAGCAGAAGATGTCCAAGATCCATCTAACAAGCAAATATTACCCAAACGTATGACTTGGGATACCTCAGGGATATTATCTTGAACCACTGGTTGTACCACTGGTTGTACCGCATTGTTAGCATCAAACCAGGTTTGACATTCACTCTCTGCATGTCGAACTAGCTCCAAAGGATCTCTATCTATTCCCCTGAAGAGTTTGTCATTCCTAGCCTTCCAAATATACCATAATATCCAGGGATAAGGATCCCTGTCTTGTTCTGGCTCGATGATGCTATTCTTCCTCCAAAACAGATAATCCATATTTGTGTATACGCTTGATACCGGAAATATATCTGAGCTTGTTGGAGTCGATGATAATGATCAAGCTTGAAGAGCTGGCGGACATTCAAAAAATGCATGGGTCACAGTTTCCTCTGATTCTCCGCATCTTGGACAGTAATTTTCACAGCTCATATTGCGTCGTGTTAAGTTCCTCGTTACTGACACATGACCAGTCACCAGTTGCCATATAAGATGACATATCTTCTTCGGCGCCTTTACCTTCCAGGCAAAGGCTTGGAACTTTGTGATGCTTGGCTCTACAACTTCCTTCTCTACCGCTGGTTTTAATACATTCTGTGCCACCCAGTATCCAGATTTAACCGTGTATTGGCCATTCCTTGTGTAGTTCCAGCAGAAAGTATCTCAATGATGAGTTGAGCTTATGGCTAAACTCCTTATGAGAGGTATGTCCTCAGGACTAACAAAATTCTCCAGTAGACCAACATCCCACTCCTTCGATACCTGATCAATGAGATCGCTGACTCTCATATTAGGATGCATGGCTGGCGCTATGGAGATAGCTGGTCTCGCAGGGATCGTTGGAATCCACGGATCCTCCCACACCTTGACTTCGTACCCTGAATGTATCTTATGTCTGATCCCTAATAACAACAACTTCCTTGCTGCAGTAATGCTCGTCCACACATAGGATGGGCTGGTAGCATTATTCACTCTTAGTGGAGAACTCAATCTATAGTATTTCCCCTTCAATACCCGTGCAACCAGAGAATCAGGGAACTGAAATAGCCTCCATAGTTGTTTCGCCAATAGGACCAGATTGAACTCATGGATCATACGAAAACCAATCTCACCCTCCTCTCTTGGTAAACATACTTTCTCCCAATTCGCCCAGTGTATCCCTCTTTTTGATGGATTTGAACTCCATCAAAACTGTGCATCGGCACTGGCAATAAGCATATTGTTATCTGTGACAAAAAAATGCATTGTCATAAAATACGGAGGACCGCCTCCAAACATGTTCAGTGAGATGGGAGATTCGAAGAAAGATGATGGATGGGTCATGACATGACTGAATATGCATTCAAAGATTAAAGCATGACATGTTTTTCCTTACCTTGTCTTGTTATCTGTAAAGTTGTACAACTTCACAATATTGGATTCTCTTTCCATGATCTTCTTAATTTCAAACTAGTCTCGTGGGATAGACAATGAAATATTTTATGAGAAAAAAGGAAGATCTCTTAAATATTTCAAACTGCATCATATAAGATGTCAGTTTTTTGTAATTTTATAAGATGTTAGTTATATGCCATCTACGGTAGTAAAAGTAACATGGATATTGATTTTAACAAATTGCTTTGCATACATGCATAGAAAGAGGATATGACCTACTTCAAACTTATCTACTATCGTCCTATTTGTTGATTCGATTATATATGCCCTAAAAACACTCAACAATCCCAAGGAATAGTTAATTCTCACTGAAATTCTGCGTCGTGTTTTTATTCAAAGGATCAATACTACCTCCGTTCCCGAAAGTAAGATGTTTTAGATTTTTTTCTTGTTCCACAAAGATAGATTTTCTATATTGTTAAGGTAGTTTTTTATACTTTTGAGGAACATTAATTGAGAATATTTGAATTGATTAAATTTCATTGGTGAAAAGTTATTGGAAAATGTATAATAAAGTTAAAAATAAATTAAATTATAAACATTTATTAAATTTTTAATAAGCGTGCATACTCTAGAAAATCTTACTTTCAGGAACAGAGGAAGTACCTTTTTTATTAATTTATATATATAATTCTCTTTTTTTTTTTTGGTTTTTCATTCAAAATTCAAACTCAAAAAGTTGTCTTGGAAATCTTGCTTTCATATGTTCTGTTAAATTAAAGAGAAACTGATATCTTAGTTCGATCTTTGTTATCTGAAAAGATTCCTACCTTTAACTATCATACACTGAAAAGAAGCATTTATTATTCTACAAAATAAAACTGACAAAGACAGTAAATCTCTTAAAATGTATTATAAACTGTCCCAAAATTTCAGATTTTATTATATATTGTTGTCGAAACAAAAGAAAGAACATTTTCAGAGAAACTCCGAAAGAAATATAAATGAAAGAATTCAATGAAAAAAAGCTCAAAGTGAATTTGTGCAAGTTGTGTTTGGCTATTGTTGCTGGTGCATGTTGCCTGAGAAGTGAATCTAATATATGTAGCTGTTCCCTTGAAGAACAAAAAAGAAGCATGAAAGTTGGTTTTCATTTTACATAAAATTCAATCCACTTTTGAAGAGTATCCTTGTCAGAGCTAGTTGCATTTTCTATTGTTTATGCCACCAGAAAAAAATAAAAATAAAATAAAACTGGTTTTACTGTATAGATATGTTCTGATTTTGTTCTACATATTACCGGGTTCGAGTTGCCGCCCTAGCATTATCTTTCTTTATTCCTAGAAAATAGAATACCAAGTTTCTGTTCATTTCTCATAGTTCTAAATGAAATTAAACCAGAAAGAGAGAGGGATCAAGGAAAAAGAGGGAATGTGATTTATTATTCGGTTTTCTTAAAAAAAATTGCTATTTGGTTCTCTAATCTAAAAATGTAATATCAGGTTTTACTTTGAATCAGAATCATTAGCAACATGATCATGAACCATTTCAACAACAATACTACTATGTAATATGAACAATTCACAAGAATGCAAGAAAATATATCCGCTCCATGAGTCCTGAGTTAGTTTCATGTTCAAGTGGATGAAAATAATATAAAATGAGTTTTGTTAGAAACTCAAAATTTGATAAAAGAGTTTGTTGATTATATCTTTTTCTGATAGAGATGTTTTTTTTAGTAAACTCTGATACAGATGTTTAAACTGAAATAATAAGTTTTCTCACTGTTTTTCATTCAATCTTGAAATGATTAAAAGAAACGGAAGAAGCAAAGTTCGATGTAAATTTTGAGAGCCTAGACATAATTAACTAGACATTGATGATAACTCAAGATAAGACAATGACTTGTCGAGAAATAAGAAACTATCTAGAAGCGATCAATGATCCTGAGCAAAGCTTGAGTCAACGCCAAGTAAACCTCCGTAAGTCCGTATGGTAACTTGAGGGCATATTGAATTCAAGTGTCATGAGACTGACGAGGCACGAAACTGAAGGAGCCTCCACCGTCATGCTGACGTCATACGCAGCCTTGTCACAGTCTCTAGCTATCAAGTAAGCGTCGGTCTCTCTGACGCCACGCTTAGCCGTCGCATAACCCAAACCGCATTGTTTCAGCGCGGCTGCAGCCTTGAATTCCGGTGGTGCTTCAACGCAAAACTGGAAGTGCTGTTGGTGAGGGTGAGGAGGTGAGAGTTGACGCATTGTTGCATCATTAGCTCTTCGTTTGCTCTGGAAATCACGTATACTATGAACAAGTGTGGTGATGATGAGAAAAAGTTTTGCTGTAAGAGAAGAAGCCATCTTTTTTTTAGGCCGTTGAGGCTTTGTCATCATCATCTTTGTGGTTGTGTAAAACCATGAAAGCCAAAAAATTGTCAATCAACTTTTTGGGATTTTAGAAATCTCTAAAGCCTTTTTTTTCCGTCAAGGTTGGTTTATATTATAGATAAATGGCATAAAAACCATCAAAACCCAATACAGCTAAGCTAGTCCACACTCTGGTCGCTTTCTCAAAACAAAGAACAGAGACAGAGAATGAATGAACCTCCCAAAAAAAAACAACAGAGCATCTTAATACAGAGGCTTCCATTCCTGCACGTCATTGCTCCACACCCCACCCTAGTCTTCCTTGTTCCCCTCATTCCTTAAGACAGCTTTTTTTAGAGGGCTCTACTTTCATTAACAAAGAACTCAAAAAGCCAAGGAGGATGTCCTGTAGCCACGTATGAATTAACCAATCCATACTTGATGACACTTTGAGCAATGAAAAAATCCCCTCTATTTGCTTCTCTGCTTACCACCTGCAACTTCCAGTCTGAAATCCCCGCTAGTTCCTTTCCCATTTGCGCACCCTGGAATAGAAACGAGTGGCCAAGCTTGAGGACGTTCCACCCCTCCAAATAAATTACCAAGTTCCCCAGGGAAGATTATCTTGGATTGGCTTTGACTTCTCAAACTTTCTAAAGCCCACATGGCAACCACAAATTTAGCTTCCTCTCTACTCTCAATGCGCGAGAATGCTCTTCTGCTATGAGATAGGACGACTCCCCTTTCATTCCTAAGCACCCACGCTCCCCCTGCTAAGCCTTTACTCTTGGAGAACTCCATTCCAATATTGCACATAATCCAGTCATGAATTGGTGGAGTCCATTTAGGATGAACTAGCGTTCGATTTATCTTTTCCACTTGAGCCCATTCTTCTTCCACCAACTGAGCCGTGAACCATTCATTAGCCTCTTTAACAGCAGTTTGCACCAACTCTTCAGCACTAACACATCTTCCTTCAAAAAGCATCTCATTTCTTCTCTTCCAAAGGTTCCATAGAATCCACGGCCAAACTCTTTTATCTTCCTCATTCAGATGACTGATGTTATTTAAGTTGAGAAGATAATGAAGGTTTGTGAAAACTGAGGCCTCATCGAAACGATTCATGCGGAGAGGGATTGGGGAAACCGCCCATACTAGTCTTGCGAAGCAGCATTCAAACAGCAGATGATTGATCGCGTCAGATTCTCCCCCACAAGTTTGGCACCTATTGTCAACCTTCATACCTCGAGCGATTAACAGGTCCGCCGTAGGAAGTGCAGCATTGATAGATTTCCACAGAAAAACTCTGATCTTTGGTAGCGTCTTAACCTTAGTGGAAGGATCAAAAAATGCCTCTGGTAGGGTTCTTTCCGCTTTCAGCTTAGAAGCAAGCCAGTATGCTGATTTCACCGTCATTTGTCCACTTTTATTGAACTTCCAAGTGAAATAGTCTGCTCTCTCTATAACAGGTTGGTTTCACATGATTATCTCCACATCACCTTGGACAAATACTTCTTCAAGACTGCTCCTATTCCATCTCTTTGTCTGCACATCGATGAGCGAACTGGCCCTCAGGCCTCAGGTTAACATCGAAAACATGGTTCTTGATCCATGGCGCTCTCAAGCCTTCCTCAGGATCCTCCACCCATTTATCTAGCCAAACTCTTGTATTAAGACCATCTCCTACCCTATGTCTCAGCCCTTTTTGTCAAAGTTCTCTTCCGAAAATCAAACTTCTCCAAGCGTAGGAAGGTCTGTCTCCAATTGCTGCATCTAAAAACTCTCCCTCATTGAAATCTCTAAAGCCTTAAAAGCCACTTTTAAAAAAAACTGTTTTTTGGAAGAGTTTGTGTAATCTGATAGCTGGATTTGGAAGAGTTTGTGTAATCTGAGATATCTTGTTCGGCCCATGCTAGTGTGTGAGGTTGGTAACGGTAGAAGTGCAAGTTTCTGGCACGACAATTGGACATCTCTAGGTCCACTGATTGATATCACAGGACCGCGAGGACCGTAACACCTGAGAATGAAGTTGTTGCGGGGGCAGTTAGTAATGGGGCCTGGTGGATTAGTAGAAGCCGTAGCAGGAACAGGTTCATATCATTGTTGAGGGAATGTCTTCCGGAAGTGGTTCCTATTTTATCGTCAGAGGTGGACGATATTTATTTGTGGAAACCGGGAAATAATGCAGAGTCGAGCTCTTTCTCAACAGCTAGTACATGGGAAGCCCTTCGAACGCAAGGAGAGACAGTGTTTTGGCACAGACAAGTGTGGTTCCAAGGGAGAATTCCAAAGCATGCATTCATTACTTGGGTGACGGCTAGAGACAGATTGGGCACTCGGGACAGAATGAGAAGGTGGGGGCTACAGGTACCTGCGGGTTGCATCCTTTGTAACGCTGCGGATGAGTCAAGGCAACACTTGTTCTTTGACTGCTACTTCAGTGCGGAGGTGTGGTCGTTCTTCTGCGCTAGGCTCTCAATTACTCCTCCTGTGATATTTGAGGATGGGTTAAGATGGTTGAGTAACCCTTCCTCGGATGAGTTTTTGAAGTTGAGCATCAAGCTTGTATATCAAGCAGCGATATATAGTATTTGGAAGGAAAGAAATGCTAGAGTGCATAACCAAAGTTTCAGACCAGCTCGGATTTTGATTGCTGAGATCAAGCAAGTAGTTCTAGCGCGTTTGGACCCCTTGTCAAGAGCTCATAACTCTCGCAGAACAGATACAACTTTGCTTGGGACTTGGTTTGGTAGATTTTGAAGTTTGTTGAATGGTAGAAGAGTAGATGAAATTCATTTTTGGAGAAAGCTAGGAGATAGATAGGAAATAGGCGACATAAGTTTGCAGAAGAAAGTACAGGTTTGGATTCAGTCTTTATTTCTTGATGGCCCGGTTGTGGGTTTTTTTCCTGAAGTAGTAGAGTTGTAATCTCTGATTAAATAAATAAAGGAATTTTTGTAAAAAAAAAAAAAAAAAAAAAAAAAAAACTGTTTTTTTTTCTTCATTCTTTTTTTTTTGAAACACTTTTATTTTTTTTTTGAAACACTTTTTCTTCATTCTTTTTAACAGCTACATTTTAAGGTTTTAAGACCATTTTTTCTTTAATTTTTTTACAAAAACGTGGATGACTAATTTTTTTGTATTTTGTTCATTTTTAGATATACAAAACTTTTTTTTTGTCTTCTTCTCAGACGCTTCTTCATCTTTTGATTTTTCTCCAAATATTTCATAACACTGAAAACTCTTATGCTCCTCCTTCTCCGTTTATTTCCTCTCCTCCACTAATTCAGTAAATCCTCTTGTACAATTCTTCTACATTTTTAGATCTACAAATTAATTATTTTCTAATCATTCTCTCTTCTGTGTGGCTTAGAATTTGGCTCAGGTTGAGGAAACAAAGGACTGAAAGGAAACCAGAGAAGGAAGAACCGGGCATGAGAGGTGGATACATGACGGTGTCGACGGTGAAGGAGGCGAAGGAGGCGGATAGGAAAGCGGCAGCGGTGGTGTTGGAGATAACAGAGGAAGAAGAGGATGCGGCAGAGGTGGTGTTGGAGATAGAACGAGAGTGAAGTGAGTTTGATGTAGACACAGTATGTCTTGAAGAGCACGGCCAAGAAACTACGAAGAAGGTAGAGAAAATGGTACTCTCTCTCTCAAACCCCACCAGAGGAGAGGATACTGATGCTTCTTTCTTTACTTGCTTTTCACGGACCTTTTTATTAATCTTTCACTTAGTCAATTCTGATAACATTTATAAAACAAGGTTTTATTGAAATATAAAATAGCTTATTAAAGCTTTATTTTAAGTGAAAGAAACTAAAAGGAAAGAAAGAAACTTAGAGATGTCACCTGTAGGAGATGGATTACATCCCTCCACAAGGCCCATCGAATAACAGGTTCTAATCCAGCAAGTCGGATTGATTTGGTCGGTTCGGTGGCTAAACCTATCGGCTTGACCTTAGAGTACTTTTAGCCGGTCGAGTAAGTCGGCTAAAAGTGCCCGGCTTAGAGGGAGCCTCGTTTCGGCCCGTATACTCGGCTTCTCGCATTAAGGCCCAAAGGGGCACAAAATTAGGGCATCTGGGGAAGGAGTCCTATAAAAAGGGAAAAGGAAGCAACATGAGAGGGACTTTTGGACCAGTGAACACACTGAGCGGCTAGATCTAGGGTTTTAGGTTATCTCTTTGATCTTGTTACTGTTCGATCTTGTTGCTCTTGAATCTTCTTGTCACTCTTGTAACCCTTCAAACCAGATCTAAATAAAACGTCTTTAGCCATCCCATTTCTGACTTCTTCCATCTTAGTCGACTGAATCCCGTTCAAACAATTGGCGCCCACCGTGGGGCTGACTAAAGTAACGTTCTAGATCTACATGGTTCAAGAAGACGCCACCTTCGGCGCTCCGGGAGCTGAACCGACCCCAACGCCCGAAGCCGCGCCACCCATCGCCGCAGATTTCATGAGCACTATCATGGCTCGACTTGCTCGTCAAGACGAAGTCCAAAAGACGACCAACGACCAACGACCAGTTAGCTGCTCTGGTCGCGGCCCTCACAGCTCCCGACGGTCAAACAAGCCGTCCCAAGCAGATACGCCGTCGCCTCTTTAACACCAACCCGACGGCGACCGGAGGCGACCATATCTCAGGCGACTCCGAGCCTAACAAAACCCTTCTCGCCGACCACCCCCCAGTAGGTTCTGATCTCGCAACCATACGCGAGCTCGCCGAGCTCAAACTCAGCTTCCAACAAATGAGCGAGAAGATCCATCAAGTAACCAGCGCGGCCCCGAAAATCGAGAGCGTTCTCGCCGCAACATCACGCACTCCGTTTACTAGCGCTCTGACCAGTGTCCAACTCGGAAAGATAAAGAAGCTGCACCTACCCGAGTACAAACCCGGCGGAGACCCAGTGGAACACATGACAGCTTTCAACATTTTGATGGCACGAGCTCGACTCCTAGACGAAGAAAGGGACGCAGGCTACTGCCAACTGTTCGTCGAAACTCTCCACGAGCAAGCCCTAACCTGGTTTTCCCAGTTAGAAGAAAACTCCATCGGAAGCTTCCGCGACTTGTCAGCAGCTTTTCTCAAGACTTACATTATGTTCACCAAGCGCAGCGCTACTGCCTCTAGCTTGTGGAACCTCAACCAAACCAAAGACCAGAGCCTCCGCGACTACATGGAGAAGTTCAAAGCCGTAGTCTCGAGGATTAAAATTCCAGACGGTATCGCCATCGACACCTTACGGAACACGTTGTGGGTTCGTTCTAAATTCCGAGAGGATTTATACCAAAACCCAACTACGTCGCTCCAGGACGCTATCGCGCGATCTGACAATTTCATCCGAATGGAAGAAGATACTAACGCCATTCTCAACAAGATGAATGCACCCAAAGCTCCAGCGGCTAAAAACGCCAACACGCGACAAGAACCGCGCTCCAACCGACAAAAACGGCCGCAAAGACGGATACATGTATGTCGTCAACGAGAATAACGTGCCGGTTTTAACTCTCGTAGTCCGCGGAGAGGGATGGAACAAGTGGGTAAGGGAGCTCGATTCGTCCGACAAACCAGTCGACGCCGTTTGCTCGACCTAGACTACAACAGCAGCAGGATCAGCTGCAGGACCTTCCAAAACCGTCGATCTCACCAAACACTGTAAGTATCACGATGTCAAAGGGGACGATACGACAGAGTGCAAATCACTCTATGCGCACTACCTCTCCTCCTTAGCAAGTGGCGACTTCAAGTTCGAACCACTAAAGGCTAAGCCGAAGAACGGCAAGAGCTGGAACAAGAATAAAGAAAGGAGAGCCCAACGCAAAGCTACATGCAAAAGTCGACACATCAAAACTCAACAACGCGATGACGAGGAGGACGCCCCGAAGAGTAATGGCGAGGCAGACTCCTCGGCTGACGAAGAGCAACCAGCTAACCGCAGACGCATTGAGGTCATACTTTCCCAGCAAAACTTGTCGTCGGACGATGAGAACGATGACACACATGTACTCGAAGATTTGAGAGATGTTCTGAAACGGAAGTTTGAATCCGAAAACAGCAACAGCTCAACGCACAATGATCTCTGAACAATGTTGAATGCACGGAAGTCGCGGCGTATCTCGGCAGTTGACCCTGATCCCAAAGAACGCCCGAACGGCGACCTTAGGGATAAAATCAACGCATGAGCATGCGATCTCCGAATCCGCCTCAATCGTTCTAAGCCCACTGACCTCCGGAGGCGTTTGGAGCAAACTAAGATGTCAAGCAACGACACAACCGACAGCAACGTACCAACCGATTTACGCGCCTTCTTAGACTCCAAGCAGGTCCAAACGCGACGTCAACTAAATGTCATCATGGGCGGTTCTCCTCCTTGGGGCAACTCCGTTCGCTCCGTCAAAGATTACCGTCGACAGGTTGCGACTTCGCAGAGATGGCCGACTAGGCCGCCAAATCACCCTCCGATAACCTTTTCACCGGATGACGCTGAGGGGATTCACGTACCCCATAATGATCCTCTTCTTGTAGTTCTTGGAATTGGGGAGTACGACGTCACCAAGGTCCTCATCGATACAGGAAGTTCCGTCGACCTCATTTTTCGAGGAACCCTGCAGAAGATGGGAGTCGATCTCGACGACATCAAACCATCCTCCAGAACATTAACCGGCTTCAACGGATCCTCCGAAACAATACTGGGAACAATCTGCCTTCTGGTACGCGCATGTGGAGTTACTCGGACTGTCAAGTTTGCCGTCGTAAGCACGAAGGCCCCTTACCACGCCATACTCGGAACCCCCTGAATACACTCAATGCAGGCCATTCCATCTACTTATCACCAGTGCGTCAAGTTCCCCGGTACGGACGGCAAAATCAAAACACTGCGAGGAGATCAAAAGGCCGCTAGGGAACTCCTAGTCGCCACAGTTAAACTCCAACGATCGTCTTTATCGGTTAACTCCGTCACTCCCCCAACCTATAAAGTCTGCTCCCAGGAAGGCAAAATTCTCGAGTTACCTATTGACGATGCCGATCCAAGCCGGACCGCAAGGGTTGGTGTGTATCTGTCTGAAGAAATGCAGCGGTCAGTTCTCGACTTTCTCAAGGCAAATGTGTCCACATTCGCGTGGTCCATGTCAGACATGAAAGGAATTGATCCGGCCATAACAACTCACGAACTAAACGTCGATCCGACAGTCAAGCCTATCCGACAGAAGCAACGCAAGCTCGGTCCAGATAGGTCAAAGGCTGTAAACGAAGAGGTCGACCGGTTGCTCGGCGCTGGTTCAATTGCTGAGGTTCGCTACCCTGAGTGGTTAGCAAATCCAGCAGTCGTCAAAAAGAAGAACAGGAAGTGGCGCATCTGCGTCGACTTCACAGACTTGAATAAAGCCTGCCCAAAGGACAGCTACGCTCTTCCCAACATCGACCGTTTAGTCGAGTCCACGGCTGGAAACGAGATGCTCACCTTCATGGACGCTTTCTCTGGGTACAACCAAATCATGATGCACCCCGACGATCACGAAAAAACGGCATTTATCACGGATCGAGGAACCTCCTGCTATAAGGTCATGCCATTCGGTTTGAAGAACGCGGGAGCAACCTACCAACGGCTTGTGAACAAAATGTTCGCAGACAAGCTGGGCGTCACCATGGAAGTATACATCAACGATATGCTTGTCAAGTCGCTACACGCTGCTGATCACCTCTGTCACTTGAGGTATTGCTTCGAAACTCTCAACAAATACGGCATGAAACTGAACCCAGCAAAGTGCACGTTTGGGGTTTCCTCAGGCGAGTTCCTTGGATACATAGTCACGCAGCGGGGAATCGAAGCCAACCCGAAGCAGATCTCCGCGGTCCTGAACCTTCCGAGCCCAAAAAACAGTAGAGAAGTGCAACGGCTTATGGGTAGGATAGCTGCACTCAACCGGTTCATCTCCAGATCCACCGACAAATGCTTGCCATTCTACGACCTCCTCCGAGGTAACAAAAGGTTACCGCAGACTTCCAGAACTTCAGCGAAATCTCAGGTCCTCGCAGACTTCTTAATCGAATTGGCCCCGGAGTTAGAGCAAGATCTCACGCTCCCAAACCCAAACTGGACACTGCATGTCGACGGATCTTCGACTAACAGGGGCGCAGGTGCTTGAGTTCAACTGCAATCCCCGACCGGTGAACTGACCAGGCAGTCTTTTAGCTTCGACTTTCCAGCCTCGAACAACGAAGATGAATACGAATCTTTGATCGCTGGACTCCGCTTAGCAAAAGCTGTCAAGGCCAAACGTTTAACCGCCTACTGTGACTCGCAGTTAGTCGCCAGTCAGTTAAGCGGCGACTACGACGCCCGCAACGATCGGATGGATGCCTACCTCAAGATAGTACAGGGATTAGCCGCAGAGTTCGACTTCTTCGAACTCGTCAAAGTTCCCGGAGGAGAAAACGTCTGCGCCGACGCCCTTGCAGCCCTTGGAAGCAAGCTTCATGACCAAGTTAAACGAACTATTCCAATACACCGCATTGAGAAGCCGAGCATCGATATCTCGACGGACCAAACCGCCATCATAGCCCCAGTCACCTAAACCGACACTCTCGTTACTGATGAGTTCGGCCCCGACTGGAGAACTGAGTTTATCGACTACCTCTCAAAGGGGGAACTTCCAACCGAGAAATGAGCAGCCCGCCGACTAAAAACGCGCAGTGCCCATTATGTTGTCCTAGACAACAAACTCCATCGATGGACTGCGAGTAAAGTACTACTCAAATGTATCCACGGCGAAGAAACGGTCAGGGTTATGGCCGAAACACACGAAGGCTCTGGAGGTAACCATTCGGGCGGACGCGCATTAGCAATCAAAGTGAGAAGCATGGGCTTTTTCTGGCCGACGATGAACGCAGATTGCGAGTCCTACGCCAGAAGCTGCGACAAGTGCCAACAGCACGCACCAAGCATCCATTGTCCAACTGAAATGTTACGAACGACAGTCGCACCGTACTCATTCATGCAATGGGCAATGGATATCATAGGACCTCTTCCATGCTCCCGCCAGCGGCGTTTCATTCTCGTCCTCACTGATTACTTCACCAAATGGATCGAAGCTGAAGCCTACGTTCAAGTCACCGACAAAGAAGTCCGCGGGTTCATTTGGAAAAACATCTTCTGCCGCCACGGTCTACCGTACAAGATCGTTACCGATAATGGATCACAGTTCATGTCGGGCAACTTCAAGGAGTTTTGCAGCAGATGGAACATTCGTTTGAGCCCCTCTACCCCTCGTTACCCACAGGGAAACAGCCAAGCGGAGTCCTCCAACAAGCTCATCATCGACGGCATTAAGAAATGATTAGACCTAAAAAAGGGGCATTGGGCCGACGAACTCGACGGAGTTCTATGGAGCCACCGCACAATACCACGAGGGTCGACCAAATCGACACCTTTCTCTCTCGCATACGGTGTCGGGGCTATGGCTCCCGCAGAAGTTAACGTTTCAAGCCTCCGACGCTCGAAAATGCCCCAGTATGTCGAACTCAACAGGGAGATGCTGCTTGACGCCCTCGATGAAATTGAAGAACGACGGGACCAAGCTTTGCTGCGAATCCAAAACTATCAACATCAGATAGAGAGTTACTACAACAAAAAGATCTGAGCCAGACCCCTTGAACTCGGCGACTTCGTCATGCGCAAAGTGTTCGAGAACACTAAGGAGCTGAACGCCGGCAAGCTCGGCGCTAGGTGGGAAGGACCTTACAAAATCATCAAAGTGGTGAAACCAGGAGTCTACCGACTTCAAACGTTGAGCGGAGAAGAAGTGCCCAGAGCATGGAACTCAATGCATCTAAGACGCTTCTACCCCTAAAAAAAACCGAGTAGATGCACCTCCGCGGTCACTTCTACTCGACCGAGTAAATGCGCTTCCAACGGCCACTTTCACTCGGGAAAAACGAACTACGAATGGCTTGATCCTCAACCGAGGTACGTAGGCAGCCTTAACCGGTCCAGCTGTAACAAAACCAAAGTCAAAATCTTTTTCTTTGCTTCGACTCTGATCGAGTAAATACTGATTGACGAACCCAACGGCTCCCGTACCTCCAGAAGGGGGTACGCGGACACTCACGTTCCATCTCCTAGCTATGTCCTGATCAGACACTTACCCTAAGGGCCAAACGGTTGCAAGTCACCCGTGCCCAAAGAGCACTGACCGACCAAACGGAGTGAATCTTTAACCTTTTCTCGACCAAACGCGTAACGGATTAGCTACCCATTTACTCGATAGTCTTTGAGAAAATGCGTAAAAAGAACCTTCTACTCTATGACTCAGTCTCTTGTTTTCAAAGTAGAAAAACGCGTCTAGATGTTATCTCAATCGAAACACGACAAGAACTGAACAAAGTCTCTTAGCGGGTTGTGTCGTTATCTATTTGCAAAAGCCAAAGGTCGAGGATCTATTGTCTTTAGGCGAACATATCGCAAAAACTCTAAAGATAACTGAAATTCACTTAGGCAAATTGCAAGTACAGATTAAGAACACAACAACCCGCAAATCTAAAAGTCTGCTTGAAAACAGCGACTTGCCGATAAAATAAAAGTACGTCTAGTAATACAACAACATGGTCTATCAAGACCACAAACACAAAAAGAAAAGAAGACATAGATAAAGCGTCAAGGCGCATAATCTTGACCGATCTCCTCCGACGTCCCAAGAGCAGAAGGACCGACTGGGTCTTCAGCAACAGTCGGGTCTTCCACCCGAGTAGGGATAGAGACAAGAGAGTCCACAGCAGGAGGCGGAGGAACATCTCTATTCCCGAATTCTTCGGTCTTCTCTTCCTCGACGGGTTGCAACGACGACGTCTCCTCGACTCTATGGTCTTCCTCCTCTTCACCTTCTCGTCCTTCAGAAGAAGAATCCGAGACGAGGACAGGATCCTCGATGCCCATGTGCCCGGCCTCTTCCTCTCGAACCATAATGTTGCCTATCTCAAGGTTGTCTTTCCCGGGGACCTCCTCTGGGTTCTCGTTCCCTGAACGTTTACTAGGACCACCTCCCTCCAGGACCTCGACGCACTCGGCCGGGACCGACGTGACATCGACCAAAGGCTCCTCCGACGGCTCCTCAGTAATTTCGAGTGAGGTAATGAGCAGAGAAACCGTCCCTGGTCCGATCAAATCTACGTTCGTCCATAAGGATCAAACGACGCTCTAAACCTGTCCTCGACGAAACGAGAAGGGAGAACCAGCGGGGAAAAAGCGAGGTCGCTATCAGACAGCGGATCCACACGAAGCTTCGTAGCCTCCGCCTCGTAGAGTTTCTCCTGCTCGATAAAAATGTCGATCATTTCTTGCGGGATCTCCGTCCCACTTGCCTTTATCATCTCTAGGCATTTCCTCGTCCCCGAAGCTTGACCGTACGGATTCTTCGCCTTCTCAAAGGCGTCCAAGCGAGTTAGATGGTCGCGCACGCGACCAAAGCAGCTGTTCGCCTTCTTGATCATAGCAGCTTCGACCCTTTCCCTCTCACGAGTAACCTCGAGTCCCCGGGAGTCTCTCAAGCGTTGCCTCTCTCTGATCAATTTCTCAACCGCGGCGTCCCTTTCCTCGAGTAGCTCTGCCTTCTCCTTTTCAAGGGTCGCAGTCGCTTGCTCCAAACGGGTGTTCTCTCGAGCAAGCTCTTTCTTAGCCGCGCCGGCGGATTTGAGCTTACCCTCCTGCTCTTCGAACTTCACTCGAAGGACTTCTTTCTCCTTCGCAGCCTTCTCGTTAGCCTTTTTATGCTCATCCCTCACCCTCTCAATGGCCTTCAATCTTGCTTGAGCGAGCTTCTCCGAAGATCCCAACTGGATCATCGTCTGCTTCAGGGCGCTGTCGTATTTCTCGACAAGGAAGTTCATACTCCTGTCACTCTGCAAAATGACAAACACGGACCACGTGAGACGGATCAACCCAATAAATCAAAGAAGGAGACAAAAGGTGAAAGGAAGCGTAGATACCCGCGCTCTCGGGGAAGCTGCATCGATGTATTCATTCTTGAAGTAAAGGTCTTCCAGTTGCGGCATCTCCTTCGTCCCACCACGAATTTGACGCGTCAGCTCCGCACACCTAAGGGGATTAAGGATCAGGGGAGGTGTCTCGTTGTAGGAAAACTCGACGCGATCAAGAAATTCGACCCTCCTCCTCTTCGCGACGTAACATTCAGGTTCAGACCTCGCGGGCTCACCACCAGAACCTCCTTCTCGCGAGCAGGTTTTCCTCTTTTCCTCTGATAGGTTTCCAGGAGTACCGCTGGCTTCCCCAACAGCGTCGACTATGGCCGCGTCAGCAACGCTCGCGTCGGAGGTAGAAGGGCGGGGCTCTGCCTCAACAGACCTCTTAGTTTTCTTCCTCGGGTGACCACCTGATGCCGCCCCGACTAAAACAGCCTCCTGCCCTTCTGCTCCGCCACAATACCTTTTTCTCCCATCCTTCTTCTTTTTAGACTTCAAACCCTCGGAAGTCGCGTCGACGGGAGGAACCTCGTCGGTCAAAGTCGCATTGACGGGAGCAGACTCTTCGGGAGGAACCTCGTCGGTCGCTCCCACCTTAGTCCTCTTGGTCTTTTTCTTCTTCTTCTTCTTGGGACCAGAAGCAGAAGTCTCTGCCGTCCCCCCCTGATCGGTTGCAATAAGACCCTCCTCTCTGGAGGCTCCTTCTCCAGAGGCTTCTTCTCTGGAGGCTCCACCGCCCTCAGAAGTGACGTCGACTCCGGAGTTAGACGGTCCCTGAGGATCGACTGTAGTCGACTTCTTCGTGAGCAGTTGCAACTTCCCTTTTAACAGAGCGCTTAGGTCCGAAACCCCGTCCATTTCTCTGGCTTTGTCGAGAAGTCTCTGTTGTTTGCGAGTAAACAAAGGAAGGCGCGACTTACGGGGACCGAGAACGCAAGGAAGCCTCGACTCCCAATCAACTGCAAAAGCAAAGAATCAACATGAAAATCGCAAAAGGAAACTCGAGTAGGCCCTAAAAACAATCAACATGCTTACCTTTAGCGATCCTAGCTTGCTGACGACGTATCCACTCCCGACTAAGATCCGGCCAACGAAGATGACTATGCGCCGCGATCGCTTGAGCACTTTCGAAAAACTTCTCGGGGTAGGCAATCGTATTCGGATGACGAATTGCAAATACAAGGATAAGAAAAGTTAGAACTAACGACTAAAACGAAACTCCAGCAAACGAGTCTTTACCGAGTTGCCGATTCCACAGAACGCGGTAGTCGTCCCCTGGTGGCTCTTCGAAAGCATGTTCATCGGATTTCACAAAGAAATACGCGCATTGCCAATCATGCGTCTTATTTGGATGACCGGTCAAGACGTTGTAGTTCGAACGCACTTTCACCGAAAAAATCCTGTTTGGCTCCGCCTTCATGAAAGTCAACTCTTCGAAGACCCTCACGCTCATCGAGATGTCCATCTCAGCTGCCATTACCATTAGCATGATGGCTATTCGCAGCGACCCGTTCAAAAGTTGAGAAATGGCAATGTCTCGGCGGAATGCGTAGGACGTCACTAACCGGGGAATCGGGAACCATAGCTTCGTATGATCCCCGAAATAGGACTCATACACGCATTGGTAACCAACCGGAGGCGACCAGGGACGCTGCTCGGCAGACGGGATGATGTAGGTAACGCCAGCACCGCCATTCGCCCTTAACGGATTCCTCACGGTGTGATGAGAAGCAGAAGATCCAGACACATTCCCCCACGACTGAGCCCGCGGGTCCCATAGCAGTCCGGGTGGCAGCGGAGCAAGCTCTTCGAAGATCCCACCAGGATGGTAAACAGTTGGGCGACAGTCTATCTGGTCGAAACAAACTCTCTCGCCGACCTGTCTCAAAGGAGTCGGAGACCGATCAGACTCATCAGTGTCGCCACGTTCGGAGCCAGTCGCAGTATCGTCTTGATCTCTCCCTCTATCCTCACTTCCGCTCGCATCACTGCTCCCGACCTCAACACGATCGGCGTCTTCATCACGAATCATCCTATGAGCATCAGCGACCAAAAGACGCTGAGATAGAGTCATATTTTCCGTGTCCCGAAGAGCAAGTCATATTTTCCGTGTCCCGAACAGCATCGCGATGAATCAAATCGAAATCGTCCAGAGGACTGCAGGGCGCTGACACATCTCTGGTCGGAGTCGGAAAATCTGCGATGTCCTTCCCTTTCTCTTCTCGCGACAATCGACTTCTCGGAGGCATATTCCTTAATTCAGGGGACGACTACAACCGCCGAACGATACCAACGAGTCTATACGAAGAAAAACCTATCTAGAGAGAGAAAGCAAAAGTAGAGAAAAGGGAGAGAAAACGGGATACCTGAATCTGCAGAGAAGAATGACGAAAGCAAATGAAAGAGGTCTATTTATAGCAAAAACGAAGGCACGTTCTCCGAGCACAATCATTAGGTCTACACATGCCTAAATGGGCCTCAAAAGGCCGCCTAAATGCCTAGAAACCTACTCGCGATGGTTCGGTTTCTCGCTCGAACCGATTTTCAATTAGGTTGTCAGGCCGAAATCAATTCCTGGTCTTGATTTAAACCGGTCCCCGGTTAACCAACAAAACCGATCCCCGTCGCTTTATCCAAAGTGATGTATCGCCCGAGTAAACTGCATCTCATCGTAAAAGATTGAGAAGTGAAAGCACGCATCAACGACTCAACATTACTCGAAGCGACTAGAGACGCTCACAAGACGTCATGCGACTAAAAGCACATACCGACGACTAAACGGGAAGGGTTATCCTTTGTATTAGAGCCTGTTATCCGAATAAACCTGACCCACAAATTCACTGAGACCGCCATGTCGCTCACAAGTGAACTGGGGGGGACTTATTGTAGGAGATGGATTACATCCCTCTACAAGGCCCATAGAGTACTTTTAGCCGTGTCGAGTAAGTCGGCTAAAAGTGCCCGGCTTAGAGGGAGCCTCGTTTCAGCCCGTATACTCGGCCTCTCGCATTAAGGCCCAAAGGGGCACGAAATTAGGGCATCTGGGGAAGGAGTCCTATAAGAAGGGAAAAGGAAGCAACAAGAGAGGGACTTTTGGACCATTGAACACACTGAGCGGCTAGATCTAGGGTTTTAGGTTATCTCTTTGATCTTGTCACTCTTCGATCTTGTTGCTCTTGAATCTTCTTGTCACTCTTGTAACCCTTCAAACCAGATCTAAATAAAACGTCTTTAGCCATCCCATTTCTGACTTCTTCCATCTTAGTCGACTGAATCCCGTTCAAACATCACCAAGAGATTAAAGATAGTTTGATTTCATACAAAGAGTTTGAAGGTGGGCTGCTAGAACCGCAGCCAAAGTTACACACACTAACCATCTAACAACATATATATAGTCCTAAGGAACCCTAGTTACATGGTTAACAAACACTTCATACTGGATCATAATATGGGCCCTGGTGTGGGCTTTAATACTCCCCCGCAAACTTAGCTGCGGGTGAACACAAAGCTGCTGAGTTTGAATGCACAACCTGATTACTTTGGGTGTACTTGTAGAAGACTAGTTGGTGATGAGGTCTGTAGCAAGTCTTGGACATGTGGACTGAAGGTAGAATGGAGCTGATAAGAGCAGAGCATATTTTCTTCTTCAAAGCTATATACAGCTTCATGTTGGCCTATTCTTGTAGAGCTTTATAAACTCTCTCAGAGGTATGTGTGGCCATAACTTGGTATGCACTTGTAAAGCTAATGTAACTCTCTCAGAGGTGTCTTTTGCACTTGTAGAATTATCATAGACTTTCTCAGAGGTGATTCTTACCATTCCTTTAGGGTAGATACTTGTAGAGGTTCCAACACTCTCAGAGGTACTCCCTTTATAAACTTAAACTAAAAAATCACCCATTATAGATGACCACAATGTAAACGTGTCAAACACTATGCTCCTTCTTTTGCTTACTACATGCTAGCCTTCAACATAAGAACTCTTCTAACAGTTTGCAGACAAATCTTGCTCTTACTGTCTTCTTTCTTAACCCAACTACTGTTTTCAGTCAACCACAAACTCAATGATTCTTCATAAAATAACTTTCTCTTACGCATTTCATCAAGCATCTTGTGTGCATCCAACAAACCAAGAACTTTCAGCCATAAATCCCACCACTATCAAACCAAATCAGCTTCCTTTAACCTAGTTTCTCAATTCCAGACTTAGTCTAAACTAATCAGCAACAGAACACGACCAATCCAAGCGACCACAATATTCTTCCATCCTATCAAGCAACAATGTGTTCTGTTTCAGTAGAAAATACAGAAACATTACCAATGTTTACTCCTCAAGCTTGATAAAGTGGCGTGTGATAATGATGTTGTGAAGAAGAAACTCATCTGTCGTGGGCATTATCCATCTTCTGTTTGTTAAGTCTTCACGTCCTCACAACGAGCGACCGTAGCAGCTTCCATCGTTAGGGTAAAGACCATAACCCACTTTTCTTCACGCTTGCTCAGTCACTAACCAGAGGGCTTGAAAACGCAAGAAAGTCGCCACCTTTCTTTGGATTCCACATCAGAAACCAAACCCAATAAAAAAGACACTGAAGCTGACTTGATAAGTTGAAAGGAAGCTCTAGAAGAGGTATTAACACCCATGAACCTACTGAAGCTCTGATACCATGATAACATTTATAAAACAAGGTTTTATTGAAATATAAAATAGCTTATTAAAGCTTTGTTTTAAGCGAAAGAAACTAAGAGCAGCATTAACGCAAGCGGGGGAGCGTGGATTCTAATTTTTTATTTTATATTTCTTTTGTTTTGTCCGATTTAAAAAAAAAAATTAAAAATGGACCAATCGCGGGTCGCCACGTGTCAGTGGAACCCGCGAACAGTACAAAAACTCTACCGGACTCGCCTTTTGCAGAAGAGGTGGGTTTTATGATTTTTGTGGATCCTACACCTCTTAAAACTCCTTAAGAGTCAGCGATAATGCTGCTCTAAAAGGAAAGAAGAAAACTTAAAAGATGTCACCAAGAGATTAAAGATAGTTTGATTTCATACAAAGAGTTTGAAGGTGGGCTGCTAGAACCGCAACCAAAGTTACAGACACTAACCATCTAACAACATTTATATAGTCCTAAGGAACCCTAGTTACATGGTTAACAAACACTTCATGCTGGATCATAATATGGGCTCTGGTGTGGGCTTTAATAAATTCAAAATGTTGAAAAATCGAAAATCATGGGAGCCTCACAATATTTCTATATATATAAAAAATGTTTGACTCCCTCTTGTTGCGTCACGTCAGCGCCAGGTCACAAAGTCGGAAGCTACCGTGCTGACACGTGTCCCCTTAAGACGGTACGCTGCGTTTCATTAATAGGACTGTGCACTTCAGTTGGGTTATTCTTCTTTCAGGGCTTCGTGTATTTCTTTTTTGCTGGGCTTTGTTTTTAATTCAGACTCCTGTGCAATTTGGTTGGAATTTTGACCTATTGGGCCTTTAGTTATTTTCGCAATGAGAGCCGCTTTCTGATTAGGGTTGTTAACCTCGTGTTCTTATTCTTCGCCTCTCCAGAATTCATATCGATTAGCTTTTCCCAATCGTTGTTTCACCTTCTTCCTCAGAGTACGAAACGATACCAGTACCGAATAATCATCTTAAAATGCTCCATTAATCTCTCATACAAGTTCTATATTCAATGCGATTCCTGGATTTCATGGCGGTGGAGGCTCATCTATAAAAGGGTATGATTTCCTCCTTAGATACTCATCCTCTCATTCTTCAAAGCTAACCAGTGAACTAGGTCTGTGAAATATGGCTACGTTTCGGTCTTCCTCTCCGCATTTGTAAGCTTGCCGCTCCTCCTCCACTGTTCAGGTTCGTTTGCTCTGTTTCTGGGAGGCTCGGAATGTCCATTGTGCTGGAGAGCTAATGGGAGTTGATAGGCTCCTTCTCGATTCTCAGGTATCTTATTTACATCCGCCTTTTGTTCATGAACATAGTCTTTCACCTGTTAGTTCTTTAGGAATTTCCACCGTTCTGAAACTATATTCAAAGTCAGATTTTTTTTAATAAGTTTTGTTCATAATCAGCTTAATTTTTCTGGTATAATTCTTTATACGTTTCCTCCGTCTTGAATCGGCATTACAAATTATTTTAAGTTTTAAAGTCGTTGTTAAACATATTTCACTGAGACATTTTACGACGTTTGATGGATTGTTGTTTTTCTTCCACGTATGTTTCCAGTCATGATGCCGCGTAATCTCAACCAGGCTTATGGGTTATGCAATGGGACAAAAATGATAGTAAACCGACGTCAATATCCACTGCGGCTCTGCTTTGCGATGACCATCAATAAAAATCAAGGACAAAGTCTCAAACAAGTTGCTTTGTATCTCCCTTGGAAGGTCTTCACTCACGGCCAGTTGTACGTTGCGTTATCTCGAGTGACAACACCGGAGGATTAAAGATATTAGACGACACCACTTATTCAAACGGTGCATATGGAGAAACAAATATAGTCTACAAGGAGATCTTCCAAAGCCACAGAGATGCAAAGGTCAGCATTGAACTGGTTTCGTTAGTATGCTATCTCTGATCCGTTATGTTTTTAAGTACTAACTTTATCGCTTTCATCGCAGGGAAAGCAGCCTATGTGTTCTTGAACAATTTTATGCTTCGACGAAGATATCGTTTTCAAAATTACTAATCATAATATTTTCAGAACCTCGACTCTCTCTTCTCTTCAAATTTTCCATTTTCCACTTTTATGAAAACCATCATATTAACGCTAAAACAATAGTTAAATTTCTGGTTTCATATACAGAGTCCCGACAAATATTTACTATGTTTCAGAGGTTTAAGATATCCATAGAATATATTATACTACCATGTGCATATAGCAAAGAAAATAAAAAAAAATCAAATAAATCAAGACAACTAATGCGAATCACAGCCTGATAAAATAAAAACCAACCAGTAAAAAAATAGTCTAAAATAATTACAAACACATAAAAATAATGGGTGTTTTTCAAAACCAACCCACTTTTTTAAGTCAAACCTAAAACCAACCTCTTTTTTTTGTCCTTACTATTCATCAATAAATTTTCCAAACTATCCCTATGTTTTTGAATTATTCACAAAATTGCTATTTTTATTTAATTTTTTATTAATTTTGAAATTAACCAAAAACCAAATACACCCTAACCAATTATTCTTATTTACAAAAATACCATTATCATCAATTTTTTCAACCACCATGAACCACCATTTTTGAGCTCTAAAGCTCTAGAATTCAATTATCAATCACTTTTTTCTCATTATAACCCAAAAAACTTCATTTCCTCTCATCTCCTCTACATTTCCATCTAAAAAACTCTCATAACTTTCATTTTCATAATCACAAACTTCATATTTTTGAGTTTTTTCATTAGCGAATCGTCAAAGATGCTTCTTTTTGCTCATATTTGGAGTTTGAACAGTTGAAAAAGTTGGAAACGAGCTTTACACAGGAAAAATATAACTATTTACATGGTTTTCGTTTTTTTTCAGATCTGTGTCGCGATAGTAGACTGTTTTGTATGTCTACGTCTCCGTGTAGACTTACGATGCAGTCTATTTGTCAACGCACGGGTTAGTTTTGCAATTGACCAAACAAATTTTTTTTCTAACGCAGACTTCCCCAGCAGTCTCTGTCTTTACCTTTGACAACAAAAATAAAAATTTCGGTGGACTTACTAAGACGTCTACCTAAAATAGGTTAGTTTTTCATTTGACCAAACTTTTGACTTTTCAAAATAAACTTCATCGGAAGTCTACAAACTGTAGACTGCCAACAAAGTCTATAAAATGTCAGTTTTGCATTTGACCAAAACTTTGACTTCGTTGAATAGGTTACTTTTGTGTTTGACCAAAAAGTTTAAAAAGCAATCAAAAATTTATAAAATTATAGACTTCATATGGAGTCTTTTTATCCTAGAAAAAAATGTAGACTGTGTATAATGTCTACTTTTTTATTTTGGTCAAATGCAAAACCAACTCGTCAGATTTGAGAGAAGTCTACACACCCGTAGACGTTCATTTCAATCTACTCATTGGAAGTCAAACTTGGTCAATTGGAAAACTAACCTCTTTCAAAAAAATTCAAACATGTAGACTGCATATGAAGTCTAATTTTGAAAGTCAAATCTTAGATGAATTCTGGTCAATTGCAAAAACTAACATTTTTAAAGTGTAGACTGAAATGAAAGTCTACATGTATAAAATCACAACTTTTTTTTCAAATATAGAGAGCAACCCGTAAAATTTGCAATTACAAAAACCAACCCAAAGAGTAGACCTATTTGACAGTCTACACTGGTAAACTGAAAAGAATGTCTACATCTTCGAGGACTGAATATTAAGTCTACATAGAAAATACATAAAAATGTGAATTTGTGTATTACTCATTAAGTTTTTCTAGTTTTTTTTTGTTTGACAGTGTGTGTTAGTTAATCCTAATGGGTTTGAGTGATTTTGAAAAGAAAATTTGTTATAATTATGAAGGTATAATTCATTTGATTTGACTACGTTGTTAGCTAATAATTGTAGATGTATTTGCAAGTCTTCATTTATATTTTTATGAAACATGAAAATTTCTTCCCTGATTATGTAAACCTGTATTTTTTTTTTGCAGGAAATGGCTCAGATACCTGTGTATACGGAGAATGGGTGGTGAAAGGCTCTTTGCGGGAGTTTGTGGTCAATAATCGGAAAGGAGGGAGAATGTTTCTTGTGTCAGATGGTTGTACACATGGTGAACTTCTTGAAATGGCACTAGAAAATTATGGTCTGGACAAGAAAATCGAGAAGATGGTGCTAACATATTCCTTACTAGACGTCATTTTACAGCAAATGGCTCCGGATACTCCTCATATGCATGTCACGAATGATAGACAAGTGCAGAACTTGATCGAGTTAGCTAAGACACACTTTGTACGACTTTGTGTATCAAGCCAGAGCAAACTAGAAATTTTTGGTGTTAGATAATAAGTGTAGACGTCTTTGTAAATTTACAAAGGTAGACTGCAGTTGAAGTCTACGTCGTAAATTCTATTAAAAGTGCATTTGTGTATTATTCATCATATTTTTTCATGATTTAATTATTTTACAGTGTATGTTAGTAATTTAATGGTTTTGAATGAATTTAAAAAGTTAATGTGTTATAATTATACACTTGGAACTTATTGCAATTTTTTTTATTAGTTTTACTCTTTAAACTTCTTGGAAATTTTGTATAGATTTTCTTCTTCTCACATGTGTGTTAGTTATTATTTTCGCCTATGGTGGTTTTACTTGTTTGGTTAATTAGATCTTGTGAAAAAATTGATATCTAACAAAAAATTAATAATATCATACAAGTGAAACACAACTAAAAATGAATACAATCTTTATAGATTATGCATTAAACAATTATTTAAAAATTAATATTTTATTATGAGAAATTATTACATAGCAATATATTAAAAAGTATTCTTGAGTACGTTTGATTTTTCATAATCTTGATGCCTCAAATAAAGTCTTGAAAGAAATACCTGCAAAATAAGATAGTGTTATGAGAAAAACATAAGATAAAAAATTAAATCATATTTTAGTAGACTTTTTATTAAGTCTACGTAAAGTTATTGTTTAGTAGACTTTAGTTGAAGTCTACACTAACGGAAAGTTTTCATATCTAAAAGTATACATTTAGAAAATTTGAAAATGCTTTGTTTTGGAAGATATTTCAAAAATAGTTTTTTTTGCCATCCATGTAACAAATCAAAAACATAAAGCATGAATCTATAAATTTAGTTCATTACAAACACAAAATATTTTACAATGAATATATGTAAAGCTTACATTTTTGGGAAGATGATTTGAAAACTTCGGAAGAGAATACCTGCAAAATAAGATAAAATTTTGAAAAATAAGATAAAAATTAAAATCATATTGAGTAAACTTGTAATTAAATATGCTTAAAATTCAAGGCTTGTAGACTTAACTTTTAAGTAGACTTTGAAGTCTACTCTATCAAAAAGAAATTAGATCTAAAAAATATAAAATAAGTTAAATTCTAAAACACTTAAAAATATATAATTTAATAGACAAAATAGTAATAATTAAAGACATAAATTTGAATATGTAACTTTATTTAAATATAAATACTAGAACACATATTTAAAATCTATAGATGTAAACCTTACATTTTTGGGAGGAGAAGAGAACAACTATTGAAGAAAATGCCTGCAAAATAAGATAAAATTATTAAAAAGCAAAGAAAAAATTAAAGTCATATTTTTGTAAGCTTTCAATGAAGTCTGCTTAAACTTTGTGGTTTATTAAACTTCATATGAAGTCTACTAGCTTTAGTAAACTTCTTTAGAAGTGTACACTGTCTGATAATTTTCAGATCTGAAAAAATCTATACATTTTGAAATGTGAAAATAATTTTAAATCTGAAAATACTTTACAAAATAGAATTTATAAGATAAACTAGTAGAAAATTAATGCACAAAGCTTGATCTATAAATTTATTTGAATATAACATATAAATACATATTTAAAATCTATTAATCTAAAACTTACATTTTTAGAGGAGAAATGAAATCCATGAGTGATAATACCTACAAAAAAAAAGATAATATTGTGAGAAATAAATAACATAAATATACACATTTAAAATCTATAGATCTAAAACTTACATTTTTTAAAGGAGAAGATGAAAACCATGAATCATAATATCTAAAATGACAAAATAACATTGCGAGAAAGACTTGAGGAAATTTTAGAGAGAAATAAGAGACATGAGAGAGTGTCTGAAAGAATGGAGAGAATTTTAGAGAGAATGAAGAGAGTTTTAGAGAGAAGGGAGAGAGTTTTAAAAACTTATGCAGCCACTTTAGAGAGAGACTGTACAAATTTTGTTTATATAAGGAGACAAAAATGTAACTAGGTCAAAATTTACGACGCTGTAGACTTCTTTTGAAGTCTACTAAAATTAAAATTTTAAAGTAGATTTTACTGTAACATAGTAGATCTTTTTGGAAGTCTACTATAATAATTTCATTATTGTGGTTTATCTTTTATTATTTTAATAATTTTAATATATGATTTACTAAATTTATTTCTTTATTTTTTAATAGTTATAGTATATGATTTCACTTTTTTATTTTTAAGGAACTTAACTTAGTTTAAATATAATGATTTTTTGTAAAAAATTGAAGAATATAGACTGAAAAAGACGTCTTCAAATAAATAGACTTTATTGTAGGTCTACGAAACCCTAAACCACAAATTTTAAACCCTAAATGTTTTGCTCGATAATCAAAAAGTCTCAATTATACAAAATATAAACTACCAAACATTAATATGCAGATTTAAGTTAATAAAACAAAATAAAAACAAAATCTAAAATCTAACACTATGAAATCAACCACTAAAAGGCATAACATGTTAGAACCTTTTGTTTATAAACTATGAACATTGCCTAACACATGATAACCAAATTAGTATACATTCTTCAAAATTGTTCAATTATATGAAATTTTAATTTATTTACTTCATATTATCCATTATATTGATGATTAGTTAAAAATATCACAATAATTATTTTTATACATTTTCAAAATTAAATTATTAGATCAAATTAGAGTGTAGACTACAAAATAAATCTATAAAGTAGACTTCATAGGAAGTCTATATATATGTAGACTTCTTTTATTACGTGTAGACTTCCGAAGGATAGAAACGTAAAATATATTTCTGTTTTTTTGTTTGGTCATAAGGGTTAAATAATACTTTCACAATCCTTTTAGGTTGGTTTTGCATTTGACTGAAAGTGGGGTACACTTTTAGGTTTGACTTGAATATTTAGGTTTTTTTTGGCAAATGTCCCAAATATAATAGTAATAGTTTAAAAAAATAAAATAAAGAAATTGTCAATTCTTATTATTAAATAACAAAATATTCGTTCACATTGTTCCATGGGAAACACAATTGGCTTAAACTGAATTAATAAAAAAACTCTAGGAATTTTTTACCGAAAATTTAATTTTTCATGTCGATCATATAAAAAGAAATTGTATAAAATATATTATTAACATAATAAAATATACCACTATATTATATTAAATCAGTGTTTTTGGCTCATTTGGTTTGATCGGTTTCATACACCAAACCGTATACATTTACCGTGATCTCTTCAATAGAACATTTAACTTCAGAACCAAACAATAATATTTGTTTTAAAACTGTCCCAATTATTTGGATGCTGATATGGTTTATTTGATAATTTTAAAAATATGTAAATCTTTAAACAGTAATCTGTTATGTTTTAAGTTGATAAAAACGATAGGTTAAGTTTACTTTTGCATAATTTAAAACAATAGATTTAAAAGAGATTGTAAAATATAAAATATATATTAAAAATATAAAATCGAAAAAAACTTATTTGTTGAATCTCAACCGCAATTTTGAATATTATCAGTATTAAAAATGTAAAATATTGACATAATAAAAATGATTTTTTTGTTAGTTAGATAAACATATGATTTTTAATAAAAATAACAAAACTAAATGATAAAAATATTTTAAAATTACTTTCAAGGTGAGAATAAATTAAATATTAGTTTCTTTTAACTTCTCGTCCGTAGGGCGGGCCTACCCTAGTATCTTATACAATAAAGGGTGTTTTTTTTTTCTTCTCCAGCTGCCACTTCATCAAGAAAGATAGGGTTTTTGTTGACACGTGGCTGGCGATATCTGTCTCTCTGATAATAGGCTACTTGAAATCTGTTATTATTATTATTTTGTTATTGGGCTCTTACCACTTTTCAAGCCCTAAGACCATGCACAACGGGAGTACACGACCAATCCTTAGCACGATAACTTAGGTAAAACCGAATATAATAATATTATTTAGGTTAATCTGCGTAAGGATTGATCCGTCATCAAGGCTTTTAAGAGATTGATCCTTAGCAACGTGTCAACTCCTAAGTGGGACGGGGTCGGTTTGATTTTGGGTTTGGTTACAAAAAAATTGTCATTCGTGACCGAAACCGGAAAAAAAAACGGAGAGCTCGAGGAAAGGCGACATTTTGGCGATTGAAACCGATCGTCTTCACGAAGGTAAATCGAAGCCTAAACCTGTATTTTTGTTCGATTTAGCTTAGTTTTCATCTAGTTTCGTCTCATTTTAGGGTTTCGGGGATGGGTTTGAATCGATTTGGGTTTCGATTGAAATTTGGGTTTCAAAAAAAATTGGGGTTAAATCGATTTGGGGTTTAGACCCAGTATGGGGGTTTGTAGTAAGGGTTTTGATAAGATTTCGGTTTCAATCTGAAGCGGAATTGTATCTTATTTCTTAAACGGTTTCGAAATGAAAGGTGTTTTAAACGGAAGAGGATTTTCTCTTTTTTTCTCAAGGGTTTCTCAACCTTTTAGGTTTGATATGTGTTCCCTTTCATTGGGTTCGTAATATTTTAAATTCCAAATCACAGAGGTGATTATATAAGCTAGTCTTCCTTTTGATCTGAATCTGAAATATCTTAACTTTGCTTGTCTTACGGATACTTTGGAAGGTTCCTGTCACATGTATTGTTAAGAGTACATGCAAAGAAATTCTATGTTTTGCTATATCTAGCTGTTTAGATTTGACTCCTTGAAATTAAAACTGTGCATTAAAGATCATTTTTGTGCTGTTTACTCAAGTACACTAGTGAAGTCTTCATGCGCCTTAGTTAATATGTTTGGTTGAATAATCGTGTCTGACTGCTTAGATGATTGCTTCTTATTCCAGATGGCGAATCCGCATGAACCTCATTTCTTGAAGCCTCTGCTTCCTGGTTTCCACAACGGCGTCGTAAACATACTCTCTCTATTTCTCCTACGTATATGTTCCCATTTTGTGTGTTTGCTTAACTTTGCCAGTATTGACTTGCAGACAATACCACTAAGCTTCTTCTCACAGTACATACAAGGGAAGACGAACGGGAAAAAATGGAAACTAAGATCGGACACTTCTGATCAAACTTGGGAAGTGATACAAGAAGGCAGGCGACTCACCGGAGGTTGGAAAGATTTCACGACAGCACATGACCTTCAAATCGGTGACACAACTCCGTTGATGTGTGTATGTCCGGAAAGGAAAGAGTGTTCTGAACTACTCATCAAACACTTGAGCAGAATGAATGGTGAGTCTTCTTTAACTTGCTTGTTTTATTTCTTTTACTACATTGCTTCTGCTTTAACTAGTTATGTCTTGTTCTGCAGGTGACATTGCTTCTAGCTCACGGGTGATTTAGGAGTGTTTCCTTTTCGTCTCTATCAGAACTTGTTTCCTTTTCCTTCCTTTTGGTACTACTGCTTATTGTAAACTTGAATTTGGCTATGTATCTCGGAGAGGTTGTTTCCTTTTGCCTCAAAACTTGTTTTTGTTAAACTTCAAGAAGTTCTTTTTAGTCCTCGGTTGTTTCATTCATAAACTTGTTTCCTCTTGTTCAAAACTTGTATAATTTGATATAGAAACTTGAAAACAGATTAGAAATGTAATAGAAACTTGAAAACAATTGAAAAAAAAAATTATAACTTATAAATACCACTTTTAAAATTGATTAAAAGATTACAAATGCAATAGAAACTTGAAAACTATTTAAAAAAAACTATTAATAAATATTGTATCTTTCTATTCAATTATGTTATAAATAAAATTATTTTATTTCACTTTTAAAAAAAATTAATTTTTAATTACTAAGGATTCCATAACCGAGACTCACCATTGGACTAACATTTTGGATAATGATCCTTAACTATTTAAAAAAAAAAAAATTTGTTAAATATTCCTAAGGACCCTGTGGTGAGGCTCACCATTGCGGGTGCCCTAACCTATATTCTATGATTTCACCATCTCAGTAGCGTTGCTCAGTCTACTTTGCTCTACCTCCTTCCTACTGAAATTGTAACGTTTCTGAAACACATTGAAACCTGCTCATAAACCTTATCATTTATTGCCTCGAGACATCTCACTAAATCTAGTTTAAGTATCCTCCTTCTCTTTTTTGTATTCAGTTATACTCTCTCCTACATGACTTTTGACAATTCCTTTTAGGAAATAGTCGAAGGACCAAGAAAGACCAAAACGAGGTCAATAAACCAAATCTAGGTATTTTCTCATTATTATAGATTTTTCTTTCTTTTCAGTTTCTCAAGATCTTTGTATTTTTGCTTACATGTTAGATAGAAGTACAGTTCTAATAGTTACTTATCATTGTATCAGATCAGTAGTTGCATCGGTCAGAATTATCTTGTCAATTATTTGAGCTCTTTATTCCCCGGCATTGATTTCATCATATGAAGTGGAGGTCCGTCTGCTCCGGTTCTGGAAGGTCCGTAGTGTGAAGAAAGGAGGAGAGCTCATGGGGTTGACATACTATTCATAGA
Organism: Brassica napus; assembly: GCF_020379485.1. NCBI lineage: Eukaryota > Viridiplantae > Streptophyta > Magnoliopsida > Brassicales > Brassicaceae > Brassica > Brassica napus. The sequence continues at coordinate 47,097,646 of NC_063444.1, forward strand.
CTGAAGGTAACGGCGGTTATTATCCACTGTCCATTTTCCATGTTTTGCCTCCGCAGAAAATTGAATCTCTCACCATCGCAGAACTTCAGAAACAAGTTATCAGTAAGATATGTTACACTCCGTTTCGTTTTGTGAACACTGACACACATAGAAGAACCATGAAGACTCATGGGTTTGGAGTCACTTCCCGTAACTAACAAAACCAGAGTTTTCTCAAGGAGCAGATCGGTGAATTCTGGTGATTATGTGAAGGGGGATGACGATGAGATTCAAGGAAAGCATAGAAGAGTTAAGTCCACTATGGAGTATGTTGAACTCGAAGACGACACTTTCTTCATTCTCAGCTTCGAGAAGGATGAAAATAATAATGTTCTTGGAGAGCTGAAGCAGCCGGCAAGAAGAAAATACAAGAAGAGACGAGAAGCTACATAGATTCAACCACGCATAGAGGGTAAAGAGAACTTCATCAACGCCATGAACGTTCACCAGGACGCGAGAGACCTGAGACTAGAGAATTGAAGCAGCGTAGAAAGGAGAAACGTAAGAACATGAGAATAAGAAGAGAAATTAAGTTGAGACAGAACATCACAGAGAACTATGGTCGTTGGTCCAGAGATGAAGATTTAGTCAGCTGTGAAGTCAGATCAATGAAGGAGGAAGAAGAGTGTAGAAGCTGCAATGATTCTAGCCCTGTTTCGGTTCTTGATTATGTTCGAGTAACTCCAGAACCAGGTTGGTAAACTCTTCATATTCAAAATTGAGATATCATATCAGCTTTTGGGCCCTTTTCTTGTGTTACGATTATAGCATTTGTGTTCCTTTGTAATAGAAACAAAGATATGCAGCACACCAAGAGCTGTAGTCCACAACTAGACACTGCAAAATATTTCACAAAAGAATGAGGCTCTGAGGTATATGGTAATCAAAAGAAACCTTTTATTTAATCTGATATCCACTTGGACACTTTTGGTTAAAAGCTAAACAAAACAAATTTCGATCGATGTTGGAAGAGCATCATTGTAGGGTTAGAGTACCAAAGCTACAATCTTACTTAACAAACTATATGAATATAAAAGAAACAGTTACATGTCATCGCAACAATATAACAAACATATGCGACCAATGCAGCTATTACAAATAGATGCAAAATTTTGTTTTTATGATTTAAGTAAGAACTAGATTCTGGCCGCACGCCCGTGCGGGTGTATTTTAAAGCGGTTGTTCAAAATTTTCATATATGATTGATTCTATTATTTTTATCACTTACTAATATTTAATAATTTTTTAATATAATTTTTTTAATTGTTTAAAATTGCGATTTGTTTTTTTTTTTATAAATATATATAAAAATAATGTGAATTATCATTTATTTTGTTTATTTATATATCATTTACTTATTATAATAATTCATTTTTATGTCGAATATACATTTTAGTTCTTAATGGATTAGATAAATAGGTCTTATTAGATGATATTTTTTTATAAAACTATACACATTTATTATATATATTCTTTAAAATAAGTACTTTGTGCAATATGATATATTTTAAACTATATTAGATATAATAGGCCAATTACTTTATATTTTAAATTATATATACATTTTAATTTAGGGGGGTTTATATATATTAATCCATTGTACTAAAGCCACCACATCATAAAAGTAATCTAAATAGGTAATTATGATATAATAATAACAAACATTGGCTAACATAATTAATATAAATCGTGTAAGTCAAATTTGATAAGCAAACAGATTGTTTCCAGAAAATTGATTAGTTCCGTATAAATATGTATGAGAAATATTGGCTTTAAATGTAATTAACATTTATGATTAAATCGACACATTACCCATTTATTTGATAGTATATATAGAAATAATATTTCATAAATTAGGCAAGTGCAAATTGTTTTTATTTTAAATATTGATATTGTATTAATTAATGTGTTTGCTTAAATATATGAATTGTTATTGATTAAGAGGTTAATGGCATTCTATTATAATTTTTTAGGGAAAGTTATGGTCAATTTCTATTTGTACTTCATTTTTAATAGATGAGAAGGTACAGTTAAAATCTCCAAAAATAGATTTTCTTTTTAAAAAGTAATGATAGATTTTTTACAAAAAAAATCAATACATATATTATTCATAGTTGTTTTGCTTAACAAACTCATCAAAACATAACAACCCACCAAAATAACATATCACACATCCATGGCGATGACAATGAAAATACCATTTAACAAGTGTACACATCCCGCGCGAAGCGCTGGCAAACCACTAGTATATATATATATATATCTTAAAAAATATTCGTGACTTTATTACTCTCACTACACATAGTCCGACAACTAAAATTATCATAACTTTGGGATTCAGATTTTTTGGTAAATGAAAGAATAAATATTTTTAACGTTAAAACTCTTCAACTAAGTTTGTTTTGGGTAAAAACTTCCAAACTAAGTATTTAACGAAAAAATCTTCAAACTAATTTTATTTAATAAATTAAACCCTAGCATGTCATAATTACCATTACTACCAGTAAATTTTTAGTTTAAGGGTTTCTACATCAAGTAAACATAATTGATGGGTTTTATCATTAAAAATCCAAAAATTTAAAAAAATTTAAAATTTTATAATATTATCTAAAAATTAGTAACTTAAATTTTTAAAATTAGTATTTTTATTTTTTTTGTAAATATATGAGTCTGATGTGTTTTTTAACACAACATTATATATATATATATATAAATTAAAAATGTAAAAACCCAGAAAATATAATAAAAATTATCTAAAGATTTGTTATTACATTTTTATTAGATAAGATCTAATTTTTATTATATTTTATTTTTATATTTTTAATCTTTTAGTAATTTTATTACAGGTAAATCTTCAGATAATTTTTATTATATTTTCTGGGTTTTACATATATAATGTTGATGTTAAAAACACATCAAACTCATATGTTTACAAAAAAAATTTAAAATGCTAATTTTAAAATTTTAAGTTACTAATTTTTAGATAATATTATAAAATTTTGATTTTTTTTGGTCTTTTAGATTTTTAATGGTAAAACCCTTCTACTATGTTTACTTAATGTAGAAACTCCTAAACTAAAAATTTACCGGTACTAATGATAATTATGACATTTCAGAGTTTAATTCATTAAATAAAGTTAGTTTAATATTTTTCCATTAAATACTTAGTTTGAGGGTTCTTACCCAAAATAATTTTAGTTAAGGGGTTTTAAGGTTAAAAAAATCCAAAGAATAAAGACAAGGGATACGTAGAGGATTGGGCTGCAAGTAAAGTAGTAAGTCTCTGTTTTTGTCAGTCAACGGCTACCACTATTCTTCTTCATTTCTTTGTCTCACGCTATCATCTCATAAATATCAATATAACCTATGCTTTTTTTCAAAAAAAAAAAAAAAAACCTATGCTTTTTTTTTGACAAAAAAAAAAAACCTATGCTTTTTATGATAATATAACATTATAATTTATGGCCAGTGATTAAAGATACTACCACCACAACCAAGTTCACAATCTAATCATGTTACCGGCTCAAGATAGAGCCATGTGGATATCTTCATAGCCATGCGAAAGTCCAACATTGGTTTAAAATTTTCAGTACATGTTTGGATATAAACTTGTTTAGCTTTAACAATTGTCCCATTATTATAGAATCTTTCGATTCTAATTAACAGCTTCTGCTGAATTTGGATTCCGAACTCGTTGTGTACTCTGCCACAAGCTTTGAGAAAGAAGAAGACTTGTCTTCAAGCAATCTCCCCGGTGAATCATGTTCCTTGATAAGCCCTGCACTTAGGACGCAGAGAAAACGTTAATACAAATCTTCATAGTACAAGTGTATGATGATGAATCATGAGAGTTCAGGACCTTGGTCTAGGAGCAAGACCATATCGCTGCCTATAACAGAAGATATCCTGTGCGCTATTGTTATCACCGTACAATCCCTAAAGTGCTGCCTCAGAGTCTCCTGGATCAGATTAACAGTCGCAGTATCTACAGAAGCAGTGGCTTCATCAAGAACCAACACTTTGCTTCTCTTGAGCAAGACTCTTCCCAAGCACACCAGCTGTCTCTGACCAACACTCCAGTTCTGTCCATTCTCACTAACAGATGAATCTAGTTTCAGCTCTTTCTTCCTCACTTCATCCCCGAGCTGACACTTGTCGAGCGCCTCCCAGATTTGGTCATCACTGTATTCCTCGAGAGGGTCCAAGTTGCTACGAACCGTGCCTTCAAACATGGTCGGATCTTGAGGTATGATACTTAGCCTAGAACGCAAGTCATGCAACCCAATGGTCAAGATATCTATCCCATCGATTCTGATCTCTCCGGCCGTTGGCTCCACAATCCTGAAAAGGGTTTGAATCAGAGTGGACTTGCCACATCCTGTTCTTCCAACGATTCCTGTCTTCAAGCCTCCAGGGAAAGTACACGTCAGTCCATGAAGCACCATAGGCAAATGCGGCCCATACCGCACCTGGAGATTACTAATGGTAATCTCTCCGCGAGAAGGCCATGACTTCTCAGGCCGAGTTGATTCAATCACAAGAGACGGTTCACTGGGGATGTCTATGTACTGAAGCATCCTCTCCACGGATATCATTTTGTTCTCGAGCTCACAAAGCGTCCATACCAAGTTTGATTGCAGGTTGTTTAGATTGAGTGCATATGTAATAGCCAATCCTGCAAAGCCTATAAGAAGAGACCAGAGGAAGAAGATTCTCAGTTTGTGAATCTGAAACCAAAACAAAAGAAGTCACTAGTGGCTTACTTGGATTAACTGTCCCTTCAGGCGTAGAAACTACGATAACAAGTGATAGCGCAAATGTGATAGTGGATAAGAGTTCAAGGCGGAAGCAGAGCCATTCCGTTGCACCAGTTGAATGAAACGTCAGCCGAGAAAGACAATCGCTGAGTTTCATAATGTCACTAAGGAATCTCGGTTCTTGATCAAAGCTTCTGATAGTTGTTACACCTGAGAGTGTTTCTGAAAAATGATGTACCAAAGGCGATCTGCTTATTCCAGCTAGTCTCGCGAGTTCCCTAGCCGCAGATATGTAATATTGCTGTGTGCATAGATACCATTAAGTAAGTAAGAGTGAGAACCACACAAGAACCTTTATATGTTTCATATCAATAAGTAAGAAGGTAAACATTGGTTTAGGACGTTCAGAATAGGCCAGGGCATATAACCGAGTACCGAAAATCAAATCGGAACTAAACTGAAAAAACGAACCCAAACCCGAAACTGAACCAAAACCCGAAACGGAATGGGTATCCGAATATCCAAAATGCAAGTATATACCTAAAAATATTAATTATTTTTAGTTTTAAAATTACCAGATATTTTAAAAATATTACTTATAAACCGAACTACCTTAAAAAAGGTTCCATCTAAAACCCCGACAATCGAAAGAACCAAAAACCAAACACCCTTGCCTAGTTCAAGATTATGGACAATACCCGGTACCAGGAACTTGCAGCGACGACAGGGATGAAGATGATAAGGACCAGCCAAGCCACCTGTATCATCACTCCCATTATCCCCAATATGTTAATCGCAGCAACAGCAGCATATGCAAATTGACCCGGTAATCTCAAGTCCACTACACTTTGGTCCGTAGATGCCTAAAAACAAAGATTGAAAACAGAGTAATCATGTAAATGAATTTGTTGAAATATGTTTTTTTGGAGATACTTACTCTATTCAAGATTCTTCCCATTGGCGTGACATCAAAGAACGACATGGAAGCACGAAAAACGCGGAGATGCATTTGTGTGAAGAGTTCAGTAGCCATCTTGAAACCAGTCATCGATACCAACAACGTTCTGACGAGTATGCACAAGGAGCTCGCGATGGCTAGAACGACATACACTAGAATCAACGTGAACCCGCTCACCGGAGGTTCAACATCCTTGGAAACAGGAGTCACCCATGTCATCCAGTAGTTGCTCCCAATGTCTAGAACCTGGAAGAGAATCTGTACTAGCAGTATAATAGGAATCACTGCTCCTCCGTATGCTAGCGCCATGTATTTTTTGTACACAGTGAACCCAACTTTCCCCTTCTCCCTTTCCTCTTGTTGGACTAGTTGTCCTCTTGGCTTATTACCAGAATCTTTCTCTAGCTTGGGTGCTTCTTTATCTTCTTTGTTTGTGGTTGATTCTGATGAAGCACAGCCTTGTTCATATGTATCAACTGTTGCTAAGGCGTCAGTGTGAGCTCCCACAAGCTCCATGAAGTCTGTTCCTGAATCGAGAATCTCATTGTATCTCCCTGCTTGCGTGATCTTTCCATCTTTCATAACCTACCAAAAATGGTTATTTGATTTCATAACTATATAGTAAGTAACATAGCGCACATTGCTAGATAGTAGAGAGCAAACAAGTCACAAACCAGTATAAGATCAGCTTCAGGCAGGAATTCAACTTGATGAGTGACGTATATGACTGTCTTGTCTTTCAGAACCCCCAAAATGACTTCCTGTTACAAAGAACAATAAGCACAATAGGCCTGCGAATTCGCTTTCTTCGGTTAGTTCGGGACGGTCTAAATCTCGACGAAGTGAACCGTAAAAGTTTCAGTTTAGTTCGGTCTACAAATTTTCTACCAAAGTTTTTAATTTTCAGTTAAAATTTTGGTTTAAATTGAATAAATTCCAAAAAAAAATTGGTTGAATTCGGTTATTTTAGCGAGTTTGCGAAGCTAACTTAGGATTAGTATTTTTGACTTTTTCTAGAAAACAGAGCTAACCGATTATTAAACCAAACTGAAAACCAATTTTTTTTCTTTAAAGTACCAAACTGAACCGAACCTTCTAACCGAATTTTTATCTGTTCGGTTCGGATAATAGCAGCATGCCTAAAGCACAACACACCACAAAGGTTATTTACCTTGAAGAGATGTGATCCTGTATGAGCGTCTACCGCACTAAAAGGATCATCGAAAAGATAAATATCTGCGTCTTGGTAGAGAGCACGAGCGATTTGTATACGCTGCTTCTGTCCACCGCTTAGATTGATACCCCTTTCCCCAATAACCGTCTGGTCATGGAACGGAAGCAACTCCAAGTCCTTGTTCAAACAACATGCTTCAAGCACACTCTGGTACCATTCTCTTTCCATTGGCTTACCAAACAGAATATTATCCTCCACCTTGCCGCTTTGGATCCAAGGAGATTGCGCAACGTACGCCTTGCTTCCAAAAACCTTAACAGTTCCAGATATCTTGGGGACTTCACCTAGTATGGATGAGAGTAAGCTTGACTTACCCGAGCCAACGGTACCACAAACAGCTACATTCATCCCATGAGACACTTCAAAACTCACCTCTCTGAGTGTTGGGATTGAGGAAGAGTTATCCCAAGAGAAACAACCATTGCTAACTTCAAGAGCCATCTCTGAATAAGTAAGTCTCTCCACAACATCTTTCTCCAAATCATCCAGACAGAGAAAAGATGCAATCCTGCCGAGAGACACCTTAACCTGAACAAACATCGAGATAGTCTCAGGAAGTTTGTAGATTGGACTCTGCAGAATCTGGAAAATCGCAAGGGCCGCCAGTATCTTCCCTGACTCAAGAGGAATCTTGAGCAACACACAAGCGCCAAAAGCTGTTGCGGATATGAAAGAAGGCGCGGTCAACAGAACAGAGCTCATAGCGGCTGAGTTATACACAAACTTCTTAAGCCAGCCTGCTTCGACCTGTCTAAGGTCAAGAATCTTGGAAAGAAACTTCATCTCCCACCCCTGAAGCTTGAGAATCCTCATGTTCAGCAACACCTCCGATGTTTTCTTCATCCTGTTGTCTTTGGACTTCATCAGATTGCTCTGGAACTTGTCTTCCAGCTTCGCAAAGGGATAGTTCGCAAGCATAACTAAAATAAAGGCGGGAAAAGCTGCAACTGATCCGAGTCCGAGGCTATTGTACAAGATCCATAAGGCCAAACTAACTTGTAGAACAAGTATCCACGGATCATGCATAAACCAAGTGAAAGCATCTAGCCTGTCAGCATCTACCGCCATGAGGTTTATAATCTCGCCACTAGTTTGTCCTTGTCCTTGCTTTGAGTGACATGGAAGGGTCAAGCCCTTCTCGTAGATCATTGAAACTAGAACCGCTTTCATCCCAAGTCCAGCTTTGCCTCCCCTGAAGTACCAATGCCTCCGGGTTTGGCATTCCACAAGCTTGGCGACGAAGAAAACCGTCACTAAAACGTACCCTTGGTGTTTATATTGCCTTTGACCGTTCAGGTACTGAACAAAACTGTCCATGAGATACGGCGCAACGTAGCAAGACATCGTGGAGACAAAAGCAAAGAGGAATGACAAGAGAATGTCTCGCCATACTGAGAGGAAGAGTGCTTTGACAAGCTTAAACGTGGTGATCCTTCTCACACCATCGTCCCATTCAAGCTGACTCCGAAAAACTCGAAACAGGTTCTCAGCTCTGTCACTGCTGTCAACTTGAGGAACGTCGTTGCTGTCTATGATTTTCTCGTTTCCTAAGGTAACCAAAGGACTCATCCAAGAGAAACTCACGAGGCTTAGAAAACCAGCTTTTGAGAAATGTGTAGTTACCTCATCATCACAGCCTTCATTCTCACTCAAGAATGGTTCTTCGAGAAGGGTGGTCGTCTCACCTTCTTCTCCTTTCTTCCACAAGCACGAACAACAGAGAAGCAAGCCAGCGCAAACGCCCACTAAGTCAGACACTACATTGTGAACTGAGACCAGTTCTTGCTTCTTGTATAGAGCGAAGTCTACCACAAGACGGTAGCAAGAAATCAAGAAATAGAAAACCCACCAGACTCTAAGCAAATATGGTAACTTCTGCTCATGAGAATCAATGTATAGTCCACGAAGGTACATGGAGATGGTACCCCAAGTAAGCGCAGCCAACAGAAGATCAAAGAGAGTCCACACATTTGAATGCCAGCGAACGCAACTCAGCAGCGAAAGCACAGAATAAAACACAGATAACGACACACAGCACATAACAACCAGCTTACTAAACGTTGAAGACATGTTTGTAGACCTTTTAGCCATGAAGTCATCACTGTTCTCACAAGCTACCTTCTTGTTGTATACCCATGAAACAAAAAGAATTAGCAAAAGCACCATATTCAAGAAAAAGGAGAGCAAAGGTAAGTAGATGGGCTGAATGAGAAGAAAATCGAGAGGATTTTCCATCGGGGAATGAGAGAGAGAAGAGAGTTGACCAAAATGATCCCTCTCCCTCTTTGTGACTGGACGGATGTTTTTATAGGCCACTTGAGTCAATAAATAATACTACTTTGGAAGACCAAGACGAGCCACAAATAATATTATATATAGACCCATGACGCTGCAAAGTGCAAACACAACCTAACCTTACGCAGAAACTTCCCTGTGATTTTCCTCTGAATAATAATACTAACAAAATTGTGAAAACTAACCACTTTTTCTGCAGCAAGTGTCAATAGAAACAGAAGACAGTTAGAACATCATTATCTGTTTCTAATGGTGTCTCTTAACCTAATTTAATCAGAAGAACAGTGTCTTAATTAGGGGAAAGAAGAGTCGGTTCTTCGTGGCTACGTGTTGGCAAATGAGAGGAGAGAGGAGAGGTGTCTTTGTTTTTGGTCGTTTGGTTTCTTCTCTCTCTCTCTCTCCTGCGCCAAACCCGATCTCCGGCCATTTCCTTCCCATATTCACTCATCTTCTCCGTCTCCATCTCCTCTTACAAGTCAATTCCGTATACGTACCTAAACCCCATGAACCGATTTGTCTCTCTGGTCTTATCGGAACCGGTTTGGTGGCTGCAACATTCATAGCGGCAGGACCAGATAGTACTGCTATGGCGGCGGTTGATTCTCTTCAGCTAACCGAACCCGCTAACGCATTGTCTCTACCCACTTGGGCTGTTAATGTTTCCAGTGTTGTCGAATGGTTCCTCTCCATTCTTCCTTGCTTTAATTGGTTCAACTCTCATCTTAGAAAAGTTTTGAACTTTTGATCTATAGTGATGCGAGATAGTAGTTTCTGTTGTGGGTTTCTCGAGTTCTTGATATCTGTTAAGCTTCCATCTTCATTTTGTGTTAAGACCGGTCTAAAGATCGAGGCTTTGCAATCAAAAGATTGAGACTTTGTTTTTTGTTTTGCTGTTTTGTAGGATTACGGTGATGGCGTTGGTATGGAAATATGGAGAAAGAAAGGGTTATGTGTCATGGAAAGGTCTCTCATGAGGAATGGTTGACATTAGAAGAGAGTTTTGTTGAATCTAAGAAGCATATATGTCTTTGTAAGAATATTGATATGCAAACTGTTTGGTATACTTCTGGTTCATATGAGATTAAAGATGTGTTGATTTTGTTTTGATAGGCAGAGAGATGTACGTATGGGGAGAGGATTCTAGGATCAAGCTCTGAGTATGTGCAGAGCAATGTAAGAGTTATTTTCTTGGTGAATTCCACATCTCTCTTTACATCAATTTTGAAGTTGTTTGTCTTCTTGAAATTTTGAACAGATTACTCGTTACTTCTCTGATCCTCAATACTATTTCCAAGTGAATGATCAGTAACAAACTCAAGGTTGTTCTGTTTCCTTTCCTTCACCGGGCGAGCTTGTCTTCTCTTGTCTCTTTCTGTTTGAGACTTTCTCAGACCAGCCATTAAGTAAAACTAGTTCGTGTTTTGCTTCAAACGATCAGGGACACTGGGCTAGAATCTCTGAACCAGTTGGGGGTAGGCTCTCATACAAGCCTCCCATATATGATATCAATGCGTCAGACTTGTAAATTCCCTTTATGGCATTTGGTACATACGTTGTTCTTGCTGGTCTTTCACTGGGACTTAATGGAAAGTAAGTTCTTATGACCCTATGCATCTCTCTCAGCGTTTTGAGTCTTAGTGGTTCAGTGATTGATGGACACTGAAGATTTTTAACCTGAATTCATGTAGGTTTTCTTATTGGTACTTTGTAGCAGAAGTTTGAACATTCTTGACATTGTACGTGGTGAACAAAATGCTATTCTTGAACATCATTGTATTAGTCTCTTTCCATTTATGTTTGAACGGTTATAAAATCCAGACCATGCAATGGTAAAGATTTCATGTTTTATAAACAATTTTCATTTCATGGCATCTTCTTCCCATAATAATTTTTTTTTAAACCCTTAATTAACAGCCTTGCAATGGAGCATAAAAATATTTGAGTTTTTTAATGTTGTCTCTTAACTCATTTTTAATATTTAAAAATATTAAAAAAAGCTTAAGAGCCCTTAAGTGTCTCTTAGGGATAATGATGCTCTTACAGAAAAATATACGTAGGTTCTTATTGATTGTGTGTATGACTATTTATAATTCAATATAACCATATAGCTGTATGCATGATTCTAACATTCTCCAAGGTAAATATTGCTGTATGCTGAATATAAATGCATAATGCCAAATTAACATGTTTTGTTTTTCATGTTAATTTGTGGATAAACTTGCAGATTAATTATACTAATGAAGTGGCTTTCAAGATTTTTTCCTGATTTTCTATTCATACTTGTATATTTAAATAGGGATTTCACTAAAATACATTGAACTTATTTATAACAGTTGACAGCAAAACAATTAGTAAACACACATACAAAAAAAAGGATTCCTTTGAACTTGCTTACTTGCTGATTTGTTCATCATTTAAGAACACGAACCATAGAATATTCATTACAGGGGATCTCAAAATACAAGGCTTACAAGTTCTAAGCAGTGTGGTTGATCTGAAACAGTCTGTTCATGAAATGCAAGTGCCCATCACCTGTGAGGAAGAAACACTTTGGATCAAGATACTGTGAGGTAGATTATAGCTTGATGAAGATTTTGTATTCAGTTCACTAACTACACACACATTAGTATGAGCTGCTTTCAGAACAAACTTTGTTTTTGTTACCACTGTTTTATTTTATGTTTTAATTTTAATTTTAATTTTTATGTTTTATTTGATAAATTATAATCTTATTTAAAATAATAAAAATAAAATTGTTGGTTATAGTAAAAAATAAAATATATTTGTTGCTAAATTTTGACTGATAAATATAATATACATAGAAAGAAATAATTAATACATTGTGAAAATAAATGTGAAATATATATTTATAATAGTTACGGTTTTTAAAACCAAATTCTCTATAGCTATATTTCTAAAATTAAAACCTAAAGCGAAAATCCTCACCCATCGGACAGGTCCATTAAAGCTGTTATGACTTTGTAACGTTAGGAGAGAATAAAAGATTTTTTTGTATGATTCCACTGAGTGCATTATGTTTGTTGGTAACATGTGGTGAAAGCGTTACGAGCTAAATAATATTTAAGCACAACAAAACGTGAGCCGTGTGTTGTTCCTTCAAAATGGTTACGCTCATGAATTGATGTTTATGTTATAGTTAAAAAAAAATTAACCTTAGTAGTATATCATGGGCCATTTAATGTATAAACTTAGAGATTAGCAATAAGCGCTAATGGGCATCCTACGGCTTAGTGTTCCATGGGCCCATGGGCCACTATCCCATTCATGTGAATGCGAGAGGGAGCCGACCCGAGCCGTGTTTTTGTTGATGACCGTTAGAGTCAGAGGATAGATCCGTAATTTCGTATACATTTGAAATAAATAAAAAACTAGCCGTTACTAAAGAAAGAGCCGCTTTATTAAATCAGATCAGCATCTTTCCTCTGGACACCACAACTCTCTCTCTCTCTTTTCTCAATTGCATTGTCACTTCCATGACCTTAGATCAAACCACGAATCCACCAATCATGGAGTCAAAGACTAGACACCCTCTTCACCAGATCGCAGACACGCCAACACACAAGCTCCTCCTGAAACAATGGCTAAAAGAAGAAGAACTCATCCTCAACCGCGTCTCCCACAAAGAGTCTCAGATTGATTCCGTCCGACGAGAGATCACTCAGCTCTACATCTTCTTCTTCCTCTTCCACTCCGTCTCTCTCCTCCTTCTCTTCCACGCTTCCTCTTCCTCTTCTTTATCAGCCTGTAAGAGAACATGGATCCCTTCTCTTTGTGCCCTCGTGTCTTCTCTAGGACTCATCTGGGCCGTGAGGTACAAGTCTGAAGTTGAGTCGCATCTTGAGAAGTTGCTGGAGAGGGAGAAAGAAGACGCGAAGCTGTTGAGGAAGTGCGTTGAGGAGTTGAAGAAGAAAGGTGTTGAGTTTGATTTGCTTAAGGAAGTGGACGCTCTTCGTAGGGCGAAGAGCTTGAGGGTTGAGTCGAAGGTGGCTGTGAGGAAATGGTCCGCGAGGGATTTCGTGACGCTCTTCTTCTTCTCTGTTTCGTGTTTGGTTCTTGCAATGATTAGGCTCATTCTCTGCGATTAGATTCTTTTGCTCTCTCTTTGCTTTTTTTTTTTTTTTTTTTTTATCTTTTGTTATAGTTTGCAGTACTATTCAGCAGAAAGTCTCTTGTTTCTGCAAGTTTAATGTTTGTTTAGAGATAATAAAAAGAAGAAAAAACATGTTTGATCCTCTTCTTCAGTCTGCCTGAAGTTAATCTTTTTTTTATGCCAACACATTTTGCTATTTTCAACTTGTTTATGAAGTGAAAAAACATTGAGGGAAAACAAGAAATGTATAGAATTAGAGAGGGATTAGATACAATGAAAAGCTCAAGACTTTCATATAACAAAGTTTCATCAGATTATTTATTACACATAGAAATTCCTTTTCCTTATCTTCATCCCCAAGAAGATCAGTGAGCGTAGGGATGTGCTCTTCAGATAACTTAGACTTGTCCTCAATAATCTTTGAAACTCGGGAGTAAAGGTAATTATGCAGCTTTCGCATTGGAGAAAAATCAGAGACATTGGGTTATTCCTTTTCCTCGTTTTGATTACATGGGCCCGGCCCATTAAAGCTTAGGCTTGACCAAATAATAAAGGAATTGAATAACGATGTTATCCACCCGGTGAGCATTGAACCTCACCTCTGCTCTGTTGGAGCTGCAAGCATTAAGTGACAGGGAAATCATATGTATATATGACATTATTTATTTATATAAAACACTCCCAAAGCGTATAAGACGGACTTTTTCTCTCTAGGAAAAAGAAGCCGCCGTTAGATTTTGCAATACTTATCCGGCAGTTGGCGCTCCTCGCCACCGCTAGAAGAGTCTCTCTCGTCTTCGTCTTCATTCTCATTTATGTGTGTGTGGGTTGCAGAGATCAGATCTTTTTCTGTTTTTCTGGTGAATTTACGATTGTGTTTTTAGACCTGTGAATTGATAGTGGTTGAAGCTGTTTTGTCGTTCTGATGGTGCATTTTGTCTCTCAGTTCCATTCTCATCTGAATCGGGAGATGGTCTCGAGGTTTGTACCTTTGTCATGGATGAATTGGTGATCGTGAATTATGTGACTGGTGAAGCAAGTCCGATGCAAACAAGTTGAGTCTCCTCTGATCTCTATCCTAGCCTCCTGTCTACGTGCGGTTTGTATTCTAGTCGTTCCTGGTTTCGTTGTCTTTTAGCAATGATGGGCTTTGTGCTCTGCTGGTGTTTGTGGTTGTATATTACTGGCGTTGAAGATTTTTTATATTGGTCTTGGTGGCAACGGTTCAGTCATAGTGTTGAATGTTGTTAATCGCAAGGTCTTTACTGAGTTTCTTCTCCGGCTCTACTCCAACAGTTTGGAGCATGGCTCATGTTTACTTAAATTGTGGGAAGTCGGAAGGTGGACTTCAATGGCTTCTAATCTTATCAAAATGGAAGCAAATGGTTCTTATAGCGATGATTTCAACTTCGGTTATGACCGTAAACGCAAGTCTTCTCAGATTTCTATGATGGTTTTTGGGCTCATGAAGAAAGCAGCCTCAAACCAAAGCATGACAGTGCTGTGTTTCTACGCTCAGCTGGTTCTTGGTTGGGAGCAATCTTTGTTTTTGTCTTCCTTGCAGTGAGGTTATGGTATGGTATCTACTGATACTACTTTCTAACCTTCAATCTTTATGATTTTCCAATTCTTTTTTCTAGAGTTGGTTTCTTGGTATATGTCTCCGTGTGTGGAGAACATCTTTTTCATTATGTAACTCTTTCATTTGAAATACAAACAAGCGTTTAAAAAAAAATTCAGACATTAACCTTTGAGATGTGCTCTTCAATACTTTCCGGGAGCAGAAATGTTCGTACGGACTCACTCACTAATAAAAGATGCTAAGATCAGAAACATATTATTTTTTCAAGTATGTAAAACACGGAAAGATGGAAGTGTTACTCGGAATAACTCCTCGTTCGATTAAAACTTAATCTAATCTAGTTGTATTGTAAGTAGTTGAAAAAAGTATTTAGAGCCGACGAAGTAAACGGCGTGCAACGGGCAATTGTGATAGTGGAGAGTATGCCCCCATAACTTTCTTATTTCGTTAATCTTATTAAATGCGAAGAATAGTCACGTTGGTTTGTACGGTATGGCACGTTACGAAGAAAAAGAGGTTGGAGTGGGTAGGTTATCGTGTACGACTGTACCGTACGGATATTTTTATTCATTATTATTTATATATAATCCAAACTAATTACCCCATAACTCCTTTCACGTGACTCCATTCCTCTCTTTATTACTGCTAGTTTATACTTCTATCTACCAAGTTTTAGTAACCTTGGCCGCTTATGTGTTTTTTTCTTCTTTAAACGAACAAAATCTGATCAAATTGGAATTAGCATCATCAAGTAATTAGTTTATTTAGCAAAAAAAAAAAGTAATTAGTTTAACATTCGCAGAAAGTAAGTATATGAATAAATATCAAGCGGTGACATACCTTACATATCCATTAACGATGCAATAGCGCGTACCGCGTTACAGCTAATCAATCAGAGATTCAGAGTGAAGCTTCAGGCTGTTGTCGTGTGGAGTAATGCCTCCTTAGTCCCTTTTGACCTCTGCGGTTGGAAGAATATTCTCTCCTCTGTGTTTTTTGGAATAAACAAATATAATACGTTTGATTATCTGTCTTACTATTTTCTTAATCACATCCCCTCTCTTTCTGAGCATCGGATGCTTGTTTGTTTGCATATATTTTAAATATTTTATATCTATCGTTTGAATATTTATTCATTCATATATAATACTTATTTGTTAACCAAAATATCAATGAGCAAGTACTACCATCAGAAAATAACATAATAATTGCCTACTTTTAAAGAAAACAGCACGAAATAGTCAGTTTGTGTACATTGGATAGCTTTGAGTTTTATATCGGATAAAGAAAAATCCACTGGATAATTTATTAAATACTGCATGATTCTAGCTGTATTTTCTAGATTTGGAATATCAGTTTATACTTTTACTGGAAAAGGGTCTCTCAATCGAAACTAAAACCAGTGATCATATTGAACAAGGAAACTACATGACGTTTGAGCATTTTCAAATCTTCAAGAAACTGAATCAAATCTAATGCGAAACCTAGGAGTTCAACGGAAATTATTGAAGAATGAGTCGTAGAGGAATCAACTACTGAGAGCTTGTTGTAATTTTGTAGACACAGTCTTCACCCTACTTTCTTTGCTTTTATTGTCTCCTTTTCTATTAGAATTTAATCTATATGTCATCAAGTTGAAACTCTAATTGCGGTAAAACTTAAAAACTCACATTATATACTTGTCTTTAAAGTTATAATCTTTACAGAATGTAGAATGGCCCTATACAGCAATTCTGCTTTTACTTTTTTCTATCTTTAACGTACACACACATGGTGATGGTCTTGGCAATATCCACGCACAAGATTACTATGATAAGCTATATAGTACTGCTAGCTCCACGCGCCAAACTATTTTTAAAACAATATAATATGAGAAATAGATATATGTTAAGATTTGAGAGAAAATTTGTGAGAATGTGTTGTATATTTCTTATTCCTTACACCACTATATATGGTTCATACAAGGTGGAGTCAAAGGGAGAATTGATTACAAAGATACTCTACATAATGACATGGTCAAACTCATAAAGACTAAGGTTGAATGAGTCTTCCATGTGGCTGGATGTATACCCCAAATGGACTCTAGTCTTGAACTTGTATGGTCTAGGTTATGGACCATCCACTTCATGATTCATAACACTCCCCCTTGGATGCCATAACCATATAGGGTTTGTAACATGCTAATGTTGCCTCATTAAAACCTCTCCCGGAAAACCCAAAACCCAATGTGGTAAAAAGGGAAACCAGGGACAGGAAAAAGAGTACAACACACATTACTCCCCCTTATTTGGACATCACTGAAGGTCCTTGAGTCTACGCGTGCCAATCTTGTTGCGTGAACTTCCTGAATGTGCAAGAGGGCAATGATTTGGTGAAGAGGTCGGCTGAGTTTTCACTAGACCGGATCTAAAAGACGTTGACCTCTCCAGCTTTCTGCAACTCATGGGTAAAGAAGAACTTGGGTAGAATATGTTTGGTTCGGTCACCTTTGATATACCCGTCTTTGAGTTGAGCAATGCAAGCTGCATTATCTTCATATATGATGGTCGGACCCGTTGGGTCGCATATGGACGCATAATGTGGTCCTATACCTTTTGTTCAAAGATGAACTTCGATCTTATAGCTTATCTTTATGATAGCTTATTCATTCATACCACAGCTTGGTTGGTTCATGCTGAGAATTCGACCAACCATAAGTATTACCAAAATTTGGCTAATTTGTGGTGATGGTCTATAACCTTTTCTAAGGTTTAATGAATAACCATTTAACCTATCTTAGGCTGGTTAGTATAAAACACAAGGAATTTAAAATTCCTCTATGGACTGATTTGAATTGTTCTTATAGAACTCTTCACTTGCTTACATGTAGTAATTTAATTCAGTCCATGAACAACTTTAGGAAAATGCTGTTCAAGAGAACTTCTTTTCTCATCTTTTGATTCTGAGCTCAATACCGTTTGGTAAACCTTTTGGTACCAATAATATTATCATCATCATCCAGTGAGTCATATATAGCATACTACATCTTTTGAATTTCTTCCAAACATCATATGTAGTGAAATATATAGTAGTATCCACCACATTGGATTATATAGACCTTTCCCGGTCTGTCTCACGATTTATCCTTCTTTCAGGATTTATATATTCACTGGACATCATATGGCGTTTACATATTCATGGCCAATACAATACGCCTTTTATATATCACTTTAAACCCCACGTTTCTTTCATTATTCATTATGAGTACTCTTGTGTGGGTTTATGATCCTCGATACATATCTTTGTATTCATGTGCTACATACTTGCGCATTTTCTATGAATGTATGTGTCGACACACTTATATATATAGTTCCTTTTAGTTCCAGACATGGTATAAATCAATTTGAGATTTCATTATCTAGGACCTTAATAACCTTATAACTTGGCGTCCCAAGCTATATGGTATGGTACCTAGTTGTTCAGCTGGCCAGCCTTATATCTCAATGTCTGGAATAGTTTCCTTTAATAAAACTCGGATTTTATCTCATGCACCTTTCTTTCTTTCCGAGGTTTCTTAGAATTTATGGAACTTTATTTGGAACATTTATTTGGTCTATCTTATATAGACTTTGTAGCAACTTGGTTGTGTCTTTAAGACATCAAAACCGTGTGGTGCTAAGCTGGGATGACATAGTCATTCTTTCTCTCGGGTCAATGTGTCTGGCATTTTATTTTGCTATCATTGTAGCATATGGACGTCTATAAATTATTTTCTAGTCCGAGGATCTTTGCCAAGACATTGATGGTTGATACCAGATGGTAGATACCATTTTTTATCATTCTTTATACCAGCTTATTACTTTTTTCCTTTCATTGTTGGATATTCGGATTCATAAACCTTATGTAATCTTTGTTCCTTGGTCTATAATTAGATCACCCATTTTGGCTCAAGGTTTCTTTTAAACTTATGGAGAAAGTATATTCATAATATATATCCAACATATATTCTCAATCCTCTTTATGAGATTCCAAGATCACATGATCTTAGATGGCACATATATTTGTGGTGGATTCTTTCATAATATCTTAAGATGATATATGTCTGGACTCATGACCCGTATCAGTCTGAGGTGGGAATATCTATGATCACTTATATGGTCTGATGCAGGTTCATTCTTTTATAACTCATGGTGTCCCCAAGCATATGGACTTTTAGAATTTGAACCTTATAGGTAATGGTCTTTATATCAATTTCAACCAATATGTAATATGGTTGTGGACCATGTTTCACGAATTTTAGTATGGTCATGTATGATGGGATTTGTCCTCACTCCCCCTCATGAACATACTCAAATTCGTGGTGCTTGGGACAATAAATTCCCTTGTGCATAGATATATTGCACACACGTGAGATCTTATGGGATAACATTTGTGCCCTTTTAAATATTTGCATCATAATCCGAATGGCTAAGTATGGTAATGCCATCTAAGTGATAAATTTCGTGGGTTAATCAAACATGATTGCCCTGGCTATTTGCCTAATATCATATTGATCACTAGATCAATAGAGAATGTAGTCTCGACCACTTAGGCGATTTTAATTTAGGTACTCTTATTCCCTTTTGTCCATTGTTGGAAACCATTTTTCTTCTTAATTCAATGGACCTTATAGGGTGAATATAATGCCATTTAGGCAAAGCCTTGGTCGAGCTTCTTTTCCTTTCTTTCAAGGAATGTCCAGTTGAGTTCAAGAGTATTTTATAACTGAGCCTGGATGGCAGAGCATGTCGTGCCATTTGTCAAAGGCTTCTTTGAACTCTTTGGAAAAGTGAGTTGGGGTATTAATCCTCAATCATATTTATCTTGGCACAATAAAGGCATATAGATATAGTTTCTTATCAAACAACAGTTTGAATAAGATAATGATGAACTCAAAGTAATTCATTTTATTAATGAAGTCGTGTATAAAGCAAAGTATCAAAGCAATTCATGAAACATAAACTCAGGAAACATGAAAATGAGAATGTCAAAAGACAATTATATAATATGGCCTTCACAATGCATGTGTTGCCATATGGCGCTCAACTTCAGCTTCATCAGCTATAGGAGGCCTCATCTCATTATTCTTTAGCTCAATGTATCTTTTCTGAAGCTTGTCAAATCTGTTGATGGTATCTTTGATTTTCTGCTTTCTTTGTTCAGAAGCCAAAAGATATGACAAAAGGTCATTATAAGTGGTGAACTTCTTAGCCGTGTGTACCAACAGCACATCCTTTGGATGGAATGTGGAGTAGGTCTTATATAATAAAGAATAATGTGTTATCCTTTCACCACATAGTTCAAGACTATAAGCAATATCCATCAGAGCAGAATTATATTTGTCCACGGATTCAAAATCCTGGAATCTGAGGATCTCCCATTCATGGTTGGCCTTTTGCCACGATACCGGTTTGAACCTTTTCCTTAACTGTAACCAAATGTTACAAGGATCCTCAACATGGAGATACAGGTCTCTTAATTCCTCAGTGAGATGATAACGAATAATCGTTATAGCTCTATGCCTTTCACTGTCAATGATATCATTGTACTCATTGATGCATTGTCCGAGTCCTCTGGATCTCAGGGCAAAAAGAGTATTCTTTACCCATTCTAGGTAATTATCTCCAGAGAGATTTAAGGCAGAGTAATCTGAGGGTTCAAATCTCGACATCTAAATATTTAACGAGTAATTCAAGCACTCAGAATTCTATGTAAGCAATAGAATAAATCAATGTATATGATTTCAATAAGGCTTTCCCCTAAATCATATAATCTATTTGCTTAAGCAATCTTAGTATGAGACTGATCATTTGATCATTGCATCTAGTAATCCTTTTAATTATAATTCAAATTGGGTTGATTATATATATAGGGTATTAAGGCCCTTTAGAATTTGAATAAGGATCAATCATCATTTTATTAAATGAGATCAAACAAGATGGATGAAATCAAGCAAATGCATGGATCAAGAAATATATGAATGCATGTTCAAAACTAAGCATTGGACTTAAACAATCTATATGTGATTCCTAATGCATGAGGATATTTGGTTTTCAAAGATCATAAAGCAAAAACCGATTCCTTCCCCCTTTTACAGGGTAAACCAAGACAAGAAAATTTTATAATTTTGAGGATATGCCTAGAACAAATTCAATTAGATTTTGAATCAATCGGTTTCAAAGCTGGTTTATGTTTTCAAATTAAACAAACATGCTTAACTTTAAAAATAACCGATTTAATCTAATTAGATGCAAGCAATATGAACCAATTTAGATTTTATTTTAAATGCCCCATGATTAGAATGTTCTATTATATGTATGCATGCTCAGTTTTAATAAAACTATATGACAAGCGGATGCATGGAAATGATCAGTTCATGATATGTGTATGATCTAACAATTTACTAATCCATGTTTGATCTAATAGATGCTATCAGGTATGTATATATGATCAGTGTATAATTCAATCATCACAAAATCAGTTTTCAAGGTTGGTTTTTAGATCAAGATAATTTTATATCAGTTGTTCAAACTATAATGAACCGATTTCAAGGCCGGTTTAGATTTAGATAAATTTTGACAAACAACTATGTGATCAAATGATTTCAACTTATTATTTATTTTAGCCTATGTCATAACTATTTAAATCAAGACTATATGTTATAATATTTTGATAAATACTACCTAGTCAAAGATATGCATTTAAAACAATCATAAAAGTTTTAAATTTTGATCAGTTACAATATAAAACATCAATGGTCAAAGATATGCATTGATTAGGATTTAAGTTTTGATATCTTTGGGTTTGACTGAAAGATTATGGCTGAAAAGATTGTGGCCGGAAAAGGTCATGGCCGGAAAAAAAATCATGGCCGAATTTGGATTTAGGGGTTCAGGCGATTATTGCTTAGAGTTTAGGGGATTGATAAAAATCAAGCAAAAAGGATTTAGGGAATTGATATGTATAATGGCCGTCAAGATACATATCCGGTTATAAAACAAACAAGGGGATTTGAGATTTTGATGTGGATAAGGGCCGATTTGGATCGGTAAGCACATCGAATGGGATTAAGATTTTGATGGCCAGCTTATTCATCCGGCTATACAGCCGGTAATACGGCCAAACAAAGATTATGGGTTTCAATCCTTTAGTCAATCCAGATTTAAGGCCGGATCAAAATAGGAGAAAGGAGAACCGATTTTAAGGCTTGCTAGCTAAAAAGGGTTTATGATTTTCTCTAATATCTTTTATAATTTCAAATAGTTCTTAGAAACAAGATTCATATAGATCTTAGATTATTAATAAGTTTTATAATTTTTTAGAGATTCTTAGATCTTTAGAGATTCAAATAATTTTAGAATCAAGATTCATATAGATCTTAGATTCAAGATTAATATTTGTGATAATTTTAGATCTATAGATTTTTATAAGTTTTATGATTCAAATAGATCTAATAATCAGGATTCAGATATGTGGTGTTCTTAGATTTTATGGATAGATTAGTTTACCTTTTAGAAAACACCAAATTGATCTGAATGGACCACTGTGAGAGAGAGAGAGCTGATCCGCGGATGAGCTGCTTGAGAGAGAGGTGGAGGAGCTGGCCAGAAAACCGTGAGATTGATAGACTTGGCCGGCGGAGCAAGGCTGAGGGCCGGAAGAGATGGCCGAAAAAGAGATGATCGCCGGCGGATGGGATTGCTCAGGTGGAAAGAGTCTCGTGATGATAACGTGTTAAGATTTGAGAGAAAATTTGTGAGAATGTGTTGTATATTTCTCATTGCTTACACCACTATATATAGTGGTTCATATAAGGTGGAGTCAAAGGGAGAATTGATTACAAAGATACTCTACATACACTACAAGAAAACAGCGGCATACCGAGGGAAAAAATCATCATTCCGACGACATACCGACGAAACAAATCCTGGGAAATAACTCCTCGAAAATTCATTTTTCCTCGGAAATCTCTCCGAAATTTCCGACGGAATTCCGAGGAAATGAATTTCTGAGGAAACTCCGAGGACCACCAGTTCGTCGGAAAGGTCCTCGGAATATACCGAGGGAGAACTTTCTCGGGATATTTCGATAGACTTTCCGATGGTCCAATCCTCGGAAGTTCTGACGAAAGGTTCCTCGGAATTTTCATCGGTAATTTCCGAGGAACGGAGCCCTCGGAAAATTCCGAGGAAGGAGTCCCTCGGTATACTCCGACGACTTATTCCGAGGAAACGTTCGTCGGAAATTTCCGAGGGTACATTTCCTCGGAATTTCAAAAAAAATAATTTTTTTTTAAAAAATAAAAATTTTGAAATTTAAATTCGAAAATATAGAATTAAAATTAAAATTGAAAACATATTAGATAATATTCAAAGTTGTACAAATAAAAATAAAACCTTCCGAGTTTTTGAAAAAAAAAAACTACGGGTCTTGCACGTTCGGGAACACCTCGTTCGGGTACATCCTCTTCATCATCTCCATCATTTGCTGGTTTAGCCTCATCTGTGCCTCATAGTCTGCCTGTTGAGCCGCCATCTGGGTCTCCAACAAAGATATGCGATCATCCTTGTCCTTCAACTGAACCGTAAGTACTTCTGGATCAACAAAGGGGGGTGGTGCAGAAAAAGGAGGAACCGACCGGGAGCAACGACCCAAACCGACCAAATGTCTCTTTTTCTTTGGAACCGACTCAAATAGAAAATAGCCAAATTTAAATAATATAAAAAGATGATAAAATAAAAATCAAGAAATAAATGAATTGAACTTTAAAAAAAGAACTTACCGATTCAACGATTTTGTTGATTCGAACCCGGGACAAGTTGGTCAAAGCCGTCGAATCGTCATCCTCGGTTTGAAGCTGAGACACTTCGTCTTGCACCTGAGTTTGGACCAGGGTGACCACTTCCCTCACAAGACCATCATCAATCTGGCCGGTCTTCTTGTTGGTATACGCCCTCTTCATTAGGGCGAGATCATCAACCGGCTCGCCATCATTTTCTTCCGCCTTGAAAAAAACATAAATTAAACAAACATTAGAAATTAGAAGAAATGCACAAAAAATAAAATTTCAAAACTTAAATAATTGAAGAAAAAGCAGCTGAACTTACCATGCGATCCCCCAGAATGGCAATAGATTGAGCATCCAAGGTATGCTTGAAGACGCTCTTCCCTTTACGCTCGTTCCTGCGGTTGGTGGAGTTGGTGGAAGAAGTTTCTTTCGTCTCTTCCTTATCCCAATGCACACACAACTCCGTCCAAACCGTGTTGTTCATCGACTTTGGGACCTTTTAATAAAAAAAGAAAATAGTTAAATAAATTAAAAAAATAGTTTAATAAATTAAAAAATTATTTAATAAATTAAAAACAACCTTGTTTATTTCTCACTTCTTCTTTCACTCGTGCATCTGCTTTCCATAGTTGTCCATAACTTTATGGACGAAGTGGTGATAGATAAAGAGCGTATCATCGGAATTCCAGTTGAATTCTTGCTGAAAAAAAAACACAATTAGTAGAAAATTTATATTAAAGATTAAAAATATAAGTAATAAATTAGAATACTTACCGCAAACTGACGAAACCACAGATGCGGCTTGTCGGTAAGGAAGTCAGTGAAAGTCGGATGTCCTTTGTTGAGGGCCGAGTACATCATACGGTTGATCCATGCGCTGATCCCGTTCCCGGATCGGTTGAACCTAATAAAAAGAACAAATTATTAATAATGAATCAAATTTTAATGAAAAAAAAATACGTTTAATTACCATGTTTGACCTCGTCCATGTGGATACGGAGTGAGATAGGGAAGATGGTCATGACCGGGCTGTCCAACCAACTCCGCAACACTCATCACTCTCGGAGGACCCGGAGGAGCAGGAGCGGGTGCAGCAGCGGGAGCGAGAGGAGCAGGAGCGGGAAATGGAGAGGGAGATGTATGGTAGGAGCTGTGGGGCTAAGCGGAATCCTGAATCTGGCTGGAATCCCGAGACTGGCTCCCCGTACCACCACGACCACGACGCTGTCGAGGCCGGGTCTGATCATCATTAGACCTGTAAATTAAAAAAAAACATATTTAAAAATTAGTTCTAATAATTTTAATAAATAAAAAAACATATTTAAAAAATAGTTTTTAATCACAAAAATATAAATAGTTTAATAATTACAAAAAATAGTTTAAATAAATAAAAAATAATTTAATAATTACAAAAAATAGTTTTAATACATTAAAAATAGTTTAATAATTACAAAAAATATTTTTAATAATACTAAAAATGTTTAATAAATATAGAAATTTATATTATATATATATATATATATATATTTTTTAATCCCAAATAATAGTTTTTAATCACAAAAAAAGTTTTATAGATATTAAAAATGTTTAATAAATATATAAATGATTTTATAATGCAAAAAATAGATTTTATATACAATAAACGTTTTCATATTATATATACATAATTATCAATTAGATTTTTATAGCCACAAAATTAATAAAAACTAAAAAGAAAATTCTAAATCAAGTGAATACCATAATCAAACTCGATTTTACACAATCCTACCATTCACCCTAACAAAAATCTATAAATATCATTCCAAAATCATCAAATCTACTTAAAAACCTAACAAATCTAACCTAAGAGAGTGAGATAGGGTTCATACATGATGCAGTGACTGAAATTGAGGAGGATTAGGGCGGATTCGCCGGAAATCGTGGAGAGAGAAGGGAGTAAACGGCGGAGAGGAAGAGAGCTTCGGCGGAGAGGAAGAGAGAAATGGGGAAGAAGATCTGGATCGACCTAATAAAATAAGGCGTCCGACGGAAAATATCCGTCGTAATTTCCTCGGAATGATTAAATATTTCCGTCGGAATTTCCTCGGAAATCATTAATTCAATTTTCGCCAAATATTTGGCGGCTTGGTTTACCCGGTTAAATGAAAATATTTCGAGGAACCATGTTTCCTCGGAATACCCTCGGTAATTACCGAGGAAATTCCGAGGAATTAGAGTTTGGGCTTTCAAAACATCGATTTTTTTTGCCGTATTTCATCTCTTATACAATTGTAATGCATACCATTGAGGATTCTTTGTATAGATGATCATAAACCATGAAATAACAAAATTTCAAAAATAATTGTAAGTATTCCCTTTACCGTTTATTAAAGTGTATAAGTGTTTCTCTTATGTTGTGTGGTTTTCGTTCATGCAATCGTAAAAGTGTTTGTTATTGGGTAAAACACCAAAGTTTGAGTTCATAATCTGGTTAAGACACTTAATGAAGGTTATATACGTGTTATTCAATCCGCAAAACGTTGTTTTCGTTTAAAAACCCCTAGTTCCTCGGAATTTCCTCGGAATATTCCGAGGAAACCCTTATCTTCCTCGGAATTCCGTCGGAATATTCCGAGGAAATTCTGAGGAAAAAGACTTTGGGGTTTCAAAACATCGATTTTTTTTGCCGTATTTCATTTCTTATACAATTGTAATGCATACCATTGAGGATTCTTTGTATAGATGATCATAAACCATGAAATAACAAAATTTCGAAAATAATTGTAAGTATTCCCTTTACCGTTTATTAAAGTGTATAAGTGTTTCTCTTATGTTGTGTGGTTTTCGTTCATGCAATCGTAAAAGTGTTTGTTATTGGGTAAAACACCAAAGTTTGACTTCATAATCTGGTTAAGACACTTAATGAAGGTTATATACGTGTTATTCAATCCACAAAACGTTGTTTTCGGTTAAATACCCCAAGTTCCTCAGAATTTCCTCGGAATATTCCGAGAGAATTCCGAAGAAACCCTTATCTTCCTCGGAATTCCGTCGGAATATTACGAGGAAATTCCGAGGAAAAAGACTCTATAATCAAATCCCTAAATCGACAAGGTCTATTCCGAGGAAATTCCAAGAAAAACCTATCTTCCCTCGGAATTTTCTCGGTATTTCTATCAAAAAAAAAGTTGATGCTAGTCTGTTTCCGAGTCATCATCACCAGATGAATCTGAATCTGGATCTTGGTGAAACTCTCCAATCACTGGTTCATCCTCTACGTGAACGACGGCTTCCTCTCCGAAGTCGGTTAAATCGACTACAAGGCCAACTCCAACTAAGTCTTCTGCTGCACTTAAGTTGCCGGATGTGCTTGGTTGTAGTGGGTCTTCCAGCTCAGAACTTCCCTGAACTCGGCCTCTCGGGTTGAGTCTTGTAACAGTAACCCATGGATCATCTCTGTTCCTTACCCGGGGGTACTTGATATAACAAACCTGTAACATTTAAAAAATTATTAGTAAAATTATAAATTAATACACATGATGATGAATCATTCTCAATAATTAACATTTAATTACCTGATCGGCCAGAGAAGTAAGAATGAAAGGATCATAATATTGCAGCTTTCGCCTCGAATTTACTGATGTAACACCAAATGCATCTGTTCTCACACCTCGATCTAGAGTGTTGTCGTGCCAATCATAATAGAAAACAGTACAGCGCAATCCAACCTTGCCCAAATACTTGATTTCCAAAATCTCATGTATGTGTCCGTAGTATACACCATCTCCTGATGCAGAACAATCGCCAGCATCATAAGTCGTACTCGAATGCCTCCTCTTTTGAGTTGTGAATGCATATCCTCGAGTACAAAATCTCGGATATGACTTCACAACAAAGTTTGGTCCAACGACCAGCTTGCGTATCCAATCGTCAAATGTTTCACCTCTGGCCAAACCAGCAGACACCTATTAATAGCACATATATATGTTATATCAATAAATGTGAATTAGTATAAATATATGATAAATGATATTTTAATTTGTTTAAAGCACTCACATAAGTAAACATTCATCCATCAAATTCTCTCTGCTTCATTTCTCTAGTTCGTCCTCTGTGGCGTATCTATATTCGAACCGCTTTTCTGCCATGAAAATCCTGTACATATGATGACAATAATATAATTAATTAAGATTTAAATTTCAACTTCTTAAAATAAAAATTTGTAAGCTAATTTATTTACCTCTCATATTGAAGAACATCTTCGTAGTAGGTGAGAAAATATGTTTGCAAATTACTGCGCTCCTGCTCAGTAAGTCGACGGTCCTTCGGTTTTCCGCTAAGTCGTCCAACGTCTGTGAAAATATCTGGAACCGTAACTTGATATGTTGCCCGTTCGCCTCTATCATCATGCCGAGCAGGTCTTCTGTTTTTGGTCTGAACTTCTGCTTGAAAGTAGTACTCGGAAAAGTTTGAAGTTTCTTCATTGATCATCTGTGCGACTATAGAACCTTCCACCCTACTTAAATTTTTCACCCTCTTCGTCAAATGGAACATATACCGCTCATACAGATACATTCATCTATACTGCAAAGGACCACCAAGTTCCAATTCTCTTGCAAGGTGAATAACAAGATGCTCCATAACATCAAAAAATGAGGGAGGAAATATCTTCTCAAGGTTGCACTGAATCACGGCTATGGTAGTCTTCAAATTTTCAATACCTTCAAGAGTCACTGATCTCGTGCATAAATCGCGGAAGAAACCACTTATCCCTGCAATTGCTTCATGAACATTTCGTGGTAATAGTTCCTTGAAGGCAAACGGAAGGAGGCGCTGCATCATTACATGGCAATCGTGGCTTTTCAAGCCAGTAAACTTTCCTTCCTTTCTGTCGATACAGTTACGCAAATTAGATGCGTAACCGTCTGGAAATTCCACATCGTTTGAAATCCAATCAAAAAACGCATCTTTTCCCTCTGCATCAAGTCGATATATGGGAAAAGGAGCCCTACCATTCTCATCAACATGAAGTTCTAAACGAGCACATATATCGACTAAATCTAGTCTTGACTTCAAATTATCCTTTGTTTTACCTTGAACATTAAGGATCGTGTTCATGAGATTATCAAAAAAGTTCTTCTCAATATGCATGACATCTAAATTATACCTTAGCAGATGATCCTCCCAGTATGGCAGATCCCAGAAAATACTTTTTTTGTGCCAGTTATGTAGGTCTCCAACAGCATCTACCGGAAAACGCTCATGTCCACCGACGTCCTTTCTGCACCAAAATCTCTTAGTTGTCTTTTCAAATCTTTCCCAAAAATTTCCGGAGGTGGACTGTCAAACACTCTCTTGTTCTTCGTAAACAAATTCCTACTCCTACGATATGGATGATCAGGTGGTAGGAATCTCCTGTGACAGTCAAACCAACACGTTTTCCTTCCGTGTTTTAGTTGGAAAGCATCAGTGTTATCTTGACAATAAGGACATGATAGCCTTCCATGCATTGTCCATTCAGATAACATACCATATGCTGGAAAATCACTTATTGTCCACATTAGTACTGCCCGCATTTGAAAGTTTTCTTTACACGAAACATCGTATGTTTCAGCACCTTGAGCCCATAGTTGTTGCAACTCATATATTAGTGGCTGAAGAAACACATCAAGTGATCTCTTAGGATGCTCTGGTCCGGGAACGAGAATCGAGAGAAACAAAAACTCTCGTCGCAAGCACAAGTTTGGGGGTAGGTTGTATGGTGTAAGAATGACTGGACATAGAGAATACTGTCTTCTACTCTTGCCAAACGGACTGAAACCATCAGTACATAATCCAAGGTAGACATTTCTTCTCTCATACGCAAAGTCGGGATACTTTGATTGGAAATGCTTCCACGCTTTTGCATCTGAAGGATGTCTGATCTCACCATCTATTGAGTGCTCCGCATGCCATCCCATTGTTTGCAATGTGCGTTCAGACAGATACAACCTCTGCAACCTTTCCGTCAAAGGCAAATACCACATCCTTTTATATGGCACTGGAACTCTTCCACTCGTATCTTTATAACGAGGCTTCCCACAAAATTTACATGTAACCCGCTGTTCATCCGCCCTCCAATAAATCATGCAGTTGTCGCTGCATACATCTATTACCTGATACGATAAACCAAGACCGCTATGAGTTTCTGAACCTCGTAGTATGAACCAGGAGCTACATTATCCTCGGGTAGAATATCTTTTACAAAATCAGCAATCGCATCCACACAGTCTTCAGCCAAATTATTATCTGTTTTAATGCCCATCAATTTTGTAGCAGATGATAAAGCTGAATGACCATCTCTGCAACCTTCGTACAATGGTTGCTTTCCAGCATCCAACATATCATAAAATCTCCTAGCTTCTGCATTGGGTAAATCTTCTCCTCTAAAATGATCATTTACCATCTGCTCAGTACCTACACCATAATCTACATTCGTTCTAATTGGTTCTTCTAATCTAACCGCTGGTTGAGGTTCGCTAGTACTACCATATTCATAATCAGTTTCCCCATGATGATACCAAATTTTGTAACTTCGTGTAAACCCACTCAAATATAGATGAGTCCAAACATCCCACTCTTTAATAACCTTTCTATTTTTACAATTAGAGCAAGGACATCTTAACATACCTGTTTTTGCTTCCGGTTGTCGGTGAACTAACCCCATGAATTCGGTTATACCTCGTTGGTATTCTTCCGTAAGAAATCTCGTGTTCGGATCCAAATGAGGTCGATCGATCCAAGAACGAAAATAATTTGAAGAAGACATGTTTTTTGTGAATCAAATTCGTGTGTAAAGAGAGTAAGAGGGAGGATGAAGATATGGAGTGAATGAAGAGGAAGATGGGTGCTTGTATTTATAGTTGAAATCCTGCCGACAGACCGAGGAAATTCCGACGGAATTCCGACGCCAACGGCTAGTTCGTCGGAATTTCCTCGAAATTTTTAAAATCCCCCAACAGCTCTCCAACGGCTCTCTAACGGCTATAATATATCCTCAGAATTCATCGGTTTTTTCCGAGGAATATATTTTTCCTCGGTATTCCATAAGAATATTCAGACGGATTGATATTTCCTCGGAATTTCTTCGGTATATTCCGAGGAAACCAAATTTTGTGTTTCCTCGGAATATCCTCGGAAATTCCTCGGGATATTCCGAGGATTTTATTTTCCGTCGGAATGTCCGTCAGAATACCGATGTTTTCTTGTAGTGATAATGACAAGGTCAAACTCATAAAGACTAAGGTTGTATGGGTCTTCCATGTGGCTGGATGTAAACCCCCAATGGACTCTAGTCTTGAACTCGTATGGTCTAGGTTATGGACCATCCACTTCATGATATATAACAATATATGTGAAATTCATAAATTAGCATTCATATTAGATCTGGCATATATCAATTATGCGAGTCCCATCATAAAACTATAGTTAATTTTGTCAATAATTATATAGGTCTGAGTAAATTGCATAGACGCATGCTTCGTCGAGAGTATTATAAGGTATATGTATATAGATCTATTATCAAAATTTATCGTGTCGTCTATTGTAAAATACAATGTGACTCACTTCTCTACAGTTTGGATCAATCAAGACGTTATTGTATTGTATGTACTCTCTGCATTAGTTATCACAATTATGTTCCTGAACGTAAGGCTTGGGGTGTATCCACATAAATCCTGAGTTCGATTCCTCCTCCTCCTGAGAACTAAATTATCAATACTTGGCCAATTTGGACTTGGGTTTTAGCCTAAGTGGTTTACATGGTGGATCATAACAGATGATTGGTCCACTCCCTGGCATTAGTCAGAAGGTATTCCAAACTCGGGTCAGGCAGTATGGTACACTTTCGAGCTAGTCCACTTTGTAGCACTAAGTGTGTTCTTCACGGGACCGACCGGATCGCCGATAAGGTTTATCAAAAAAAAAAAATTATATCCGTGAATGGCTTGTGTTCATATTGTGAGAGTGACATATATTGTGTTTACACAATGAAAACGTAGTTTGTTAGTTTTCCATTAGTTATCATCTGAAAATATTAGACTACAGTGGATGATAAGTTATATTTTGAGAAAATAAGTAGTACATTAGGAAACTTTCAAGTAGATAGATTTTGTTTTAATTTCAATGATCGTTACGTGAGGGTCTGAATATGATCAAAAGAAAACAAAATGAATAATGCAGTCGTTTAAGTCGTTGGGGGGTGAGTATATGTAGACTTATTTGTATAATCTGACTTTCAAATAACTCATAATATTACACAATGGTTCATACGTCACTTGGTCCAAATTCTAGAAGCCTTTATGCATTGTAAAGGGGGTCATCACATTTTGGGAAAAATGGCCTATTTCAACATGAACTTTACCCGTCGTGTTTATTCATTCCCAAATTTTGTAGTAGTGCGTATTTCATACTGAACTAAACAAAAATTTAAATATACTACACGAACATTAATGCATAGTGTCTTTTCATTATCAAACTTTTAGTAGTGCATATTTCTTACCGAACTAAACAAAAATTCAAAAATACTACATGAACTCTTAAAATCGTGCTTCTATATATATTGATCGTCAAATGTGTTAGTCATCCATTAATTTATCAAAACGACATTATTTTGGATGAATTTTGTAAAATTAAAAATTCAAAATATTCAATAAACTCTCAAAATCGTGCTTATATATATTGACCGTCAAAAGTGTTAGTCATCCATTAATTTATCAAAACACGTTATCTTGGATAAATTCTGTAAAGTTAAAATTTATTTTTTGGGAGATTCAAACTCTCACACTGATGGTCAAGCATAAAGTAAATATTTGAATTAATAATAAATAATTTAAACTTATAAAATAATAATTTTAAAGGTAAATTTAAAAACATGAGTAATTATAGATTTATTTGATAAAACTAAAACAATAAAAATTTGATAACATTTATTTGATTAAACTAAAAAATATATATAAGTTAATGTTTACACAATTTATACAAGAAAGTTATTTTGGTTTATATATGTTATCCAAAATGACGTTGTTTTGATAAATTAACAGATGACTAACACCTTTGACGGTCAATATATATAGAAGTACGATTTTAAGAGTTCATGTAGTATTTTTGAATTTTTGCTTAATTCGGTATAGAATATGCACTACTAAAAGTTCGAGAATGAAAATGCACGATGCATTAAAGTTCATGTAGTATATTTGATTTTTTTTTGATTAGTTCAGTATGAAATATGCACTATTACAAAGTTTAGAAAGGAATAGACACGTCGGGAAAAGTTCGCGTCGAAATAAACCCTTTTTCCTCACATTTTGTGTTCTAAATGTTCCATTCATAATAATTTGTTATACACCTTAGTTTCATCATACTACTAAAAAATGTTGATACGTGACGATATAATTGATTATATGAATGACGCTATACTGCTATGATAATGACAATATACAATGTATTTTACGACAACTTTAGAAACGAATAGTAATAGATCAAAAGAATGACAATATACATAATACCATCTTTTTAATAAGATTCTTATCATCATCAATCATCAAGTAAAAGTTGGTTCAGTGAGTTGCTCATATTTAAGCCTCCACACGGATTGGATATCCGGGTTTTATTGAATGTATTTGTGATTTGCTTCGTATGCCACGAATATTTAATTTTTCGATTTGCTTTGCTTCGGAAAAATACGGATATTCAGAAAAATGGATATCCAGAAAATAAATAGATACTTGCGGACATTTACGAATACTTATGGATATCTCATATGTTTTGATTAATGCAAATAATCTTAAAATTTTGATACAAATTTGTTTTGTAAAATATTTTTTGTATGATATATAAGATAAAAATTAAAATAAATAGCGAATCTACATATTTTATAAATTTTTTAAACTTAGTTAACAATTATAATAAGACAAAACTTAAGAAAAAATTATAATTGTCATAAATTTATTCATTCCTTTTATGTAATATTTTTATATAAGTAATAATGTGAATAGAATTTGTCAAATCATATGTTAGAATAACAATTATATAATTTTATACATTTAAAACTTTAAATATAATCAAGATATACATGTATTTATATATTACCGGATCGGATCGGATATCCGCTTTCCAAAATTTTAATATTTGTGACTTGCTTCGATTTTAAAGGATATTGATTTTTAGTATTTGTTTTGCTTCGTAGGTTTACGGATATCCAGAATTTTTGAATCGAATCGAAACAAATAACGAATTGAATCAAATTTAACGGATAAAATGTCCGGTCGTACTCATATTAATAAAGGACCTAAATATATTTCTTCTTTTTGTGTGTGGAAAAAGGCCTATACCAACTATTTAGAATACATAACGGTATCATATTAATTCTGTATTATTTTGATATCCCCAGTTTACGATAATGCACGATTTTTATTGAAATTTAAATGAAAAAATCTCACAACAATACAGAATCACAGCCATGAAGACATACATAAATCGTTATATATATAATAGCTATATAAAATATTTTCCCAATTTTTTAGGATTTGAATTGTTGTATTAACTTAAAGTTAGTCGTATATCTTATTTAAAATCCAAAAAGTTATATATATTAGGGGTGGGAGTTCGGGTACCCATTCGGGTTTGGTTCAGGTCTATTCGGGTTTCAGGTTTTCGAGGTCAAAGATTTCAGCCCCATTCAGGTATTTCTAAATTTCGGTTCGGGTTCGGTTCGGATTCGGTTCGGATATTTGCGGGTTCGGTTCGGGTTCGAATAACCCATTTAATTTATTTCTAAATTTATAAAATTTATTATATATTTTAAATTTCTCAAAACCTATAAACAAAATAATATATTACATATAAATTTGAATAACATATGTCAAAATACATAAAATTAACATATAAGTTAGTTTGGTTTGAATATTTGAATAGAGAATCATTAGATATTTTAAGTATTGTTGGTGTTTTAAGTATACTTTAGCTATTTTAGACATATAATCTTTACTATTTATATATATTTTTAAATATTTTGGACAACTTAAAAGTATCTTATATATTTTGAATGTTTTCAATATACATTAAATCTAAAAGTAATTAATATATATAAGTATATAAATCTAGTTCGGATATATTCGGATACCTGAAATATTTCGGTTCGGATCGAATTCGGTTTCGGTTCTTTAAATACCAAAATTTTGAACTCATTCAGATATTTAATCAATTTTGGTTCGGATTCAATACTACTTTTTCAAATCGGGTTCGGTTCGGTTCTTCGGATCTGGGTTTTTTGCCCAGTCCTAATATATACAAAACAATAATATCAAGAAATAAGTTCAAATAAGCCAAATCCTTTATTTTTATAATCAAAGATTTTTTTTGTTTTAATAAAGTGGGTGTGTTATTTATATATTCTTTTTAAAAAGTCCTCGAAATTAACGAGTCAAGTGTACCTGGCAAGTACTCCCCTTCCCGTACCTACTTTACTTTAAGCCAAATTCCCAAAACTACCCTCGCCTCTATTTAAAACCGGAAACCTTCTCTCACTTTCGACAAAAGCTTCTCATTCATTCATTCTCAACAAGTCTCATCACTCTACAAAACACTTCCCCTCTCTCTCTCTATCTCTCAAACCAAAGCTCCAAGATGAAGTATCTGATCCGCCGTCTCTCCCGCGTCGCCGACTCCGCTCATTACAACCTCCTCCGGTCCGATTCACAACGACCGAGCCGCCGTCCCGAATCTTTCCTCCGGTCTTCGATGGCTCGCCGCTCAAAGAAGCATACATCATGTGTTCCCCAAGGTTACGTACCGGTCTACGTAGGAGAGGAGATGGAGAGGTTCGTCGTGAGCGCGGAGCTACTTAACCACCCGGTTTTCATCGGTTTGTTAAACCGGTCTGCTCAGGAGTATGGTTACGAGCAAAAAGGAGTTCTACAAATCCCATGCCACGTTCTTGTCTTCGAGCGCGTCATTGAGTCTCTTCGTCTTGGATCAACTGTGCCAAGTGACCTTCAAGATCTAATCGGCGACGAGACGATTTTTTAGACGAATCTTTGGTAGTTAGCGATTTTTGTTCAGATACGAAGTATTACGAAGTAATAGTTCGTCTTTGTTGATAATGTACAGAGCTATATATGTATTTCTTTCTCTTTTTGAAGATTTGTTTGTTGCAAATTTCATAATTTTTCGCCGGTTTAATAACCGGTTAGACATTCTTGTGAAGATATATATATGGAAATTGGTTCGGTTTGGATATGAATATGGTGTGATTTTTTTTTTTTACCGATTGAGCAAAGAAGAAAAAATAGGGATTTGATGGTACCAAAAGGGTGAATGCGTCAATGCGATATAGTAAGGATTTTTTTGGAAAAAAAAGTATAGGTGTAGTCTATACTCCTTTGATTAAGATAGGCAACATAGAACAAAACAAAATCATCCATAATTTATAATTGGATTTTTCATGTAAAAACCCTTACTAAATTTATTTTGTGAGTATTAACAAGTAAACTTGTAAACTAAATTTATTTAATGAATTAAACTGTCACCGGTGTTAATTACCATTACTACCGATAAATATTTAGTTTAAGGTTTTCTACATTAAGTAAACATAATTGAGATGTTTTACCATTAAAAATAAAAAATACAAAATTTTATAACATTATTTAAAAATTAGTAACTTAAATTTTCAAAATTAGTATTTTTAAAACTTTCTGTAAAAATATGATTTGATTTGTTTTTAACATCAACATTATGTATGTATAAATTAAAAATTTAAAAACCCAGAAAATATAATAAAAATTATCTAAAGATTTATTATTACATTTTTATTAGATAAGATATAACTTTTCTTATATTTTCTTGTTTTTTACATTTTTAACTTTTAGATAATTTATATTACAGGTAAATCTTTAGATAATTTTTGTTATATTTTCTGGGTTCTTACATTTCTAATTTATACATATATAATGTTGATTTTAAAACAAATCAAACTCATATATTTACAGAAATTTTTCAAAATGCTAATTTTGAAAATTAAAGTTACTAATTTTCAGATAATGTTATTATATTTTGGATTTTTTCAATTTTTAATGGTAAAACCTCTCAACTATGTTTACTTAATGTAGAAACACCTAAACTAAAGATTTACCGGTAGTAATGATAATTACGACCGGCGAAGATTTAATTCATTAAATAAAGTTAGTTTGAGAGTTTTTTCGTTAAATACTTAGATTTTTATCCAAAACAAACTTAGTCAAGGGATTTTAACATTGAAAATCCTTTATAATTTTTTTTGGCAACAAACGGCTATTCCATTACTCAAATTTGAGGTGGTCTAGGTAACCAGACCAGAATAGAATAGCCAATAAAGCAAAAGCAAAGAGATCTATAAAAAACGGACATTCTTATCTAGCGTATCAGCAATTCTATTTTGCGTCCTTGGGATGTAGCTGATCTTAAATTCTGGAAAACACATCTGAAGAATTTGGATAACCTCCACCTTAGTTGAGAAGTTTGGTCAAGCTCATGGATCCGCTACCATTGCAATCAGATTCTTGCAATCTATCCCAAATCTCTTACATGTCGAATGATGTAGCTCTCCTTTATAATTTTATAAGTTATCTAAATGTTAAAAAAATTATAGTAAGTTTCGGTTACTTTTTAGCTCTATTTGTATCATTTAAATAAAATAATATATTTTCCGTATTTTCTTAGTATGAGATAGTGCCAAAAAGCATAGTCTAGTACTATTGAAAAATATTAATTTGTCTTCGAACAAAATATATAAATCAGTTAGCTAGTTGTAAAACCCAATATTAACTCTTCCTCTTGGAACACTAGGGCTTCGAATGGTAACTGCAAGTTGAGCGGTGCGGGACAAGCAGTTCAACTGTAGTGCGGTTTTCACAATTATAAAAATGTATAGATATATGGTATATGTAAAGATTTTTGTTACTGTTAACTGCGATACAAAGCGGTTTGTAACATTCAAAACCTAGTAGCAGTGAGCTTGCTGTAAAAACCAATATTAGAGCATGATTAATGGGGAGTTCTTAGGGTGTGGTTCTTAACGGAATATAAGAATCCGTCTCTTAACTTTTAACTAAAAAAAGTTAATAACCGATTCTTAAAACTTTTATTTAAGAGCCGGTTCTTAGCTTTTTTAGTTAAAAATTAAGAGACGAGTTCTTATATTCCATTAAAAATTTCACTTTAAGAACCTTTCAATAATCATGCTCTTACGTACATATAGTCAAAAGAAAAATGCAAATAAAATGCAATATGTCATCTCGTTTTTTTTTGAACAACAATATGTCAGTCACTTTATTTGCATTTGAAGCAATATCATTCGCGCATATTTATTACACACATCAAGGTTATGACCTTTTTCCAGCACATGTTTATATATGCTTTATACGTTTCAAGTGAACTGCATGTGAAAATTTAACTGTCCCACATCTATGGATTCTCAATGATAATGTGTATCCATAATCTTCCTAGTTTAATTTAAACTAATTATTAGTTGAGTGACCATCTGAGGAAGGGTGATAACGCTCTTTGAAATTTCGTCAATTTATATGATGTCCTATGCAGGAGCGGACCCACTTGAAAGGATGTGGGGTCAACTGACACCACAAAAATACTATAAATTTTATGAGTTGGTTTTTATTAATAAACTGTGGCTCAGTGGTAAGAAAAGGCACTAATGAACTCACAGATAGTGGGTACGATCCTACCCAGCGACACCTGCTGGGTCCGCCACTGGTCCCATGTTGCTTCACCTGCAGCATCACATGCTAGTTATATAAAAGCACCAATTCACAGTCAATCATTAACTGTATGTTTCTTTTGTTTTGTTCTATTTATTGTCAAACAATACGTTTTTTTATATGGTATACACTAAACTGGATTCGACTGATCCAACTAGTCAAGGTAACCATAAATTCTAAAAGTTCTGTCGGTGTATTAACATTAACATAAGCATCAACGTATATAGTGATGTTATATTTATTACGTATTTTTTAATTATTATAGTCACAATCACCCATCCATATACATATCTTTAGTTTCTGTGAACACATATACGATGGAACTTTGATTACAGTTGGGTTGATGGAAACTGTGTTGGGGTCAAAAACGGTTGCAACGAAGTTAACGTCAAAATCCCCGAAGAAGAAAACGTAGAAATCTTCTTCGACAAATACTTTTTCGAAATAGATTCTTCTTTACGAAAAGCTTTGCGGAAGAAACGCGAGTCATCGGACAAGAGCTCGAAGAGGGTCGCTACGCAGCAACCAGGCGCATGTTCCGCTCGGTCGCTACGTAGCGACCGAACTCTTCCGAAACGTCGATACGACATTAGTCCATGCATTCTCGACTACCCTTCGATGCTATCTCCCGAAGACCGTAGCGAACCCATTTCACGCCCCCGCCATTCTAAGTTATCGATCAAACTTTACCGTAAAAACCGCGGAAAGTTCGTTCTTTATCGAAAGAAACCGTAATAAACGCTTCGAGTCGGAAGACGGCCCAAAGGGACCTAAGACATGACTCGAGGCCCAACTTACGATTTCTTAACCAACATCCCATAAGCCGCATGACGGTTTACGCTTAGTTCGCAAAGAAAGATAAATGTCAAGTTTCCGCGGATAAATACGAAATTTTGAGGATAATTACGAAGATCAGAAAAAATGGAATATCTCCATTTTTATGCTATGGCGGCTTAAGGGCAGAAGGGGAAAAGCGTAAACCGACCTTGGAGCCAGTATATAAGGAGCCTAGGCGAGAGGCATGGAGGAGGACTTTTTCACAGCAAGCTTAGCACTTAGAGCGATTTTAGGCAATTTTTCGTTTTTGTTATTCGAGCTGCGACTCAATTAGGTTTTTGCCGTCTTAGAGTTTTAGAACTAGGAATCTCGCCGACAGCTCTCGTAGTCCAGACACTTACCTGGTTGTAAACGCTCAAACGCAGATTCAGAATAAGAACTATCTTGCTCTCTTTTTCGATTTCTTATTTTATTACTGTTTTCGTTTCGTGTTCTGATTGCTTGACGTGTGGTATTAGTAGATATCCGAGACCTCTGGGAAATTATGATTCTCCTACTTTCCTAATTTAAACGCAAATCAACGGTGCGAATTTCGGTTCCCACAAAAAATTTTTATTTGTTACATTTCTCCAATGAACATTTATGATATCTATCTAAATGTGAAACCGATATTTTCTTCATGACTATAGGAAAGTCTCGCAATAATCATTAAGCATCGTTTAAAGGGAAAACACAACTACGTAACTGAAATGACAAGAACTTAATTATAATAAAAAGGTAATCGTTTAATAATGCCATTAAAATTAGAATGAAATGACAACATGTTAGTATAAAATCTTAATTACTAATTTTAAAAGAAGATTTTTGCAAGGAAATGGTGATAAGCTAGGGCAGCTCATTTCAAATATGAGTGGGACTATGTTGCTTTCGAGGAAGCGACTGACCTCATGATTGATTCAATTCCTTAAACTTTGATTCAACCTGTTTCCTTCATTTGGGATCACAATTGATTATATTTGCTTACTCGTATTTCTTTAATAAATATTGTTTGCTCCGTGACCAATAATATTTTAAAAGTTATTTTCACTCAGGGTCACTTTGTGAATTTTTATTACATCACAAATCACTTATTGCTCCTAAGGTATTTTTGATTAACTTTTACTTCTTTTTCCCTCACGAAATGTAACTACAAAAAGATTCTAGTTTCTTTTATTTTTTTTTCCTTTTGTGTTTTAATTATTTTATTTAAAAATATTTTTAATTTTTTCCTTCTCTTTCTTTTCCATTCACCGTAAGTCATTTTCAGCTCCAAGTCTCTTCTGCGTCTTGTCTCCTCCACGAACTACAGCTTCGTCAAGCTCCAGCATCGAGTTGCGTCCAGCTCCCACGGCGAGATCTTCCACCACAGGATGTCCTTGTTTCTGCTGCATTCGTATCGAAAAATTACCTCCGCATCACTCCGCGAAATGACCCTAATCAGAGATAAACTCGGATTTCTCGAATTCTTTTCTGTAATTGTTTCGTTTTATGTTTAAAACATGTGTTTTTTATTAGGATCTGTAGAAAATATGGTAGGATCGAGTTATAAAATGATGAAATCGTGTGTAAATGGGTGAAAAATCTTGAAACAAGTGGAGGCGTCGTTTGTTACAGAGATTAGGTTAGGAGGAATATGACTTGGTACAATTACTATTATCCCCCTCACTAAAATAAAATAAAAAGAAAAGAAAAACCCAAAAAACGTGCGGGTTGAGGATTGAACCTGAGTAACTACAAGAAGACTAGGGAGGCAATAACCATTTGGGCTAGAGAAGATCTTTAGACTTCCTGCCCAACGTTAGTATTTTATATATGTATATTAACGCTTGGCCTGTAATATACATGTTGATGTACATTGTTGTAATAATATTCATATTTATAATATCCATGTGTACACTTGTGTGTATGTACATCTATTTATATGTGTATGACACTATATACACAAAATTTTCACTATCCACATGTACAACAATTTTCATGTACACCAATTAATTTGTATAATGATTCATATGTACACCTATTTACCAAAACATAATATTTAAGAATATGAAAAGTATAAGTTTGGTTGTCGATCTAGTCAAAACGAGTTAACAAAAAACTGAGATTAATGTTTGAATTTTGAATAGAAACTTCAAAAAAAAAAGTTTGGAAAGAATAATTGTAGGGTCTTATAGAAAAAGTAGCTCAAAATAAACTAAAATAAAATGCTAAAATCCAATAAAATCATGTGATCAAAAGTTAATTAGTCATACATGTGATTGTGTACATATGTACATGTATAAAATATCAATAAAACCGTCAAATTGTATCATAAAAATTGTAATACATTATTTTTATAATTTTAATAGTAATTATATAGTATAATAATCAAAATGTACTATTGGCCATACATGTTAATGTGTACATGCATACATGTGTACATGTTTGTGTGTACATGTACATATTTCTGTGTAGAGATGCACATTTGGATAGTTTAAGTATATTTTTGTGTGGCGTAATGTACATGTGAATAAAGTTAATACATTTGCTACACACACTTGAAATACACATTTGCAAAATTATGTAGATACTAATTAGTGAGCTGTGTTTTGAGAGTTGGTGTCGTATCACCAAAAATACAATTTTATAGATATGGTTTAGAATGTATAACATGATTATATGCATTACATAGAGATGTATAAAATCACAGCACAAAAATATCAATAATACAAAAGATGAAAAATGGTGTACATATTATAGAAATTATGTTTT
The DNA here is from genome assembly GCF_020379485.1 of Brassica napus. NCBI lineage: Eukaryota > Viridiplantae > Streptophyta > Magnoliopsida > Brassicales > Brassicaceae > Brassica > Brassica napus. The sequence goes on from NC_063444.1 coordinate 47,139,763, forward strand.
GTACACTGTATACACGTTTACATGGTAGTCCGGTGGTTTGTGCCTAAATAAATCACATAAGACCATGTCCAACGCCGGATTTCACCCGGTCCATAAGACAAATCCTTAAGCATAATTGTAGTTAAATACTATTATTAGCGATAAATCGACGAAGGATTGGTCCGTCGCAGCGGACTTAAGGATTCAATCCTTAGCAACGTGTCACGTGGTGAGTGGGTCGATTTTTTCTTTGGTTTGTGTAGGGTCGGAAAAAAAATCATTCTCGAGCCAAACCGAAAAAAAAAATTTCTTCTCGAGAGAAAGGCGATTTCGAGACGATTTTGCTCGATCTCTCTTCCTCGGCTCGTGTAAGGTAAATCGAAGCTTTACCTCGTAGATTTATCGATTAGAGATCACTCTCCATCTTGTTTATTCTGTATTAAGGGTTTGGTTCTCGGATTTCGACCGATTTGAGAAAATTTGCAAATTAGGGTTTCAAAAATATTTGGGGATAAATCGATTTCAGGATTCTTTGGGGGTTTAGATAGGGTTTCGAAATGTTTTTGGTTTGTATCGGTCTCAGATCTCCTCTCTGTGTCTTATATGGATTGAAACCGTATCGGGTTTCAATCGATTGCCGTTTCTTAACTGTTTTTGATATTGTATTTCTTCCTTGTCGTTGGTTTGCTACCTTCTCGTTCATGTGCTTTTGATTATTGTGCTTTTAAATTGTTCTTACTCGTTCTTTGCTGTTGATTTTATTGGTCCTTAACTAAGTGTTTACTTGTTTTGGTTGCAAATAAACGATAATGGGACGATACAGTTACAACCAGCCTTCTTCATCCTCACACTCTCCAGACTTAACCTCCCTCCTTGAAGCCGAAGGTGAGATGTACGCGGCTGAAGCTGAGATTACTCGGTGGAATGCAGAAGCCATTGACCGGAAACCATCACCAGAGGGTGATGATGGCATCCCGAGGACATGCTACTGTGGTTCAGAGCCAGTTCACGGATACTCCCAAACTCCAAAAGATCCATACCGACGTTACATAACGTTCCCCAATGCCGATGATAGAGACTGCCACGTCTAGAAATGGTGGGACATGGCGGTGGAGGAGGAGCTGAGAGAGTTTCAGAGGGAGCTTAATGGGGTTAAGGGTGAAGCGAATCAACGTGAGCAGAAGTTACTCCGTCTTGAGAAGCAAGTTTCCGAGTTCACAAAGAAGAAATCAGGAGCTAAGCTAATGGTCTTTAGCTTAGTGTTAGGGTTGGTGTTGCTTATTGTGCTAGGTGAGTTACTTCCTTTTATTTTTTCATCTCTCATATGTATTACAAATATTGAAAGTGTGTGAAAGTTGATTGTTTACTTCTTTATTTTTCAGGAATACTTGGAAAGGATTCAAAGGATTGGGGCATACGTGCTGTGTTTCTTTAACGAGGTAATTATTTTATTAAATGTTGGTTAGGTTTGATTTGCTTGGAAAGAAAGTAGTTGTAGTAATTTAGTTTCGAAACTGGAAGGAAAATTAACGGTTGGTTAGGTTTGATTTGCTTGGAAAGAAAGTAGTTGTAGTAATTTAGTTTCAAAACCGAAAGGAAAATTAATGGTTGGTTAGGTTTGATTTGCTTGGAAAAAAACTAGTTGTAGTAATTTAGTTTCGAAACCGGAAGGAAAATTAATTGTTGGTTAGGTTTGATTTGCTTTCTTGTTTCATATGAGCTGGTCTGATTTGATGTGCTTTTAATTAGTCGAGTAGTTAATGAACTCAATTGCTTTCCACCTTCTCAACTGCTCTGATCTGATTGCTATTAATCGAGTAGAAGGCTTACTTAAGCCCTCTGTGTCACTAGTAGAGTGTCACAGAGAAACAATTAAAACAATGGCTAACCAAAGAAATTTTAGTAAACTTCTCTTTAGTCAAATTCCAGTTGACCTTGATTCACCAGAACCTTTTTGGTTCGGTAGTCAAGGTCCTGATGAGTCTCCTGTCATGAGTGCTCCCGACGTTCCTGCTAAGTCTCCTGTGAGCTCTTCTACCGACGTTCGGGCTAAGTCTGCTGTGAATCCAAATGCCTCAGGTTCTGAGAGGAGAAAATGGACTCCCACAGAGGATAAAATCCTTATTGGTGCTTGGCTTAACACCAGTAAGGACCCTGTGATGAGCAACGAGCAGAAGTCCACTTCTTTCTGGAAGCGTATAGTAGAGTACTACAACACAAGTCCTCTCCTCACTGGGACAATACCGAGAGAGACCACCCCTTGCAAGCAGAGGTGGTCTAGGATTAACGGCGATGTATCCAAGTTCTGTGGCTCCTACGATGCGGCTCTGAGGGAGCAAAGAAGTGGGCAAAACGATGATGATGTGATGAAAACCGCCTTGGACATTTTCTTCAACACGGTCGGCTACAAGTTCACCATGGATCACTGCTGGAGGGAGCTGAGATACGACCAGAAATGGTTCTCCCACTATCTTGCTAAGGAGGCTGGAAAGGAGAAGCGCAAACAAGCTGTGGAGGTGGATACAGAAGAAGCCCAAGGTGTCGAACCAGAAGTTAGACCTCCCGGGGTTAAAGCGGCGAAAGCTAGTACCAAGAAGAAGAAGAGTGGCAGGGAGGAGGAGTTGTCGAGGCTACATGGGGTTTTAGAAATTAAGGAAAAACTGTCTAAACAAAAGATTCTTGATCGTTTACTAGCTAAGAAAGAACCTCTCTCAGATATGGAAAACAGTCTCATGCTCAAACTAATGTCCGAAATGATATGATCTATTTTCAATCTTGCTTTTGAGGTAGAACTATTTGTGTACTTGATCGTTTGTGTAGATATATCATATTACTGATTGTTTTTAATGGTTATGACAGGTTACTAACTCTTGTCACTCTGTTTTGACAGGTTACTCGCATGTGGGAAGGAGTCACGGGTGCATTTGGTCTTTATCTGATGGAGTAGGATTCACGGGTGATGGAGTAGGAATCAAGGGTGTAGCTGTAGAAGTCACGAGTGTTGGAGTAGGAAGCACGGGTGTAGTTGTATGAGTCACGGGTCACTCTCTTTAGCATATGTATTATAAGTAGTAGTTGTAGTCTTTGCGGTGTAGTAGAAACTTGTTTCCTCTTGAGAGTCAAGTTCATGTTTTCAGAGAGTTTGTAATTTACTCTCATTGTTTTCCTCGGATCATATGTAAGTTCAAGTTCAAGTCTAGCTTCTCTTTGTATCAAAACTTATGTTATATATTAGTAAACTCCCCTGCAGTTTTAAAAAAAGTTCAAAATTAAAGTTCTATTATATTCCTAATATGACAAAAAATTTTTAAAAAAGTTCAAAATTAAAGTTTTATAATATTCCAAATATGATAAATTTTATTAAAAAAAAGTTCAAAATTAAAGTTTTATAATATTCCTAATATTTCTAAATTAATTATTTTGATATTTAACATATTAGGACTTCTTAAAATGTCATCATCTTCATCCGATGGTCTAGACGAAAGAATAGACGAACTTGTTGATGAAATCGTTGAAGATTACTACAACGACATAGTGGAGGACCAACCCGATGATGAGGCGAATCGTGCTTATATTGAACAAGACCGTGAAGGAGGAGATGATCAGTTATGGAATGACTACTTCAGTGAAGACCCGACATACTCGGCACAAATATTTAGAAGACATTTCTGCATGAAAAAGAATTTATTCCTGCGTATTGTCAGAGCCCTCAAGCAGAACTTTATATTCTTTCAGCAGAGAAAAGATGCAACCGGGAGGTGGGGTCTATCATCACTACAAAAGTGTATGACGGCTATTCGTCTGCTTGCTTATGGTACAGCGGCTGACTCGGTTGACGAATATCTCCGACTTGCTGGCACCACAGAACACTCTTGTTTACATCATTTCACTGACGCAATTATACAGTTATTTGGCGATGAGTATCTACGACGACCCACAAAGGAGGATCTTCAACGACTACTCTATATTGGAGAGCAACACGGTTTTCCAGGGATGATCGGGAGCATTGACTGTATGCATTGGGAGTGGAAAAACTGCCCAACTGCTTGGAAAGGACAATACACGCGTGGATCCGGAAAACCGACGATTTTTTTAGAGGCTGTAGCTTCACAAGATCTTTGGATATGACACGCTTTCTTCGGTCTTCCAGGTACCTTAAACGATATTAATGTCCTCGATCGGTCTCCTGTTTTTGACGATATTTTAGAAGGTCGAGCTCCGAGGGTAAGGTACATGGTCAACGGACACATGTATAAGTTGGCATACTATCTCATAGACGGTATATATCCAAAATGGTCAACATTTATCCAATCTATCACACTCCCTCAATGTCCCAAACAAGCGTTATTTGCTAAATGGCAAGAAGCAGCCCGAAAAGATGTCGAGCGGGCATTTGGAGTATTACAAGCTCGGTTTGCGAATGTGAAAACCCCGGTTCGTACATTGGACATAGAGAAGATAGGGAAGATTATGAGAGCATGTATCATACTACACAATATGATAGTTGAAGATGAACGAGATGGTTATACAAACCGGGTTAATATTTTAGATTTTCAAGAAGGAGAATCTTCCAGAACCTCGGAGGTCCTAAACGAAATTCCTACATTGTTCAATGATACATTTCCCGACCGCAATGATCTTCGTGATAGGTAAACTCATGATCGATTGAAGAATGATTTGATCGAAAACATTTGGAATAAATTTGGTAATCAAGATTAATAATTAGTTCTCTTTGGAATATTATTCAATCATTGTATCTTTTTTTTTAATAATGCAATTAATAAAATTTCAATTTTATTTTTTTTAAATATTATTTTATTCCTAAGGACTCCTTCGAGATCACCATTGGACGAGTATTTTAGATCCGAATCCTTAACTATTGAAAAAAAAGCTTAAAATATGATTAAGGACTCATGTGGGAGTATCACCATTGTATTTGGTCTAAGGTGGCGGGTTCGAGCCGTGTAAATAATGTTTATTTGTTTTTTGCTGTTTTTAATGAAAGGAAAATTACAAAAGTAACCCTCATCTTCTTCATCAGTCTCTTTCGACTGAAAACCCTAATATGCGCCTCCATCACTTTTTTGCGATTCTTGCAATTTTTCAACTTGTTTTATCACGATTCTTGCCCATGTATATCATATTATATGATTTGGCTATGGTTTGGAATGTAAAAACTAAAGGACTAAAGCTTGTTGCTTGAATTTTCTCTCTGGTACTAGAGCTTGACGGCGACTAGCGAAGTGACGATGAGGGTAGCGGCTTGTCACCAAAGACTCACCATGGTTAGGGATACGAACGCGGATTGAGATCGTGACTCAGTTACATTGACGACGGAGAAAAAGCTCATCATGGCTCGCTAGTCGCGGAATCAGAGAAGTCTACAGTGAATCGACGATGGAGAGACCATGACCCACCTCGGAGAATCAAGGACAATTTCTGATTTTTAGTCACCTTTGTTCTGTAAAAATGAAGAAAAAAAATCTTTTAGAAAAAAATAAAAGAAGAAAAAAAGTGACAAAGAAGATGATTAAAGAGATGAGAGATAGAAGAGATGAGAAAGAGAAGCTTAAAAAATGAGTGGGCTTCGGATGTTAAAGTTTTTAGTTAGGAAAGTCTGATTTTAGGATTCAACTATATTAGTTAGAAATCAACTTCAATTTAAAAAAAAAGTGTCTTTGTAGCAATAAGTGTCCTAGCTGTTATAAATCATTATGTGGATGGCTCATAACCAATGACCAAGACAAGGTCCAGCCGTGGCCAAAGGAGGAGAGAGAGAGGCGGTCGTCCAAGGAGAGAGACGGTCGGTTTAGACCGTCTTAGACTTAGGACGTTTTCCTTTTATCTGTTTTACATCTTTTTCTATTTCATGTTGTATTAGGTTTTGGATAATTTCATTTTTCCTATACTTTGTAATTCCTATATAAGGAACCTCTATTGTTCATTAATAAGACACAGAAATATTCAGTCTCTAAACTCTCTAATTACAACACGTTATCAGAACTCCAAAACCCTGAGACAAAACCTAACCTAAAATCCGTCACACATAAACCCTAATTCAGGCGCAACTTAAAATCGTTCTATCTCTCAAACCCTGAGGAACCAGACGACGAATCATATATCAAATTGAAGCTCTTGATGAGACAAATCCATCAGTGCAAACCGTTCGTCGATCCGATCTCAGACGCACCCACACTCACAGAAACAATACTCAGCGCCGTTTTGGTCTTTTGGAAACCCTAATTCCGGAAAAACCCCAAATTGTTCTTGCTTGCGATCCGGCTTACAAACACCCGATCAGCTCCAGCCCTAAGGTATTCTTGATCCTAGACGACCTCAGTTTCCAGTTCACACCACAGCCAGCTTGAGTTCCCAATCAAACCCACTCGCAAACTCAAGAAGAAGACGCGACCGACGTCCTCGGCGCACATCCGCGATCAAACGCCAAACCACCCGATCCCGATCAGACGCGTCTCGCCTCGGCACGCGACCGTTCCAGCTCGTCCCATCTCGTGTCCGTTCGAGGTTCTCTTGGTGGTCCGGGTTCTACAATCTGCAAAACAAAAGTAATCCTAAATTCTGAGAACATGAATCGAACCTGATTGTTTGTAAAGATTGAAACCCTAAAAACTAATCTCTAAGATGAAAGCCTTAAGACAAATAGATCAAACCCTAAAAGAGTAAATCGGAGCTCGAATAAGTCCGGTCCCCTAAACCATAATTCGAGATTGATCCATTGATCAATTAAAATCAAAGTCTTAATGATTTTGAATCTCAAATCAAACTCCCTTGATCAAAGATCAAAGTTTTCGAAATCTCCTGAAACCCTAATTTGGAAAATGATTTTAAAATTGTTTGATTTGAAATTTGATTGTTTGTTTGATCACCTAGAGATATTGATAGGATTGTTTAAACTCGAATCTGTATTGCTTGACATGTTTAAACTAAAAATCCTAATTAAACTTGATAAAGATCTTGATTATATCATCTCATGGCCGTGTGGCCTTATTGCTTTCATAATCGAATTTGATCATACCTGATTGATTGAAATTGAACCTAGATATTACTCTAAGGATGACATTGAATTGAACTAAATAGCCGTGTGGCTCCTACTTGGCCGTAAGGCATATACCTTGGCCGTGAGGCATTGTTTGAAAGTTTAAATGTTTAAAACTCTAAATCTCGTTTTAAATCTTAAAAGGCCTTGAAACCTTAATCTTAAAACCGAATCCTACTAGTGTTTAAATCAGAAACCCTAGGATTGATTAAGGATTTCTTGCATACATATGAATCTGAATATGGATTGCATTCATACTGTTCAAATTAGAATCGACCAGCATGTAGTTTCTACAATCTTGAAACCGGTTGCATTAGATATAACTGCATGGCCGAGTGGCTTGATGAATTGATCGCACCATGGTCGTTTCTAGATTGATTGTGTTTCATAAATGCGTAAGACATGTTTGTGGCCGAGCTTGTTAATATATCTTTCGGCCGCATGATCATATTGTGAAACTCAATTTTAAATGATGATGTGATTCAGATGTCGAAAATCTCAAACAGAGACTATGCGGCCCTTAATCTCTCCGGAGATAACTACTTGCAGTGGGCGCTAGATACAAAAATCAGTCTAGGGTCAAAGGAACTTGGTGATACTATCATCAAGGGCAACAATGAGACCGATAAGAATCGGTACATGGCTATAAGTATTATATGCCATCACCTCATTGAAGGTCTAAAAGATCAGTACATCACGATGGAAAATCCACTAGAACTTTGGGATGCTTTACATAATAGATATGATCACCAGAAAACCGTGTTACTTCCAAAGGCTAGAAACGACTGGAAGAATCTCAGATTCTTGGATTATAAGTCGGTGGATGAGTACAATTCAGTCTTTTTTATGACGGTCTCGATGCTGAGACTTTGTGGTGAAGTAGTAACCGAAGAAGAGTTACTTGAGAAGACTTACTCTACATTCCATTCATCGAATGTGATACTGCAGTAGCAGTACTGAATGAAAGGCTTCGCCACATATACTGATCTGATCTCGTGCCTGCTTCTGGCCGAGGCAAACAATGAGCTCTTGATGAAGAACAGTGAAGCTAGACCTGTTGGAACAGCACCATTATCGGAGGATAATGAGGTTGAAAGGAAAGATCCCAACGAGTGCAATTATGTCCAAAATGACAAGAGATCACACGACAAAGGCCGAGGTGGATACAAGGGGCATGGCCGTGACAATTACTCGAACAGCCGAGACAACTACTCGACCGACCGGAAAGGAAACCACAATAATCGTGGTTCCAATTATGGCTGTGGTCGAGGTAGTTATGCCGTGGTCGAGGCGGCATATCCAAATCGTCTTACTCGACCAAATCCGTTTGTCACAGATGTGGAATGGGAAACCATTGGGCCAAGAACTGTAGAACCCCTAAGCACTATGTGAGCTCTTCCAAGAAAGTCTTAAGAACAAAAACCCTGAGGCTCACATGGTTCACGATTCCGGATATGAGGCCGATAATGATTCCGACATTGCTAAAAATGACCATATGGACTTTGAGACTTCTGATTGTCTCAAGAACTAAATTTTCGATACGACTTGTCTTATTGCTTTATGATTTGCTTTGATGTTTCACGATTTTATATATATATAATAGAATTGATTTTGAGTTCATTATCTTGCCTGATCTTACTTGAACATATAAATGATTTTAAAGAGTTGCCTAAAGGGCATAAAACCAAGTAAGAAATCATGAATGGGTATAGTAAGCCTAGTAAAGAAACTATGGCTAAGGCATTGTCTAAAGGAAATTAGATACACCCAATAATATGTGACCTATTGAGTTATGATAGTATGGTTTCTAAATAGAAACAATGTGCAAACAAAAGGAAATAAGTTCCTTCAGATTTTGAAAGAAAAATCGCCTAAGACCTTATAAGAAAGTGGTCGAGACTATACCTAATGATCTCTACTGATTTAAACTATGCTATAGATCAGTATAATGAGAGGCAAGAGCCGTGGTAACCATATTGAGATACACCACGAAATTTTACACTATATGGCATGATAGGATTAGCCATCCTAAAGTCTAAACTTGATGCAAAGATTAAAAAGACACAGAGTTATCCCGTAAAAGATCTCACGTTGTGAAACATGTACCCAAAAGGGAAACTCATTAGGCTCAATTGTCCCAAGCACCACGAACTTATAGTATGGTCATGTGGGGGAGAGAGGATAAACCCATGATCAATACTACAAGTTCATGTACTACTATAACGGCCAAACAATAAAGGCCATGAGAGACAACGGCCTTCGGCCACAAAGGAAATAACCAGCCTCGTGTACCATTATGGTCTCAAGACCATGTTATAAATGGCTCAGCCATAAAAGGACATGTTATAAATGGCTCAGCCATAAAACGGCCAAACCATAAGGCCATTACTCGGCCAAAGAAGACCATGTTATGAACAGGTCGGCCGCAAGGGCCATAACCGGCCAGAGAGGCCATTTCCTATAAAAGTTCGGCCATGTAAGCCATTATCTATAAGGCTAAGATTCTAAAGTCTATAAGCTTGGAACATTATGAATTTACATGTATAGAATTGTCATATGCATCAGGCCATATAAGTGAGCATAGATATTCCCATCCCAGATTGAATACGGGTCATAAAACCAGACATACACCATCTTTAGAGATTTTGAATAAACCACCACATACATACATGTGCCGTCTAAGATGGAACCTCAGAAGAGGATTGAGAATATATGTTGGATAGGAGTATTACTTTTTTCCACGATTTATAAAGAAAACTTGAGCCAAACATGGGTGATCAGATTGTGGCCAAGTACACGGATTGCATCCGTCTATCCAAACAATAAAGGAGAAAGATTATAAGCTGGATAAAGAATGATAAGAATGGTTTTAAACCATCATTGTCTTGGCAAAGATCCTCGGACTAGAGATTATGATTTAAGACGTCTAAAGAAAGATTATATAAAGCTAGCTAATTGAGAAGCTAATCGAAATGCCAGACACTGACCCGAGAAATGACTAACTGGCTTAGCACCAAATGAATGTTCTAGAAGAGACATAATCAAGTTGTTATAGAGTCTATACAAGATAGACCAAGTGTTCTATAAGATAAAGGGATCTCGGATAGAAAGGAATGGTGCATGGGATGATAGATCCGAGATCATACTAGAAACCAAACAGACATTGAGAAAAGGCTGCGCAGCTACACATCTAAGGTACCAAACCATGTAGTCTTGGGACGCCAAGCTACTAGGTAATAAAGGTCCTGGATAATAAGATCTCAAATCTATAGATCATGTCTGGAACATAATGGAACCACATGAAAGTGTCGACACACACACATTTGTATAAAGATACATAAGAGAATAGCACTTGAACATAAAGAAATGAACGAGGATCATGAACCCACGAATGAGTACTCATACAATCATAAAAGATCATAGAGATTAGAAATGATAAAACGTGGAGGTTCAAAGTATCTAAAAGACAGATGGGCGTATTGGCCATATACATATACAGAAACGCCATATGATCAACCAGTGAAATAAATGGATCTTGTGAGGTAATGAAACCGTGAGAGAAGACACATGACCACGAGGTCTAGAGTGTTCATGTCTTCCTACCTAACAGCATTAGATCATAGCTTGTTACACAAGATACTCACAGAGATCAAAGGAACAAATTATAAGGAGATAAACTCCTATGTAGTAAGCAGCATACTCACAGAGATCAAAGGATGCTGCTACAGATTTTCGAAATTGAAAATGGTCTGGTCATAAGAAAGATATTAGATACAAATGATGTAGTAAGCAGCATATGGATCACTGGATAAAATTGAAAGAACAGCTTCGTTCCTAAGCTGATTTATGGACTGAAAAGCAGCTGCATATAGTATGTGAAAGAAAGTGATCACGCATGATCTTGGAGTTGTATAAAAGACAATCCAATAACAGTCCATATACATTTGAAATTCCTTGTGATTATACTAAAACTAAAAGAGGCATCGAATAAATCTATATGGGTGCCCGACTAAAGGCGTCCGACCCTCTGGCTAAAGACGTCCAACACTCCGACTAAAAATGTCCAGCCCATCGGTTGAAAGGCATCCAGTCCTTATCCCTTGATCACGGATTAGTAGAAACAAAAGATCAACCATCAGGTTGCAATCCGACATCAGATCCCCTAAGTAAGGATCCAGCATAGCAGAACGGTCTGCTACCGTATAAACTCCACAAGGCAAGTAGTGGACACTTATAGACAAGGTCTATGACCCGGTCATGATTCGGCCAGAATGATACATGGTCGATGGTAACCATAAATCGCCAAAGTAAAGAGCAGTTGATAGTAGACGATCACGCCTAGACTATGGACACATGCAAACACGATTTGCAAAGAGCAAATAGTGATCTCTGAGGACAATATGGTTCATATTGTTTAGCACACATGCTTTACCGAGACACTTAATGTCAAAGGACATAAGAAACGACCTAAGAAGTCGAAATGGTCTAATTACGGTTCAGTAATGAAACTGGCCGATTACTCCCATCCTATACATACAGGAAATATCATGCACCAAGATGCGTAGAATGTAGAACCTACAGTGAGGTTCACATCAGGGGGAGTAGTGCGTGTTGTACTCTTTTTCCTTCATCATGGTTTTGTCCCACTGAGTTTTCTTGATAAGGTTTTAATGAGGCAACATGAAGCGTACTACAAATCCTGTATGGTTATGGCATCCAAGGGGGAGTGTTATAAATCATTATGTGGATGGCCCATAACCAATGACCAAGACAAGGCCCAGTCGTGGCCAAAGGAGGAGAGAGAGAGGCAGTCGTCCAAGGAGAGAGAGACGGTCGGTTTAGACCGCCTTAGACTTAGGACGTTTTCCTTTTATCTGTTTTAGATTTTTTCCTATTTCATGTTGTATTAGGTTTTGGATAATTTTTTTTTTCCTATACTTTGTAATTCCTATATAAAAAACCTTTATTGTTCATTAATAACACACAGAAATATTCAGTGTCTAAACTTTCTAATTACAACACTATCATGTAATATAAAAGATGAAAAGTAACATGCAGTGTAAATGTTTCATATTTTAACCATCGTCACTAATTTTTCTTGCGGTAAAAATGCAGTAATCCCGAATATTCCACGAGTGACAGCAACTCTTCCATCAGAAATTGTTTCATAAGACTACAATATACCGATAATTCTTTAAGCTTTATGCCTTAAATAACATTGTACGTGTATTAGGGATATTATATCCACACCGGGAATTCTAAGGAACATTAAGCAATATATAAAGGATTAGGGTCAATCCATTAATCACCAATTGGTTTTAAGTTGGAAACCCATAATTAACCTGATTCTAACATGGTATCAGAGCCCATATCCTAAATACCCTAAACCCCTAATTAATATAACCCTATCCGACCGGATATAAAATATCGTAATTAACTCGCTCGACCGAGTAACTGTCTTAAAATTCTAAGATTTCTAGCCGATAAGAGTCATCATCTCGAGGAGGGGTATTATGGATATTATATCCCACATCGGGAATTTTAAGGGACATTAATCAATATATAAAGGGTTAAGACCAATCCACTAATCACCAATTGATTTTCGGTTGGATATCGATGATTAACCCGATTCTAACAACGTGCACATTCAATGGTTTATGTCGCTTTTTAAAGCATTTTTTAAAACCTAAACTTCATTTATCATCTCAAAAAAGCATTAGCATCGGACAGTTTATTTAAATAATATCCATAGGATCTAAAATTACTCTACTACACTTACACTTCTGAATGAAACACATAATAAGTTATTTCACAACTTCAGACCTAACACAAATTAAATGAAAGGTACGCATATGAGTTGCTTGTTATAACTCCGGACTTGACATATGTGGTCACTTGTTGGTTTGGGTTAATTGGAGCAGGAGTGTCAAGTCTCCGCCTCACCGTTGATACCTGCTATTAAGCTCTGAACTTACCAAAAAATGGATTGAGAAAGGACCTGCATCATTTTCGGCATTCAAAATGCACTAGTGACTTGCATAAGGAAAGAAAGAAGCAACACCATCACAAATTCTCAAGTAATCAAATGATTAATCAATGGCGATGGGATATGTTGCTTCGACCAAATGGAGTCACATTGTACATTAAAAATGATATTATTAACTTTTGAGACTATATGCAGGGCCGGCTTAACCGATTTATAGGCCATGGGGCAATTTTTCAAAATCGGCCCTTATATTGTTTATTCATAGCATAATTGTATAATTTATCAAGAACATGAAACCAAATGCTTAAAATATTATCATGATCATATAAGAGCATCTCCAAAAAAGAACTTTATTTTGAAGTTTCAAAACTCTATATTTGAAGTTTAAAAGTGTTGTTCTCCAAAAGCAAAACTTCAAACTCAACTTCAAAACTGTTTGTATTTTATAATATGGACCTTATATTTGTCATAACTAATTTGAATTCATATAACTTTTGTAAATAACTAGCACATATATAAACATATTACAATAATATTAATAAATAAAATATTCTATAAAAAATTAAATAAAAATAACTTAATTAATATTAAACTTCATACAAAATACCATATTATTCCATAAATGATTTTCATAATGCATATATGATCTATTAGTGCATTTCGAAGTAAAAATAACTCTCCTCATTTTTACTTTGTAGATTACGAGCTAAAAGTTGTTGAAATCGGGTGATATTGATACTTGTAAATACATAAGATCAGAACAAGAAAGTAAAAGAGAAACATAAAATATTGCTAAAAGACTAATTTCCTTTTCATGATATTAACACTCGTGAATATATTCGATATGAACAAGAAAGAATTGTACGAAAAAGACATCATAAACAATAACAACCATCTTCAGTATAACAAAAGTATTTGGGCAATATTTGAAAATTTTGAAGGTTCCGGATCAAAATATTTAAGTTTTTTTGTATATTATTGTTGTCTGAATCTAGTTTAAAATATTTTAAATCTTATTTTAAAGTTATATTTAATTTTATGTGTAAAATTTAAAAATCTGTAAACAAAAGTTAAAATATATGTGAGATATAATTTTTTTAAGGATTAAAACAATAATAAAAAAAAAATATTTATGAATCATAAAGATAATGTGTGATTGTAGGGATCAAAATGCAAATAAAAATATGAAACTTCAAATTTGAAGTTTTGAGTAATGAAACTTCAAATATAGAGTTTCACTCTTCAAAACTTCAAATTTGAAGTTTTGAAGTTCCTTTTTGGAGAGCAAAAAACTTCATATTTGAAGTTATAAAGTGTCTTTTGGAGATACTCTAAGAGATTAGAAGTGATTAGAGTCGTATTAAAACAATTATCTCACATAAAATGTTTTTATACCATCAGATTTCAAAATTTTAAATTTGTATCATCACCTGTTTTTAAAATTTTGTTAAAATGTTCAGCAAAATCTAATTGTTAAGTACTAGAAAGAAGTGACATGTATTAAGAACTAAAAAATTTATCCGTCTAAAATACTAAAAATCTTATTCAAAAAAATATAATAATATTAAAAAGACAAAGCGTGATAGAACAACAAAAACTAGAATAGTTTATGGGGAAATGGAGTTTTAATGGGAAAAGAAAATTTTAATAGGGAAAGAGAAATCAATACATACGAACGTTCTTTGATAAAAAAAACATACAAACATGTTTGATTTCTTTTTAACTCAGTTGTTCTGCCACTTAAATTTTTAATACTAAAAAAATATTATGGGCCTCTCTTACTCTTGGGCCCTATGCCGTCGCCCTGTTCGCCCCTGTAACGGAGCCGGCTCTGACTATATGGATAGACTTCCGTTGTTGAGCACTGTTTGAGGATCTTCCTTCGCAGGACAACTGTAGAATTCATTTTAGTTTCGAGGCCCATGCCCAAATATGGCCTAAGATACTCTAGAAATAGATGATTTATATATGAAAACTCGAATCTTGTTTCGAAATGAACACATTATCATCAAGCTAAATAATTCAAATATATATTTGAAGGTGATCGTTAGGCAGGCACGGGTAGACTTGAACAAGTTAAACCACGTCGTGTTTTCTGTACAAAGAAGACAACAATAGCACTACAAAAAACAGCGGTATTCTGACAGACATTCCGACGGAAAATGAAATCCTCGGAATATCCCGAGAATTTTCCGAGGATATTCCGACGAAACACAAAATTAGGTTTCCTCAGAATTTCCTTGGAATATACCGACGGAATTCCGAGGAAATATCAATCCGTCGGAATATTCTTATGGAATACCGAGGAAAAATGTATTCCTTGGAAACAACCGATGAATTCCGAGGATATATTATAGCCGTTGGAGAGCCGTTGGGAGATTTTAAAAATTCCAAGGAAATTCCGACGAACTAGCCGTTGGCGTCGGAATTCCGTTGGAATTTCCTCGGTCTGTCAGCAGGATTTCAACTATAAATACAATCACCCCTCTTCCTCTTCATTCACTCCATATCTTCATCCTCCCTCTTACTCTCTTTACACACGAATTTGATTCATAAAAAAACATGTCTTCTTCAAATTATTTTCGTTATTGGATCGATCGACCTCATTTGGATCCGAACACGAGATTGCTTACGGAAGAATACCAACGAGGTATAACCGAATTCATGGGGTTAGTTCACCGACAACCGGAAGCAAAAACAGATATGTTAAGATGTCCTTGCTCTAATTGTAAAAATAGAAAGGTTATTAAAGAGTGGGATGTTTGGACTCATCTATATTTGAGTGCGTTTACACGAAGTTACAAAATTTGGTATCATCATGGGGAAACTGATTATGAACATAGTAGTACTAGCGAACCTCAGCCAGCGGTTAGATTAGAAGAACCTATTAGAACGGATGTATATTATGGTGTAGGTACTGATCAGATGGTAAATGATCATTTTAGAGGGGAAGATTTACCCAATGCACAAGCTAGGAGATTTTATGATATGTTGGATGCTGGAAAGCAACCATTGTACGAAGGTTACAGAGATGGTCATTCAGCTTTATCATCTTCTACAAGATTGATGGGCATTAAAACAGATAATAATTTGGCTGAAGACTGTGTGGATGCGATTGCTGATTTTGTAAAAGGTATTCTACCCGAGGATAATGTAGCTCCTGGTTCATACTACGAGGTTCAGAAACTCGTAGCTGGTCTTGGTTTATCGTATCAGGTAATAGATGTATGCAGCGACAACTGCATGATTTATTAGAGGGCGGATGAACAGCGGGTTACATGCAAATTTTGTGGAAAGCCTCGTTATAAAGATACGAGTGGAAGAGTTCCAGTGCCATATAAAAGGATGTGGTATTTGCTTTTGATGGAAAGGTTGCAGAGGTTGTATCTGTCTGAACGCACAGCACAACCAATGAGATGGCATGCGGAGCACTCAACAGATGGTGAGATTAGACATCCTTCAGATGCAAAAGCGTGGAAGCATTTACAATCAAAGTATCCCGACTTTGCGTATGAGAGAAGAAATGTCTACCTTGGTGCATGTACTGATGGTTTCAGCCCGTTTGGCAAGAGTGGAAGACAATATTCTCTATGGCCAGTCATTCTTACACCATACAACCTACCCCCAAACTTGTGCTTGCGACGAGAGTTTTTGTTTCTCTCGATTCTCGTTCCCAGACCAGAGCATCCTAAGAGATCATTTGATGTGTTTCTTCAGCCACTAATATATGAGTTGCAGCAACTATGGGCTCAAGGTGCTGAAACATACGATGTTTCGTGTAAAGAAAATTTTCAAATGCGGACAGTACTAATGTGGACAATAAGTGATTTTCCAGCATATGGTATGTTATCTGGATGGGCAACGCATGGAAGGCTATCATGTCCATATTGTCAAGATAACACCGATGCTTTCCAACTAAAACACGGAAGTAAAACGTGTTGGTTTGACTGTCACAGAAGATTCCTACCACCTGATCATCCATATCGTAGGAGTAAGAATTTGTTTACAAAGAACAAGAGGGTGTTTGACAGTCCACCTCCGGAAATTTGTGGGAAAAATTTGAAGACACAACTAAGAGATTTTGGTGCAGAAAAGACGCCAGACATCGGTGGACATGAGCGTTTTCCGGTAGATGTTGTTGGAGACCTACATAACTTGCACAAAAAAAAGTATTTTCTGGGATCTGCCATACTGGGAGGATCAACTGCTAAGGCATAATTTAGATGTCATGCATATTGAGAAGAACTTTTTTGACAATCTCATGAACACAATCCTTAATGTTCAAGGTAAAACAAAGGATAATTTGAAGTCAAGACTGGATTTAGTCGATATATGAGAACTTCATGTTGATGAGAATGGTAGGGCTCCTTTTCCCATATACTGACTTGATGCAGAGGGAAAAGATGCGTTCTTTGATTGGATTTCAAACGATGTGGAATTTCCAGACGGTTACGCATCTAATTTGCATATCTGTATCGACAGAAAGGAAGGAAAGTTTACTGGCTTGAAAAGCCACGATTGCCATGTAATGATGCAGCGCCTCCTTCTGTTTGCCTTCAAGGAACTATTACCACGAAATGTTCATGAAGCAATTGCAGGGATAAGTGGTTTCTTCCGCGATTTATGCACGAGATCAGTGACTCTTGAAGGTATTAAAAATTTGAAGACTAACGTAGCCGTGATTCAGTGCAACCTTGAGAAGATATTTCCTCCCTCATTTTTTGATGTTATGGAGCATCTTGTTATTCACCTGGCAAGAGAATTGGAACTTGGTGGTCCTGTGCAGTATAGATGGATGTATCTGTATGAGCGGTATATGTTCCATTTGAAGAAGATGGTGAAAAATTTAAGTAGGGTGGAAGGTTCTATAGTCACACAGATGATCTATGAAGAAACTTCAAACTTTGCCGAGGACTACTTTCCAGCAGAAGTTCAGACCAAAAACAGAAGACCTGCTTGGCATGATGATAGAGGCGAACATGCAACATATCATGTTACAGTTCCAAACATTTTCATAGACGTTGGACGAATTAGCGGAAAACCAAAGGACTGTCGACTTACTGAGCAGGAGCGCAGTAATTTGCAAACATATTTTCTCACCAACTGCGAAGATGTTCTTCAATATGAGAGGTAAATAAATTAGCTTACAAATTTTTATTTTAACAAGTTGAAATTTAAATCTTAATTAATTACATTATTGGCATCATATGTACAGGATTTCTATGGCAGAAAAGCGGTTCGAATATAGATACGCCACAGAAGACGAACTAGAAGAAATGAAGCAGAGAGAATTTTCTGGATGGATGTTTACTTATGTGAGTGCTTTAAACAAATTAAAATATCATTTATCACATATTTATACTAATTCACGTTTATTGATATAACATATATATGTGCTATTAATAGGTGTCTGCTGGTTTGGCCAGAGGTGAAACATTTGACGATTGGATACGCGAGATGGTCGTTGGACCAAACTTTGTTGTGAAGTCATATCCAAGATTTTGTACTCGAGGATATGCATTCACAACTCAGAAGAGGAGACGTTCGAGTACGATTTATGAATCTGGCGTTTGTTCTGCATTAGGAGATGATGTATACTACGGACACATACATGAGATTTTGGAAATCAAGTATTTGGGCATGGTTGGATTGCGCTGTACTGTTTTCTATTGTGATTGGCACGACAACACTCTAGATCGAGGTGTGAGAACAGATGCATTTGGTGTTACATCAGTAATTCGAGGCGAAAGCTGCAATATTATGATCCTTTCATTCTTGCTTCTCAGGCCGATCAGGTAATTAAATATTAATTATTCAGAATGATTCATCATCATATGTATTAATTTATAATTTTATTAATAATTTTTTAAATGTTACAGGTTTGTTATATCAAGTACCCCCGGGTAAGGAACAGAGATGATCCATGGGTTACTGTTATAAGACTTAACCCGAGAGGCCGAGTTCAGGAAAGTTCTGAGCTGGAAGACCCACTACAACCAAGCACGTCCGGCAACTTAAGTGCAGCAGAAGATTTAGCTGGAGTTGGCCTTGTAGCTGATTTAACCGACTTCGGAGAGGAAGCCGTCGTTCACGTAGAGGATGAACCAGTGATTGGAGAGTTTCACCAAGATCTAGATTCAGATTCATCTGGTGATGATGACTCGGAAACAGACTAGCATCGACTTTTTTTTAATAGAAATACCGAGGAAATTCCGAGGGAAGATAGGTTTTCCTCGGAATTTCCTCAGAATAGACCTTGTCGATTTAGGGATTTGATTA
Organism: Brassica napus; assembly: GCF_020379485.1. Lineage (NCBI taxonomy): Eukaryota > Viridiplantae > Streptophyta > Magnoliopsida > Brassicales > Brassicaceae > Brassica > Brassica napus. The sequence goes on from NC_063444.1 coordinate 47,159,064, forward strand.
TAGAGTCTTTTTCCTCGGAATATTCCGACGGAATTCTGAGGAAGATAAGGGTTTCCTCAGAATTCCCTCGGAATATTCCGAGGAAATTCCGAGGAAGTAGGGTTTTTAAACCGAAAAAAACGTTTTGCTGTTTGAATAACACTTATATAACCCTTATTAAGTGTCTTAGACTGATTATGAAGTCAAAAAATGTTCCTTACCCTATAATAAACACTTTTCCAATTGTATGAACGAAATCTCCACAACATAAGAGAAACACTTATACACTTTAATGAACGGTAAAGGGAATACTTACAATTCGTTTTGAAATTTTGTTATTTCGTAGTTTATGATCATCTATACAAACATTCCTCAATGGTATGCATTGCATTTGTATAAGAAATGATATAGGGCAAAATTTTTGATGTTTTGAAACCCCAAACATGTGTTCCTCGGAATTTCCTCGGAATATTCTGAGGAAATTCCGAGGAACAATATAAACCAACAGAAATACATGCATAGGATATTCTTTTTCCTCGAATTAATAAAATATCCGAGGAAATTCCGAGGAATAATATAAACCAACAGAAATACATGCATAGGATATTCTTTTTCCTCGAATTAATGAAATTTTCGAGGAAATTCCGACAGATATTTAAGTATCCGTCGGAATTTCCTCGGAATATTTTCATTTAACCGGGCAAACCAGCCGCGAAATATTTCGCGAAAATTAAAATTGAAAAACCGAGGAAATTCCGACGGAAACTATCCGTCGGACCCTAGGTTTTATAACGACGCAACACTTCTTCTTCCCCATTTCTCTCTTCTTCCTCTCCGGCTCCTCTCCCTCCTCTCCGGCGATCTCCCCCTTCTCTCTCTTCTTCCTCTCCGGCGAATCCTCTCTAAACCTACACAAATCATGTAAGGACCCTATCCCACTCTCGTAGGTTCTATTTGTTAGGTTTTTGTGTAGATTTGATAGATTTTTGTTAGGGTGATTGATTAGGATTGTGATTTGGTTGTATAATAGGTTTAGAATTGTGATTTGGTTGAATAATTTGTTTTGTTGAATTGATTTAGAATTTTTTTATAAATATTTTATTATTTTGTATTTATAAAATCGATTTTTGTATCTAAATTCGATTTTTGTGTATAAATTCGATTTTTTGTATTTTACAAAATGATTTTTGTATATAAATTTGATTTTTTGGATTTTACAAAACTTTTTTTGTATATAAATTCGATTTTTTGGATTTTACAAAACATTTTTAATATCTATAAAACTTTTTTTGAGATTAAAAAATATTATTTGGTATTTTTTTTAAAATATATATATATATATATATCTATATATATATAATATACATTTCTATATTTATTAAACATTTTTAATATTATTAAAACTTTTTTTTGTAATTATTAAACTATTTTTATTTATTAAAACTATTTTTTGTTTATTAGAACTATTTTTATATATTTATTAAACATTTTTAATATCTATAAAACTTTTTTGTGATTCAAAAATATTATTTGGGAATTTTTTTAAAAAAATAAAAATATATATATATAATACATTTCTATATTTATTAAACATTTTTAATATTATTAAAACTATGTTTTGTAATTATTAAACTATTTTTTATTTATTAAAACTATTTTTTGTTTATTAGAACTATTTTTATATATTTATTAAACATTTTTAATATCAATAAAACTTTTTTTGTGATTAAAAACTATTATTTGGGATTTTTTTAAAAAAAAAATTAAAAATTTCTATATTTATTAAATATTTTTTTTTTTAATTTACAGGTCTCATGATGATCAGACCCGGCCTTGACAGCGTCGTGCTCTTGGTGGTACGGGGAGCCAGTCTCGAGATTTCATCCATTTTCAGGATTCCCCTTCGCCCCACATCTCCTACCATACATCTCCCTCTGCTGCACCCGCTCCTGCTCCTCTCGCTCCCGCTGCTGCACCGGCTCCTGCTCCTCCGGGTACTCCGGGAGTGATGAGTGTTGCGGAGTTGGTTCGATAGCCCGGTCGTGACCATCTTCCCTATCTCACTCCGTATCCACATTGACGGGATCAAACATGGTAATTAAACATATTTTTTTCATTAAAAATTGATTCATTATTAATTAGGCGTTTGTTCTTTTTATTAAGTTCAACCGATCCGGAAACAGGATCAGCGCATGGATCAACCGTATGATGTACTCGGCCCTCGACAAGGGACATCCGACTTTCACTGACTTCCCTACCGACAAGCAGCATCTGTGATTTCGTCAGTTTGCGGTAAGTATTCTAATTTTTTACTTATATTTTTAATCTTTAATATAAATTTTCTACTAATTGTGTTTTTTCGGCAAGAATTCAACTGGAATTCCGATGAGACGCTCTTTATCTATCACCACTTCGTCCATAAAGTTATGGACAACTATGGAAAGCAGATCCACGAGTTGAAGAAGAAGTGAGAAATCAACAAGGTTGTTTTTAATTTATTAAACAATTTTTTAATTTATTAAACTATTTTCTTTTTTTTTTTAATTAAAAAGTCCCAAAATCGATAAACAACACGGTCTGGACGGAGTTGTGTGCGCATTGGGATAAGGAAGAGACGAAAGAAACTTCTTCCACCAACTCCACCAACCGCAGGAGCGACCGTAAAGGGAAGGGCGTCTTCAAGCATAACTTGGGTGCTCGATCTATTGCCACTCTGGGGGATCGCATGGTAAGTTCAGCCGCTTTTTCTTCAATTATTTAAGTTTTGAAATTTTATTTTTTGTGCATTTCTTCTAATTTCTAATGTTTCTTTAATTCACGTTTTTTTCAAGGCGGAAGAAAATGATGGCGAGGCGGTTGATGATCTCGCCCTAATGAAGAGGGCGTATACCAACAAGAAGACCGGCCAGATTGATGACGGTCTTGTGAGGGAAGTGGTCACCCTCGTCCAAACTCAGGTGCAAGACGAAGTGTCTCAGCTTCAAACCGAGGATGACGATTCGACGACTTCGACCAACTTGTCCCGGTTTCGAATCAACGAAATCGTTGAATCCGTAAGTTCTTTTTTTTAAAGTTCAATTCATTTATTTCTTGATTTAAATTTGGCTATTTTCTATTTCAGTCGGTTCCAAAGAAGAAGGGACGTTTGGTCGGTTTGGGTCGTCGCACCCGGTCGGTTCCTCCTTCTGCACCACCGCCCTTTGTTGATCCAGAAGTACTTACGGCTCAGTTAAAGGACAAGGATGATCGCATATCTTTGTTGGAGACCCAGATGGCGGCTCAACAGGCGGGCTATGAGGCACATAAGAGGCTGAACCAGCAAATGATGGATATGATGCAGAGGATGTACCAGAACGAGGTGTTCCCGAACGTGCAAGACCGTAGTTTTTTTTTTTCAAAAACTCGGAATGTTTTATTTTTATTTGTACAACTTTGAATATTATCTAATATGTTTTTAATTTTAATTTTAATATTATATTTTTGAATTTAAATTTCAGAAAATTTATTTTTAAAAAAAAAAATATTTTTTTTTTAAATTCCGAGGAAATGAACCCTCGGAAATTTCTGAGGAACATTTCCTCGGAATATACCGAGGGACTTCTTCCTCGGAATATACCGAGGGACTCATTCCTCGGGAATTTCTGAGGAACGGATTCCTAGGGCTCTGTCCCTCGGAAATTCCCGATAAAAATTCCGAAGAACATTTCGTCGGAACTTCCGAAGATTGGACCATCGGAAAGTCCATCGAAATATCCCGAGGAAGTTCTCCCTCGGTATATTCCGAGGAGCTTTCCGACGAACTGGTGGTCCCCGGAGTTTCCTCGGAAATTCGTTTCCTCAGAATTCCGTCGGAAATTTCCGAGGGATTTCCGAGGAAAAATGAATTTCCGAAGAGTTATTTCCGAGGACTTGTTTCGTCGGTATGTCGTCGGAATAACGTTATTCCGACGACATACCGACGATTTTTTCTCTCGGTATGTCGCTTTTTTCTTGTAGTGTAGCTCACGTCCTCTTATTTGGTCTGGTTGAATGAAGAAATATAGTACAAGTTGGTGTTGGAAGGTTTCTTGCATTAGGGGTAAGCACTGATGGAATCTTGCTTTTAAGTATACCATCTTTTTGTGCATTCTTTTCTATTTGATTTAGTTTGTACGAGTAATAAAATTTGGATATGGCATTTGACTAGTCGTTGTTATTTTAAATACTTATCCAAAACCGAGTTAATTGCAAATTACTTGCTTGTTCTATTATTTACTACTTAAAAACACTTAAAATTATTTCAATTATTTCCAAATTATTAAATAATATTTTATAAAAAAAGATATTAGAGTTCGTTTGTATTTACTTAAACGAAATATGTACGTTTAATTTTAAAGAAACAAAAGATACCTGTGCTTTTTTGTTTACGTCTTACAGTCAGTGGCGGATGTAAGATGCCATTTAGTCGGGGGCACATAATTTTATTTCGGAAAATTTGGTGATATGACTATAGCAAACAACAAAATTAAGTCTATACCCATTACAATCAAATGGATATGATATTTCTATAATATTTACTATATTATCTTTTCTCACTTTCATTTTTCTTTTTAATTAACTTTATAAGTTTAAAAATTATATATTCAAATTTTTTATATGTCTATAAAAAACATAGATTTTTTTTTATATGACATTTTTGAATATTTGAAAACTAACATATATTTATAAAATTAAATATATACAGTTATAATACGAATCTATTCTATTTATAAAAAATAGAATAGAATTGTAGCTATACAATTTCTATTTTTTCTGCGTTTCATATATGTTTCAGTCCTATATCTTTCTTTATCTTCCTCTCACTCTTTCCCTCTCTCACTATTATATTCTATTTTTAAATTTTATTCTATTTATGTATCATAGAATAGAATTGTTTCAAAGCATTCAATATCTCTCTCCCTCCCTCCTTCCCTCTCTCCCTCTCTCTCTCTCTCAAAGAAATTACATTCTCTATACTCCATTTTCTTGATAATTAGGTAAATAAATGGATCTAATGTGTTGAACTGTTTAACTTAGGACACATCTGCTCATATCTTTAATCCTATATGCCTATGGAAACTGAAGAGATAAATGTTTTTTTTTTTGCTAGTATACCAACATTGTGCGGTCCAAAAAAACACTGTTCAAGACAGATTGTTATTTTCACCATAGTTTTAAGATTTTTGCCCAAATGACTTTTTTTCCTATATACTTCTACATATTATACTATATGGCCACAAATAATAGAATGATAATTTTTTATTATTTGTACTATATCAATAATTTTGTTCTTTCACATTCTATATTATACACTTAAACATCTATTATACGAATAAATATTCTTTTTCATATTAGACATTGCTTAAATGACTTTGAATTCTACAAATAGACAATACTAATATAATTAATTATCTTCTATAGTTGTATTTATATTTGAAACAGACTATTCTATATCGTTTGTATAAGTAGAATGGTATTTGGTTATTGTGTTTGAAATGCAAACGCTCACGCGCTTCTGAAGGAGTAAAATGTATATTGATGTGCTAAATTGACACACCTTCCAAGCTATGGTTATTTTGTTAATTCTTTTGCTACTATAGTCATCTCACAAATTCACCCTTTTATTTCATCATATTTAGTTGTAGGTTTAGAGGAGCATTGCATAAGTTGTATAGATTATGCAAGGAAAAAAAAAGAGACGGGAGCACGTCACGTCTTCACCCACGTCTGCCCCTGCTTACAATAAAAAGGCTTTTCTAAGACTTGAGCTTCCCAAAAATATTTTTGTTACTGTCTAGTTATTATTTCTTTTTCATTCACAACATAAATAATAAAAAACATAGTTATTTTATTTACTTTAGAAAAAATCTAACGAATAATATCAAACCATGCGTATAACATTTTGTACTAATTATTTTTTTATAAGTAAAAAGTCTATAAGATTATAATGTTGGGACTATAATATTTTATTAATTTATAGAGTTATTAATTTACAAAAAAAATATTTTTTTTATATTTTAAATACATATTTTCTAAAATAAGAGAATATTTGATTTTTGTGTATATACATTAATTGAATTTTTGAAATTCGACATTCATACTGTTTTTTATTATATTATTTAGTGTATATAAATTTTTTTTATAGAGTTTAAATGTGGTTTTAGATATAATTTTACTAAATTTCATCAAAATATATTAATGTTAGAAAAATGTAAAGATAATTATATTGTGAATATAAAACAAACAATGTAATAGTTTGTTTGTACATATATAAAATGTAATACATATAAATTATTAATTATTTATTTATAATTTTAATGAGACAAATATAATTTATAATTTTAATGAGACAATATATTTATACGGGATTTTTAAAAAGTTATTATTTTATTATTTTTCTAATTTGTGTCATCAGATAATAATTTATAAAGTTTATGCTTTACTTGTAAATATTAAAACTCTACAATATGATATCCAATTTAGCAACGATAAATACTTATTCTACAAGAAAACATATTTTTTACGAGAGCAGTATCCGTTGTAAATTCGTCGTAAACGGGGTGTTACGACGAATTAACCTCGAAAGACGTTTCGTTGATAAACGACCGTCGTAACGGAGGTTCCATCGTAAACGACTCGTTATGTTTACGACGAAATATATTGCTCGTAAAGTGCAGGGAAAGTATTCATCGTAAACGACACGTAAGACTTCGGGGTAAAGCCCACATAATGATTTCGATGTAAAGCACACGTAAATATTTTCGTTGTAAAGAACACGTAAACATTTCAATGTAAAACCCTCGTAAATCTTTTGATGTTAATCACTCGTAAACATTCGATGTAAACTCCATGTAATGTTTACGAGGAGTTTACATCGATTCTTATTATATCATTATTAGTATATAATAAATTTGAATTTATATTTAATATTCAAAATTTAAAATATTATAAATTTTAAAACAAAATATGAAAATGAAAAACATATTTTAAAAAAACATTTAAAAGTCATACAATATTTAAATTCATAATACAAACAGAAATATAAAAAAAATTACATATTGTCGAAGTAGTCGGTGGGGTTGCTCTGCTATTGACGGTTTGGATCGGACTCTTCGGGATTTCGTGATGGCAACCCAAGAGCGGCTCGTCTCTCACTCAACATTCTCTGCATAGTCGGGTTTCTCACCGCCATCACGTCTAGCAGATCCTCAAGAGAGTCTAAACGAACCTGCTGGCTATCCATTCGAACTTTCATCTGAGAAGTCTCTTCATCCCATCTCGAAGTGTATGACAAAGTTGTCCTTTCAACTTCGTTAACAGAGCCTATGCCGACTATTCGTCCCTTCTTTTTAGGAGCCACCTATAAAATTAAAACATATATTAATATAGTTAGTTATGTTAAAATATTAAAAATAACGTAAACAAAAATTTTAAGTTGTACCTCTTCGAAGATTCTGTCGGCCTCTTTGGTGGTCAATGTGACGGGTAATCCATAGGAAGACTGCTGGGTTAGTTGCGTCTCCTTTTTTTCAATCCGAGCAGCCACTGCATGAAAGAGTTTCTCAGATGCAAGATCCACAAAAACTTCGTCGGATATGGCGTGAGTCATCTTGAATAGCTTAGACAGAGATTGTAAAACTTCCGTCTTCTCTAACTACAAAAAAAATTAAATATTAAAATTTAAATTAATTGATCCAACTCCGTAACTCGTAAATACTACCACCACCGACCATTTTTTTCTTAGATTTTGTTTTGAAAATTTTTTTTCCTGATTTTTTTTTGTGTGTTGTGAGGAAGAGAGTTGTGGGAAATGACATATATATAGAGAAATTTTCGAGTTTGGTAGGTGAAATATAACAACGATTTTACAAGGAATGTTTTACATGGATTTTACAAAGAATGTTTTACATGGATATAACAACGATTTTACATGAACTTACAACCACTTTACAACGAAATTAGTTAAGTTAAAGCACATAGAATACACGTTTTCACCTAAATATAACGGTAACATGTTTCGTTGTAATATCGATGTAACGGTTACGACGAATTTATCTTTCCACCTACTTTTGTCGTAAACTTACATTGACTTTACGATGCAACTGTTTCGTCGTAAAGTTACATCGAGTTTACGAAAAATTTTGGACTCCTCGTAATTTCGTTGTAAACGCCATGTAAATTTATGAGGAAATAATTTCCTCGTAAATCTTCGTTGTTATAGAAACGGTTTCTTGTAGTGTTAGAAAAGTCGAAACAAATTAAGTAACAAGTATTAGTGTCAAACTTAGCATTCTACTCTATCTTCTCTCTTCTCCACTTCACTTATATATATTTCCTTCTACTCCATCTTTTCTCTTCTCCACTTCACTTCACTTATATTTTTTTCTCCCTCTCTTCAAACTATTTAATAATTTATTTCACTGTATTCCACAATTTTGGTTTTAGATAAATACTCTACAGTTTCTTAAAATCTTTTTAATTTTTATTTTAATCACCGTGTGTAAATTTATTGAGGAAATGCAAGTTACACTAGTAAAAAACAGGGCCACAGCCACGTTAATTTTCGTGGGTATGACCAAATTTTCGTGGCTATACAGAGTAGAAACCACGAAATGCTATGAAACGCAAAACGTATGTATACGAGTGTAGCAAAAAAGACGCATGTCAAAAACGTAGCAAAGTGCCACGTGTTGCTACGAAACATTTCGTAGCAAACTTGCTACGATTTGAGACGAAACCTGCGTGGAAATGTGCTACGGTTTGATGCGAAAGGTAATGTAGCAATAAGCTACGGTTTGCTGCAATTTTTTTCATGGCTAGTTTTAATAATTATAAAAAAAAAGTTAAACACGATTATAAAATACAAATTTGAAATTTCTATAAAATGAGCAAAATGCGAATTAAAAGCTAAAATGTCATAGAAACCGAAATATATTACATAAAAATTGCAATTTTAAACATTCAAAAGATAATACATAAGGAAACAAAGTAGACAAAAGATTGTAGCTTAATACATGAACTGACCAAAACCTTACATACCAAGTTCTTGGCACCACCTATCTAACTCAGATGGGTTATTGATCGTGAGATGTTGTGGTGGAGCCGTAGACTGAGCTTGAGCTTGTGGCTGATGTTGAGATTGAATTGGAGCTTGGGGCTGACCTTGAGGTTGTGACTGAGCTTGAGGCTGAGATGGTTGTGCAGTTGAGGCAGGAGTGGAAGCTTGAGATTGGAGAGTTTGCAGAATAGTGTTGAGAGTTGCTTGGCTAGCTGACATCCCCCCGGTTACTTCAGTCTTGAAAGCATTGATTTCTGCCTTCAAATCACTGAAATCTTCCTTGACTCCAGCAATGTCTTCCTTGACTTCAGAAATGGTGGTCTCGAAGCCAGACATGCGCATATCCACGTCTAGGTTGCGCTGCAGTGAGACAGGAATTGGCACAGAGGGACTGCTGTTCTTGTACTGAACACTGCCAGGGCCATATATTGTACCCTTCTTTGTCTTTCCTCTCTGCAAAAAGACAGGAAAATAATCATAAGCAAGCATTCCAATCACAAGCACCATAACTAAGATAGATCAATTCCAATAATTAACTTAGACAATCAAAAGCATTTTCAATTACAAGCAGTCAAGCACCTTAACTAACTAAGACAATCTTCATTCCAATAATTAACTTAGACAATCACAAGCACCATAACTAACATAGACAGTCTCAATTCCAATAATTAACAAAGACAGTCTCAATTCCAATAAATAACTAAGACAACCAGTAAGATGAAATAAATAAAATGAGGATGAGAGAAGAGATGACCTTGATGTATTCTTGGTTGAGAAGATAGCGCTTTACATTTGAAGCAGCAGTGGAGTCAGTTTGACTGTCGCCAAGTGGAGATCCATCTTGCAACATCTCTTCAACAGCTTCCTCAACCTCCAGCACCATTTTGGTTGTGGCAAAACATCTCTAAAAGTTTGTGATATCTCATTCATACATGACTCCGCCAAATTATGATCAGTTTTTACTTTCATTAAACGAGATGCCAAGTATAGTTGAGAAATACCTTCAACACATCCATCATATAGTGGTTGATTGGCGGCTTCAAAATATTCAAACACTCTTTCTTCATATTGCTCTTCATTGGGTTCTTCCATCAAATTCTCTGGTATTTCAGTTGACCCATAGTCTCCTCCAAGAATGGTCTCTCCATATGGGCCGTCTTCTGCATAACTTGCTTCATTTCCCATACCCATAAATTTACCTCATGTCGATGATTTTCCAGCATCATAGTAGCTTTCTCCATGGCTTGACCAGACATAATAATTACTTTTGAAGCCAACTCGGTAAAGATGGCGAGATACGCTTCTTACATCACGTTGCTTTCTGTTTCCACATGTTACCCAAGGACATAACATGGTTTTTCGTTCCAAAAAGGAATTTTGACTTGAGGCAAAGGCGATAAAAACTTCAACACCTTCGCTAAACTCTCTTGAAACATTATTAGTACTTGGATCAATGTGTCGATCCATCCACTCTCGATTTTGAAAATAATAAGACATTGAAAACTCTTTTTTTTTAGACAAATCGTCTGATCTCACGTTTGAATTGTGAATTGTTATGGTAGTTGGTTGCAATGTGAATGAACTCTCATGCGTTTGCTTATATAGGAAAAATATTGCCACGTTTTTGCTACGAAATGCCACGAAAATTGCTACCCTTTTTGCTACGAAATGCCACGAAAATTGCTACGATTTTGCTACGTTTCTTTTCGTGGCAACCTATAAGAATCTTTCCTGCTCCCAACCAGACGGATGTGATTACACAGAGAAAATATGCCACGAAATTTCCCACGAATGATTTTCGTGGCTTCAGTTGCCACGGTTTGATTGGTGTGATATTTTTTCGGTGGGCTTGCCACGGTTTTCTACGATAAGTTTCGTGGCAATCAATTTATTTGTTTTTTTCTATTCGACTAATATATATTAATAATAAATCTCGATAGCCACGATTAAAACGTAGCAAAACGTAGGAGTGTTTGCTACGAATTGCATACCCACGATTATTTAGTGACAATTTCGTGGCTAGCCCTTGCCACGAATATATCCGTAACAATTTCGTAGCAAGGTTTGCTACGTATTTACGATTTGCCACGTTTTTCTTTTTCGTACCATTTCGTAGTTGGATCGTAGCTTTTGCGTTTTTGTCACGAAATACGCGTGGCATTTTCGTGGCTATGGCCCCGTTTTTTACTAGTGTTATTAATTTTGTCAAATATTTTTACAGATTAGTATAGGACTTTCATTCCATTTATTGACCAATTGAGATTTGAGAGGACACAACTTATATTTATAAACATATATACTTATTTACACAATCTCATTTTAGAATAAAATCTTACAAATTTTGTTAACAAAAAAGAAATCTTTCAAATTCAAACGTTTCCATATACGGGTATAAGGCAGGACATAATGACAAAAAGGAGACTTCATGATTAATTCAATAAAAAATAAATATGCGATATAGATATAAAATTCTACTAATTGACCCTTGTGGTCTTATAACCTTTGTATGCAATGTTGACACGTACATGTGTATGTGTGTATATAAACATGAATATCTCTTATCAGATTCTCCAAAAATTAAAGTCGGTGTTTGTGAGTGTGATGGGGAAAGGAAAAGCACCTTGCTGTGACCATAGCCAAATACTCAAGAGAGGGCCATGGAGTGATGAAGAAAGTGAAATACTCAAAGCTTTTATCCTCAAAAATGGTCATCGCAACTGGAGATCTATTCCTAAACTCGCTGGTCAGTCCTTTTGTCATCTCTTTGGCTTAACGGAAGTCTTAATTGTTTTGTTTTGTGTTTGTGTGTGTTAAAGGTCTTCTCTATCACATTGCATGTTCATTAATCTCTCTCTCTGTTTTTTTTCTTTCGATAAAAAAATCTCTCTCTTTTTCTTTTTCATGATTTTTACATAAATCTGATTTTTTTTGTTGTTGTCAGCGATGTTCATAGGTTCGTTACAATTTCTACAATTTAAACAATAAAAATTTAGAATACGTTTCAAGTGTGTTTTCATAAAATTGAATATTGAATACTTTTGTTTGTGGAATAATGAGATGTTTGACTACAATGACGGAGTCTGTAACGTTCGTCAATATTTTACCTTTATTTCCTTAAAATTAGTAGTTGAATGGGCATAGATATTCTTCTGGAGGATGGGATAAAATTTTAATAGATGGTTTAATAAAAAAAATTATGTAAAGATATGGGTGAAATTTGAACTTCCACCATACATATGCACCATCTGACGAAATCTTCATTTAATTATTATTTAAATAAAATAATGAATGTTGGAGGAAGGCAAATAGATCATAATCAAATACATAAATATGCTTTTGACGCAATGCAATGTATGTTATGTATTGTTGAATTGACTAATCAACTCGGTTTCTTATATTCATTTTCTCTTTTTAAAAGTTAAGCATGTAGTTTTGGTGTTCATGATTAATAATGTGTGTTTTAACTTAAACAAAATAGGATTGATGAGATGCGGAAAGAGTTGTCGTTTAAGATGGGTAAACTATCTAAGACCAGGTCTCAAACGAGGCAACTTCACCAAAGAGGAGGAAGATACCATTATCCACCTTCACCAAACTCTTGGAAACAAGTAAACCCATGTCTCCTTAGTTTTAAAACATCCTCTATCTTTAAGTATATATACAAGCAAGAAGTATAACGAGTGCACTGATTGATCAGGTGGGCAAAGATAGCATCACACTTGGGAAGAACAGACAACGAGATCAAGAATGTGTGGAACACTCATCTCAAGAAACGATTGATAAAGAGAAACTCATCAGCATCATCAGATGTTACCAATCAAGCTCCTTCAGTGTCCCGTTCTTCCTCCTCGTCCTCCTCATCAGTCTCTAATAACGTTATTAAGAGCGAGAAGCTTAATCAGGAAGAGGAGTTGGAGCAGATCTTGGTGGAGGATATGGCATCTGGATTTGAGGTGAATGCACCGCAATCACTAGAATCTCTTTTTGAAGATCGCAAGGTTCCTCCTCCTATAACCAAACCAGACTCTCTAGAAATCCGTGGGAAATCAGATGATGAGTTGTGTCGCCAAATGGTTGAACCAGGGTTAGATGATTACAACGAGTGGCTCAACTATTTTGATAACCAAACTTTCTAGAACTGCACCACCATGTCTTATTTTTCCATTGACCATTTATTTTGTTTTCCTAAGAGAAGTTTAGAATACACTGAGAACATGTTCAAACTGTAGTGTATACTAATTTTCTTTTTTTGGGGTCAAAACTGTAGTGTATACTATTAACTTTGTTTTTCTCAATGTTCAGATTTCTCATTTCACTATCTGCTTTACACAGGCAAGAGGTTAAGAAAACTGGTCATCAGCATTAATCAGCATTTTCGTCTACATGCAGTGTCACTTTTACAAAAAGGTCTTTACTGCTCTATGTCTGAGAGTTCCGAAGCTAATGAGGAATCATCAAGGCCTGAGGTTGAGAAAGGATCATACCAATATGAACAACCAATGATCTCTATCTCTTCTGCAACTAGCTTCTCTTCTTCCTCCTCTTCCCGCCTATCCGCAGGTGTGGTCTTAAACTTGAGATTAGGGTCATTTGACCTTACCCATGTCATTTCAGATTGCTCTGATGCTGAATGTTTCTGCTGTTTCCTTTTTGTAGACTTGGTTGTGTCTCAGACGGTTAGCTTGTAATGTGTCAAAACCATAGCAGCCAGCTCTGCAGCTTCCCTCTCTCTCTCTCTAGCTTCATTTACCAAATCTTCCATCAACTACAAACATAAGTAAATACATGACCAAGCTGAAATGCAGAAGGACAAGGCAGATGGATTAATTAATGTTACCTGGTGGTGCCTGAGCAAAAGTTCTCAATGTGGTCAAGTTCCCATTCCTTCTCTTCAAATCTCGCTTCATTTTCCATTGCATCCTCAGCAATGAGGTCCCAGACCTCTAAAACTCTAATCTCATATCTATCAATAATACACAGCTGATTCTCAAAAGATGAGATAGCTTGTCCAGCAGCAGCGGTTACTGGGGATAACTTGATTCATTGTAATTGTTAACTTGTAAAATAGGATTGGGTCTTGTATACTACTTTTAACAGACCACATCAATGTGTGTACTATAGAAAATTAAAAAAAATATATCAGAGTGTTATGAACAATGTGGATTGCTAGTAACCATATCAAGACAAGGCCAAACCGTGGCCCAAGAGGAGAGAGAGTCGGCGGTCCAAGAGGAGAGAGATTGGCCGACTTTAGATCTAGGATGATTTCCATTTATCTGTTTTAGATCTTTTCCTATTTCATGTTGTGTTAGGTTTTGGATAATTTTCTTTTTCCCATTCCTTGTAACCCCTATATAAGGGAACACTTTGATTGAGTAATAATACAGAGAGAACACACGATTTCCCCTATTGTTCACAACACGTTATCAGCACGATAGCCTCCAAACCCTGAGACTAAAATCGAAACCTAAAAGCCTAAACCGGCGACTCAAAACCTAAACCCTAATCCTAATCTTGTTCTTAGTTCATCCAAGAACTCAGAAGATCCATCTTGAATCCCAAAGCTTCTCAGATCACGTTCCAGCTCAGAAGAACCGCCATCCAGCTCGCGATCGACCCGAGACGATCCGATCCCCGCGCAGGTCGCAGCCGAGACGCCTCCAGCCCGCGATCGACCCCATCCGCGACCCGATAGGAGGCAGCAAGTGTCCATTCTTCTCAGCTCGAAGTTTCATCCATTCTCAGGTGGTCTGGTTCTATACCTCTACGAAACAAAGGTATAAACATAATCTGAGAACCTAGATAAAGAACATAAACCCTAATCCATCATTATGGAAACTATATTCTTGATGAAACCCTAAAAGAAACCATAAGATTAAAATCAACAAGTCTTAAAACTAGAAACATATGCGATTCCAATTAGAACTTGACTGTATGTTGATTGATTAAAACTGAAACATGACAAACCCTAATAAAGGAATCGAAAACCCTAAACCCTAAAGAAGCTAGAATCCGATTTTAAGATTGATCTTGCTTGTTTGATTTCTTGCTTGATTTGAGGTTTAGGATTGATTAGATTGTTTGAAATAATCTAGCTAAGTATACAAATACTTAAGGCCTTGAAATCTTAAATATAAGGTTGATAGAATTTAAAAGATTGAAAACCCTAGGGATTATAAGGAAGTAAGAATAAGTTTGATTGCTTTACATGAATCCGAACATGGTACTGCATTCATAACTGATTGTAACAAGATCGACCAGCATATAGATCACATGAATTTAGGTTGATTGCATTAGTAAACCTATATAGCCGTGTGGCTCATGATTGATAGCACCATGGTCGATTAGTATTGTTTTGAATATCATAAATGCTTAAGACGTGTTGTGGCCGAGCTTGCTTATATCCTGCGGCCACGTGATCACATTATGAATCTAAAATTTATATGATAATGTGAATCAGATGTCGAAAATAGCAAACAGAGACTACGCAGCCCTTAATCTCTCCGGAGACAATTACTTGCAGTGAGCGCTAGATACAAGGATTAGTCTAAAGTCCAAGGGACTCGGTGATACTATCACCGAGGACAACAATGAGAATGAAAAGAATAGATACAGGGCCATAAGCTTTATGCGCCATCATCTCATTGAAGGTCTTAAAGATCAGTACATGACGATTGAAAATCCACTGGATCTTTGGAATGCTTTAAAGCATAGATATGATCACCAAAAGATGGTGTTGCTTCCAAAGGCAAGGCACAAATGGATGCATCTCAGATTCATGGACTATAAGTCGGTGAATGAGTATAATTCAGCCTTGTTCAAGATAGTTTCAATACTAAGGCTTTGTGGTGAAGAAGTGTCCGATATGATGATGCTTGAAAAGACCTATACGACTTTCAATCAGTCGAATTCTGTGTTGCAACAGCAATATAGAACAAAAGGTTTTGCCACATATACTGATCTGATCTCATGTCTACTCTTGGCCGAGGCAAACAATGAGCTTCTTATGAAGAATAGTGGAGTCAGACCGGCCGGGACAGCACCATTACCCGAAGCCCATGAGGTTGAAAAGAAAGATCCCAAAGAGACCTACTACACCCAAGACAACAAGAAACCATACGGCAATGGCCGTGGTGGGTACAAGGGGCGTAGGCGCGACAATCATAACGGTCGAGACAACTACTCAACCGGCCGAAAAGGAAACCACAATAACCGTGGCCGTGGTTCCAATTACGGTCGGGCCGAGGCAGTTATGGCCGTGGACGAGGTGGCATATCCAAACCATCTTACACGTCCAAGTCAGTATGTCACAGATGCGGGATGGACAACCATTGGGCCAAGAACTGTAGAACTCCGAAACACTTGTGTGAACTCTATCAAGAGAGCCTCAAGAACAAGAACCCGGAGGCAAACATGATCCAAGAAAACGGTCATGATGACAAAGAATATGGATATGATGCTGACAATGAATCCGACAAGGATAACAAAGATGACCAAATGGATTTTGAGACATCCGATTGTCTAAAGGACTAGTTTTCGAATCACATTGTCTTATTGCTTTATGTCTTTGATTTGGTGTTTTTTTTATTTTATGTAATGACATTTATAATAATAACAATTTTAAAGATCTTATGAAGTCTCTAAAGTTTAGAAAACTTTATTTATAGAATGAATGATGAGATGAGTATACTTGTGGTGGATAGTGACACAAGTCATACAATACTAAGAGACAAAAGGTACTTTATGAATCTCACAATGCAAAGTGCAAAGGTACATACCATTGCGGGTGAGGCTAGCCTGATTGAAGGTCACGGCCAAGCCTATGTGTTAATGCCCAAGGGCAATCACCTAGAGATCAAAACCGCCTTGTATTCCCCAAGCTCTAGAAGAAGCTTATTGAGTTTCAAAGATATAAGATTGAATGGTTTCCATCTTGAAACATGGGAAGAAGGAAACAAAGAATTCCTTAACATAACTTCGATCACCAAAGGCAATAAAAAGATCCTAGAGACTATGCCCGCAATGTCTACTGGTCTATACTATGCAAGGATCAGTATGATCGAGGCAAATGCCTCCAAACTATTCACTTTATGGCATAACTGGCTTGGCCATCCTGGAACAGGAATGATGCGAAAATTAATGATAAATTCACAAGGGCACACGTTTAAAGGAGTGATCCCACGAAATCTCACATGTGCAGCATGTGCACAAGGGAAACTCATAACTAGGCCATCACCAGCCAAGGTTAATAAAGAAACCCTAAATTTTCTGGAAAGAATCCAAGGAGATATAAGTGGACCAATACACCCACCTTGTGGGACGTTTAGATACTTCATGGTCCTCATTGATGCATCGACCAGATGGTCGCATGTATGTTTACTATCCACTCGGAATCTAGCCTTTGCACGGCTGCTTGCTCAGATGATAAGACTGAGAGCACACTTTCCAGACTTCTCTCTTAAGACTATACGTCTAGACAATGCTGGTGAGTTCACGTCCCAAGCGTTTAATGAATACTGTATGTCCATGGGGGTAAGAGTAGAACACTCCATGGCACATGTCCATACACAGAACGGCTTGGCCGAATCCTTCATTAAACGTATCCAGCTGATAGCCCGGCCATTGCTTATGAAGTCTCAACTTCCGGTATCAGCATGGGGACATGCGGTTTTACAATGCAACAGAACTGATTCGCATCAGGCCATCTAGTGAGCATAGATATTCACCATCCCAACTACTTACGGGTCATGAGCCAGACGTGTCCCACATCAAAACATTCGGATGTGCCGTCTACGTTCCAATTGCTCCACCACAGAGAACTAAGATGGGACCACAGAGGAGGATGGGAATATACGTAGGATATGAATCCCCAAGCATTATAAAGTATCTTGAGCCAACAACCGGTGATTTGTTTAAGGCCAGATACGAAGACTCACAGTTTGATGAGCCCACATATCCGTCCTTAGGGGGAGATAACAGCTGGTTGATAACAAAAGATTTGGAATGGTTTAGACCATCAACATCTTGGCAAGATCCTCGGACTAAAGATTGTGATTTAGAAGTCCAAGAGATTATACATCTTCAAGAGCTAGCTAATAGACTGCCAGATACATTTGTTGACCCAAATAGAGTGACAATATCACACATCCCGGCTTGTAATGCACCTATAAGATTAGACGTCCAAGATGGACAATGTCAAGTGGCTACAGAGTCTAAGCAACGTTTAAAACGTGGTAGACCAATTGGTTCCAAAGACAAACAGCCTCGGAAATCCAAGAAAGGTGCTGGATCCGAGAGCATCAAGGAAACCATCCAGGACATAGATGGATCGGTCGAGCCGACCAGGATGGTCGAGCCAAGCGTACCGACCACACCCGATGATCCGGCCGTTCCTCAAAGTGAGGTCCGGGACGCTGGACTTCACGGGACACAAGAGCCGGACAACCAAGAGATCTCTATAGACAATGTAATGTCTGGAAAACAATGGAACAAAAAAGATATCAACGTTGATGATTTATTTGCATACAAGGTAGCACTTGAGATCATGGATAAAGATGAGGATCTAGAACCCACGTCCATACAAGAATGCATGCTAAGATCAGATTGGATCAAATGGAAAGAAGCTATAAACGTGGAGTTAGAATCATTGAGAAAGAGAGGTGTTTTTGGCCCTATAATCTTGACACCAAGAGATGTCAAACCAGTGGGGTATAAATGGGTCTTTGTAAGGAAGAGAAATGAGAAAGGAGAAGTAGTGAGATACAAAGCACGGCTTGTAGCACAAGGATTCTCACAAAGACCAGGAATAGACTATGAGAAAACTTATTCCCTTGTGGTGGATGCGACTACATTAAGATATCTAATCAGTCTGGCCGTGAAAGAAAACATAGATTTGCGCCTAATGGATGTAGTAGCTGCATACCTATACGGACCACTGGATAATGAAATACATATGAGAGTTTCAGAGGGTATTGAGCTTAAAGATAAGAAAGGTTCTCGAGAACAACATTGCATTAAGTTGAATAAAGCCTTATATGGTTTAAAGCAATCAGGTCGAATGTGGTATAACCGATTATCCGAGTACCTAACGAAAGAAGGTTATAAGAATGATCCAATAAGTCCATGTATATTCATAAAGAAATTCGACAGCAAGGGCTATGTTATAATGTCTGTTTATGTGGACGACCTGAATATAATAGGAACCCCTGGAGAGATTTCCCAAACCGTCGAATGTCTAAAGAAAAAATTCGAGATGAAAGACTTAGGGAAAACTAAGTTCTGTTTGGGACTACAGTTTGAGTATAAAGCAAATGGCATCCTTGTGCACCAAGAAACTTATACAGAAAAGATACTCAAGCAATTTAATATGGACCAGGCTCATCCCTTACCGTGTCCTATGGTCGTGAGGTCCTTAGACATTGAGAAGGATCCATTCGGACCTAAGAAACCGGACGAGGAAACACTCGGATCGGAAGTGCCTTACTTAAGTGCCATTGGGGCCTTAATGTACTTAGCTAGTCATACTAGACCAAACATAAGCTTTGCCGTGAGCTTACTATCTAGATTTGGTTCATGTTCGACCTTAAGGCATTGGAACGGAGTGAAACATCTGTTCAGGTATCTGCAAGGAACAAAAGATCTCGGTTTGTTCTACACCAACCGGCCAGGAGAGAACATGGTCGGATATGCAGATGATGGGTACTTATCTGACCCACACCAGGCTAGATCTCAAACAGGATATGTGTTTACGCATAGTGGAGCCGCAATATGCTGGCGTTCAACGAAGCAATCCTTAGTAGCTACATCATCTAATCACGCCGAGATCATAGCCATGTATGAGGCAAGCCGTGAGCTTGTTTGGTTGAGGAACATGACCGGCCATGTCTTAAGAGAGAGTGGTCTGGCCGTGGCAAAAGAGAAGGAGGAACCAATGATCATCTACGAGGACAATGCAGCGTGCATTGCTCAGCTCAAGGAAGGATACATCAAAGGAGACAGGACAAAGCACATCCTGCCCAAGTTCTTTTTCACCCACGACTTGCAGAAGGTAAAGGAGGTTCAAGTAGTTCAAGTCCGATCCAGCGACAACTAAGCCGACCTCTTCACCAAGTCCCTGCCAACCTCAACATTAAGGAAGTTGATTCATCAGATAGGTATGCGCCGGCTGAAGGATCTTCAGTGATGCCTTCATCAGGGGGAGTGTCATGCGTTGTACTCTTTTTCCTGTCTACGTTTTCCATTTTTTCCCACCTTGGGTTTTTGGTTTTCCTAGAGAGGTTTTAACGAGGCAACATCGTGCATGATACGAGCCCATATGGTTATACCATCCAAGGGGGAGTGTTATGAACAATGTGGATTGCTAGTAACCATATCAAGACAAGGCCAAACCGTGGCCCAAGAGGAGAGAGAGTCGGCGACCCAAGAGGAGAGAGATTGGCCGACTTTAGATCTAGGATGATTTCCATTTATCTGTTTTAGATATTTTCCTATTTCATGTTGTATTAGGTTTTGGATAATTTTTTTTTTCCCATTCCTTGTAAACCCTATATAAGGAAACACTTTGATTGAGTAATAATACAGAGAGAACACACGATTTCCCCTATTGTTCACAACACAGAAAAGATGTGTGCTTCAAAAAAAAAATTGTTTCAAACAAAAAATATATGAGAAGATATGTTCTTATGATAAAAGACAGAAGAGAAAAGCAGCACAAGGAGGTCCAAAACAAAAATCATAGCCTAATGTCAGAGCATAAATAAAACAAAAAGCCGAGAAACATTAATTATTCAACAGAGCAAACGAGCTTTCATGCTGCTAATGGCTGCTCTTGAGCACAATCATCATGCATCCTAAAGCCATGTTTCTCTTCCAACTCTTCTAGCCAACGCAAAGTGTCTGGATGAACCAAGCCGGCAGCCTTTTCAACCTCAAAGGCAGATGTGTGAGGGATTATGCAGTATTCCTTAGCCAAGACAATGTGTGAGGGAGGAGCATTCTCATGAGTGGGATCATCGTCCTGAGCCAGCATGTGCTGCCTGACCTTTTCGATATAAGCCAAAATAGGGAGGCATCTCATTGCAACGGTATACATGCACCCAATAGCATTCACTTTCAGGTACTTGCACCGGTCCAGTGTATTACAATCATCCTTTTCCATAAGCTGGATAAAATACCTAGCGATTTTCATGAGCAGTTGAGCTGCGCTAGAGCAAGGTCCAAGTCATCGAAATAATGCTCGAAAAAGTCTATGCACGCAGGTTCATTGATGATTGTAAACTCTCGGATAACCGTAGAGAGCTTAGCCTGAATGCATACTCGTGCGAGCCTAAGATTGCTCAAGTAGAAAAAACGGACATCAGGGAAACTAGTATTCTTGATGACTATGGCTGGTTTCTGATGTTCCTTGAGAG
Organism: Brassica napus; assembly: GCF_020379485.1. Taxonomy (NCBI): domain Eukaryota; kingdom Viridiplantae; phylum Streptophyta; class Magnoliopsida; order Brassicales; family Brassicaceae; genus Brassica; species Brassica napus. The sequence goes on from NC_063444.1 coordinate 47,180,529, forward strand.
AGAGGATGGCATTAGAAAAACTATTTTCATCTGGAACCACGCTCATCTTCTTGAATCTATTCTTCAACTCCACCATTGATTCTTTATCCATTGAAGGTGCTTTATTCATCTCTGCACTGCTAAAAAAAAATTAATATTCTGTTTCTTTTGCGAAGCAAGCAAGCAATCAACTCATGCCAACATATTTATATGCACCAAAAATTCTAGGTTAAAGTTTCTAAAGACAGATCGATATACATAACATAACCCCTTGAAAAGAAACTAAGATTTGACAATGAGAAACTTACGACTTGCTCGAGTCTTGGGGCTCGAGAATGAGGGAGCTTGGAGGCCTAGAGAAACACTTATTATATATTTATATACCTGTGTGCGTCTTGTCCTCCACATAAAATTAGGGTTCACCACTCATATATACGGGTGGGCACTTTATCTTCCGAAGCAGCAGCCGAACCCGATCCAAAAAACCCAAACCGAAGTAGCAAAATATCCGAACGGGTATTGAATTAAGAGAGATTGGATATCCGAATCCGAACGGGTAATACCTGAACCCGAATGGATATCCAAAGATAACCGAACATATGTATAATTAACCATATATTTCTAGTTTATATCTCTCATTTTATATAAAATATTTATATTGATACTACTCATACTTTAAATTCATATGATATACATAGAATTACGGTGAAAATGATTTGCTACTCACTTAAAATGCATGTCAAACTTTTTATTTCAAATTTTTTATTTCAAGAATTAACAAAAAGTTACATCCAAAATTTAAAAACAATAACCAAATTAATGTTTTTTTAGTTTCAAAATGTTATGTCCAAATCTATTAACCATTCAATCTATTAAAAATAAAAAATTAGTTAAGTGAAAGTTATATTTTTAAATACAAGAAATTTGAGAAATAAAAAATTTAATTTTTTTTTCAAAATCTAAATATCCGAACCCGAACTAAAAATACCTGAATCCGACCCGAAATACAGAAATACCCGAACAGGTTCTATAGCCCTATACCGAAAAACCCGAAAATCCGAAATACCTGATCCGAACCCGAATGGATACCCGAACGCCCACCCCTACTCATATATATGCTTATACGTATTTAGGGTTCCCTTGCTTTGGGCTTCACATAAATTTGAATGTACTCATTAATTTGGGCTTTTAGAGCATGATTAATCCCGGTCTCTTAGCCCGGGTTCTTAACTCATGATTTGACATTTTTTTTTTACACATTTCGGCTAAAAGACGACTCTTATATCTCTTATCCGAAATTAAGAACCCCGACTGGAGTTAATCATGGTCTTATAAGCCAACTTATGGTTAGATTCATGAGCATACTGCTGTTTCTTCTTATCTTAGGTGGCCATGGATGCTGTCACTGCGGGTGACCTTGTAGCGTTGGGGGGGGGGGGGGGTTGCTTTAGGTGACTTCTCTTCTCAGTTCCTCTTTCTTTTTCAGCATTAGTGCTTCTTTGCGCTACACTGCTTCTTGGTACCAAATACATGTTTCTGCAGCCAAAGTGATGACTTAGACCATGAACAATGGGATCTCTTAGGGCGAAGTTTTTAGTGTAATACAAGATACGTTTCTTACCTTTTAACTAAGAAAAACTAAGAAATGTTTCTTAAAGTGTCAAATCATACTCTAAGAACTCCAAATGGATCTCCCCCATTAATCATGCTTTTAGTAATCTCTGCTTACACTTTTTCAGCATCAAGTTTTTGGTATTGTAGCCATGAGGAGCAATCAGTCAATTGTTCCAGATTAGATCTTAGGATACGCAATCAGAAACTCTTAAGTATGCTATTTTAACGTTTGGGACAATCAATCAACTGTAGCAATTCACTTTAGTAAAGGGAAGCATTGGTTATGATATGGATTTGTTTATAAAATAAAGAAACAGAGTATATTTAATTCTGTATACCAAATACAATGCATTTGCTAGCTACCAAAGGTGATTAATTAGTCTGCTAAGTTAAACTCGTAGCTTTGGTTAGGAAGAACTATGGTATAGTATCAAAAATGTGATCCTGGGTTTTATGAAACTTGAAAACAGGCTACTATTGAAATACTAGGACAAGAAACTTGGCATTGAAGTTAAGGGGATTTCACCAGGCCTGATCAAAGGCACATCTGGAATGAGTAAGCAAATCCCGAGAGTTACATTCCTCTGTCTAAACTTGGAGAGAAGTGGGAGGTTAAATCACTCTTTCATGGTATCAACACGTGGAGATGGTTCGATGATGAAATGAGAAAGTAACATATGCCCTGACATGGCTTAGCAAACCTAGCAATTTAAGAGAAGAGGTGTAGTGTAGGCAAACGACCAGTAAACATTAAGACCATTCATGTTTCTGACACATGTAAGTATGTTATACGGTTATGTGGATAAAGTACAATGATCGTGATGGATTTTCAAAGGCTTCTCTGAACCAATCATCAACGATAAGAAAAGAAAAAAAAACTATTTTAAAATCTCAATAGCTAAAGAAGATTACTAGTCACACTCTCTCCTCTCCTTCTCATCTCCCTGATCCTCAAACTCCACATGGCATCCGTCGCCGCAAGTCCAGCTTTCTCACTCCTCAAGTCAACCACCGGAGCCACTGCTTCCTCCGCCGCAACTCGCGCACGCGCCTCCCTTTTGCCCGTCCCAACCAAATCCATCTCCACCCGTCCTCTCGGCTTCTCCGCCGTCCTCGACTCTCGTTTCACCGTCCATGTCGCCTCGAAGGTCCAGTCTTTCCGCGGGAAGGGGACCAGAGGAGTTGTCTCCATGGCGAAGAAGAGCGTCGGAGATCTCACCTCTGCTGATCTGAAAGGGAAGAAGGTTTTCGTCAGAGCTGATCTCAATGTACCTCTCGATGACAATCAGACGATCACTGACGATACTAGGATCCGTGCAGCTATTCCGACGATCAAGTACTTGATCGAGAATGGTGCTAAAGTCATCCTCTCCACTCATCTGGTAATATTCCAGTAGGCCTGTGATTTTGTCCGAACCAGTGGAATCGAACTGAAATTTTCGGTTATGAGTTCGGTTTAGTTCCGGTTACGGTTTTTGGTTGGTTTTTGGTTCGGTTGCAATTTTAATTTGGTTCGGTTTTTGATTTTTGAGAAGAAAAAAAACCGAAAATAACCGAAATTACCAAATCATATTAACATAACTTAACCAAAAATATCCAATATTTAGAAAATTATACCAAATAATTATCGAAAATTCGGTTATTTTCAAAATAAAATAAAAAGTCGAAAGCCCAACCAAACCAAATTTTCGGTTCACTTCGGTGATATTATGGCCGAACCGAATAAACCGGAATCGAAAATATCCGAACCGAATAAACCGACACAGCAAGCCTAGATTATTCAGACAAACTCCAAAACAAAGGTTCTCCACTGTCTGAAATAAAGTTTGAACATTTCAATCTTTTTCAGGGAAGGCCAAAGGGAGTCACACCGAAGTTTAGTTTGGCTCCTCTTGTCCCTAGGCTATCTGAGCTTCTTGGTATTGAGGTAATCAAAGATCCATGCTTTATGCCAATCAAATCGCTTGAGAGCTTTCTAAGGGTGAGTTTCTTGCAGGTCAAGAAAGCTGACGACTGTATTGGTCCGGAAGTTGAGAGCTTGGTGGCTTCACTACCTGAAGGTGGAGTTTTGCTTCTTGAGAACGTGAGGTTCTACAAGGAAGAAGAGAAGAACGATCCTGACTTCGCTAAGAAGCTTGCTTCCTTAGCTGACCTCTATGTCAACGATGCTTTTGGAACTGCTCATAGAGCTCATGCTTCCACTGAGGGTGTCACAAAGTTCTTGAAGCCTTCTGTTGCTGGTTTCCTTCTCCAAAAGGTTACATCTTTGATTGTTGATTCAGCATTAAAGCCCTTGCTGGTAAATGTTTTTTGTTTACTCTATATTTTTACAGGAGCTTGATTACCTTGTGGGAGCTGTTTCAAGCCCAAAGAGACCATTTGCAGCCATTGTTGGTGGTTCCAAGGTCTCGTCCAAGATTGGTGTTATTGAATCGCTTCTTGAGAAGTGTGATATACTTCTTCTTGGTGGTGGAATGATCTTTACATTCTACAAGGCACAAGGTCTTTCTGTTGGCTCTTCCCTTGTTGAAGAAGACAAGCTTGAGTTGGCTACATCGCTCCTTGCCAAAGCTAAGGCCAAAGGAGTCTCTCTTTTGTTGCCTACCGATGTTGTGGTTGCTGACAAGTTCGCTCCTGATGCCAACAGTAAGGTAATCTTAAACGAGAGATGAGAGAAGTAGAGTTGTTTGTGTTCTGAGTAAAGTATGTAATGTGGATGTTTGTATTGTAGGTCGTGTCTGCATCAGGGATTGAGGATGGATGGATGGGACTGGACATTGGTCCAGACTCGATAAAAACATTCAACGAAGCTCTGGACACAACACAGACAGTCATTTGGAATGGACCTATGGGAGTTTTCGAGATGGAGAAGTTTGCTGCTGGAACAGAGGTAAGAAAATGATTCCTCGTAAAAGCAAGAACATATTGTTAAGTTTGGTGGTTATGGTTTGTTGCAGGCAATTGCTAATAAACTAGCAGAGCTAAGTGAGAAAGGAGTGACAACTATAATAGGAGGAGGAGACTCAGTGGCTGCAGTGGAGAAAGTGGGAGTTGCAGGAGTCATGAGTCACATCTCCACTGGTGGTGGAGCTAGTTTGGAGCTCTTGGAAGGCAAAGTACTTCCTGGTGTGATCGCTCTTGATGAAGCCATCGCAGTCACCGTTTAGAAGCTCACTCTATTGATGAGGCAAACAAATTTATACTCATGAGTTTCTTACTTTCTTTTGCTGTAAATCTACCTTTTAAAACATCATAATCATTTCTATATAATGTCAACCAAAAGAGAGACTGATAATGTTTTTAGTATTGCTGAATAAATAAAATCCAAACAAGAATTAAATAAAATCTAAACATCATATAATCATTTCTGCATACTATGTATTGTAAACTGGTCAGTTACGCTGCTACAAAGCTTGTCCTAAGCTTGTGACTAGAGAGATTGTTGGACTTGTGAGACACTAATCGGCTCCACCATTTTATGGAGTTTGTTAGTGCAATGATTATTAGTAAATGGTAATAACAGAGGATTGAGTTGTTGGTTTCATTACGCTTAAAACTGGATTAGTCTGAAAGTTAAAAGATCATCAAATGTGAAGATTCAGACAAGAAAACAAAAAAGTCTCACTAAAAGAATAGTTATAAATTGTAAAATAGAGCTACTCACTTCTCCCAGATGGTAGGTTACTTGTCAACAACGCTCTTGTCATACAAATACTCAACGAATTCATCAATGAGGTAAGGCCATGCTCCTTCTGCATCGTAATTAGACAGCAGCGGGTTCACCGTCTGCATCATCAGGACAGAAACTAATGTCTCAATCCATATATCAACACTAAGACATAGTTGCAAACAATATATAAAGCTCAATGACACTTTCTCTTACCCTTGCAAATTCCAGGAGCTGTGCCCATGTGTCCTTAGATATGGTCTTGTTATGACGATCCTGATCCAGGGAAACAAAAAACTAAGACCATGCCCATGATGATGTATTACAACTTAAGAGTGTTTGGTTTACCTGCAAGAAGTCACACCAGTGATTTACCAAAGGCCACTCTCTTTCAGCAAAGAGCAGCTGCCACATCCCAATCGCTGTATCTAAAGCAAAAGACTTCTGCCCCTGCAACATTTTAACAGTGTCTGTTTATCACAAGCACAGATTGAAAAAATCTCCAGAAAGCTACTTCAGACCAAGCTTTTCTTACCTTCTCTTTCGCCCACCCAAAAGCAAAGTTGTAGATCTCATAAAACTTTTCTGAACAAAATAAAGGCACAAGAAGAACATTAACATGAAGCTTTCCTTAAACCACATCATAAAACGGGAATGGCACTTTTAATTCGCTTCTTACGTTCATCTTTAAGCTCAGAACGAATAAACGCCAGCTTTTCCTGCAACTTCCCATTGGAATCTATGCTGTCATCAGAAAATAAGGACCAAGTTAAACTGTCACACCCATATCTCGCTTAACCGAGACGGCATGAATTCACATTGCCTTCACCAATTAAAAATACTTAAATAGGCCAATGCAAATCTCATTCCCAAGGATCGAATTCAAATGTTTTACAAAAACGTACTAAAACGAATAGGAAATGCTTAAAACCAAATCACTAAGTCTTAAAATAAAATAACTTAAAGAAAACCAAACACCTGAAAACCAGCACCACACCGAGACGATCACTCCTGCACTTCCTCGAACTCACCTGAAAAAGAAAGGAGGGCTGAGTATTTCGACAAATACTCAGTGAGGGAAGCTCCAGGAGCCCCGAAATCAATCACCAACAATCATCACACAACATAGCATAAGCATCTAACTTTAACATTCAGTAAATCGAAAGCAATCAACAAGAAACGAGGATAAACCCCGGCGGTGCCAACAATGAGACCACGCCACCTAAATCAGTACCCGCGTTCCTCATGTTGTCGCGCGAGAACTTTCATGTTTCGTTGTCTCCACGACATCACGCTGTCTCACGCCTTCACGCAATCAAGTTACCGACATTGGTTCTCGCTTGATCCGCCACCATGTTCATACGTTCCACGTTGTCTCCACGACATCACGCTTCTACGTTACTTCATTTACAGGCACGCCGCATGCCCGCTTCGGCGATGAGTCATGCCAACTCAAATGATTGCCACATAACCCAACAAGAAACGATGTAACGCCCGAGACATACATTTATGTCATTCCACCACGTTACACCGGCACACATAGGCCTTAAAGCCTTTCTCTTACTCATTTACATCTCCCAATTATAAAGATATCATCCTCTTATAATAATAACCCCAATCAATACAATCATCACATTCAATCCTCAAACATCATTCAACCATATTTTAACAACCTTAGCAATAGATCTATGTTTTTCACACATCAAGCATCAAGATATTTATATATATCATATGTATATATAGTTATTTATATTAGTAGATATATAGAAAGTAACAAATAAGGATGAATGATCAACCTAGACACTTCTACCATGATGAGATAATAATAGAAGGAGATAGAGATTGCAACAAGCCCTTACTTTAGCCTAGATCTGCGAGATGAGATGAGAGTTGATGTAGATCTGAGTTCTATGGATCCTTACTTACCAGATCTACAAGAAAAAGAGTTGGTTTCCACCCAAACCCTAGATCAGAGATCAAGAAGAAGAAAGAGATATGAGAGATCTAAAGAGAGTGATTAGGGTTTCCTTACCCTCACCAGTTGCTGGATCTAGAAGAAAAATAGTAGAAGACTCAAGAAAACGACGAGAAGGGATCGAAACACGGCAAGATCTCCTCTCCGGTGAGATTACACGGTCGCCGGCGGTGCTCCGGTGACTCGCGGTGACTCCGGTGGTGGTTTGGTGACCGGCGGCTGCTCTCTCTCCAACTGGGCAGGGCTTCGCTAGGTTTTGAGTCTCTGGAGAAAACCTAAGGGGCTGCCTCCTTTTTATAGAAGAGGAAGGGGAAAACCCTGGGGTTTTCTCTACATGGGCGAAATCATCACGGGCCTTGTCACTAAAAATTGGGCTCGGGCCCCGGATGTGACAACTCTCCCCCACTAAACAAGAATTCGCCCCCGAATTCACGTCAACCTCCTCTGGTACCTCATCACTCGAAAACAACTCTGGATAAAACGATCGCATCTGTGACTCTGGCTCCCAAGTCTCCTCACATATTCCATCTCTTTCCCAGCTCACACGGATCATCGTGTTCACTTTCCCTTGGACATCCATGTCTTTAATCTCTGAGACTTTAATTGGTTTGCTTTGAGCTGTTAAATTGCGACTAACATCTTCTGGTGGCTGCTGTAAAATCAACTCTGGTTCTCGAACAACTTTCCTTAGAACTGACACATGAAACACATTGTGGATATCCGATAACTCTTGTGGTAACTCAAGTCGATATGCTACTGCTCCAATCCTCTCAATGATGCGATACGGTCCTAAAAATCTTGGCTTCAACTTTTTCAACTTGCGGTACTCGGCTGTTCCTCGGTAGGTTCTCATTTTCAAGTATACTTCATCTCTTACTTCAAACTCCAAAGCTTTTCTCCTATGGTCAACATAACTCTTGTGCCGATCGTGAGCCTCTTTCAGTCTAGACTTGAGCAATTCCACCTGTTCTATGGTTTCCTTAACCATTTCCGGCTCTAAATCTCGTCTCCCCCCCACTTCTGTCCAACATAATGGAGTTCGACATGGTCTCCCATATAGAGCCTCATATGGAGACATCCCAATGCTCGAATGGTAACTATTGTTGTAAGCAAACTCTGCCAATGGTAGAAATTGGCCCCATTTTCCTGCCCAATCAAGTACACAGGCTCTTAGCATGTCCTCAAGTGTCTGTATCGTCCGCTCAGACTGTCCATCGGTCTGTGGATGATAAGCCGTGCTAAGGTGTACCTTTGTACCTAGTGCCTTTTGAAATGCCTGCCAGAATGCCGAAGTAAACTTTGGATCACGGTCTGATACGATACTTACTGGCACTCCATGCAATCGTACCACCGTTTCCAGATACTTTTGCGCTAAACGATCTGCTCCATCAGTTTTCTTGATAGCTAGAAAATGTGCAGATTTGGTGAGTCTATCCACAATTACCCAAATCGCGTCCTTATTCCCAGTTGTTATTGGTAGCCCAGTAACAAAATCCATTGTCACCATATCCCACTTCCATTCGGGTAATGGTAACTCTTGTAAAAGCCCGCTTGGTAATTGTTTTTCTGCTTTAACCATCTGGCAAGTCTGACAATGCGAAGTCCAAGTAGCAACATCCCGCTTCATACCTTCCCAATGGTAATAGCGTTTCAAGTCCTGATACATCTTAGTGCTTCCTGGATGGATAGAAAACTGAGAGTTGTGCGCCTGTCTCAAGATCTCGTCCTTCAGATCCTTACTATTCGGCACACACACCCTATTTTTGAATAGATAAGTTCCATTTGTGGTGGTGCGATATTGTTGCAGTCCCCACAACTGAGGTTCCCATCATCCGCAAAGGTCCTACCACAAGGTCCGGTTCAAGGGTTATAAGAGCTGGATTTGCCAAAGCTGCCCAGGAGTTGCTTGCAAATGAACAAACCGGATTCAAGCAACTATTGATCCAGGAGTTGGCCGACTTAAAGCTTGAAGACACCAGCGAACCATTAGAGATTCCAGACTCCATTCATTCAAGTCAGTTCTCTTCCATTGACCAGAATGAAGCCGGCTTGACCATTTCCACCTTCATCCTCAATCCATCCAACCAACTTGCTTCCGGTTCAGAGATATAGCCGCCATCAGAAGGAGTAGTATGCTGTTGTACTCTTTTTCCTTATCGGGTTTTGTCCCACTGGGTTTTCCCGAAAGGTTTTAACGAGGCAACATGCAAGCATACTATGAATTCTGATCCGGACTTTCTCAAATCGACAACCAGATGTCTGGTTTATTTTAATTTATTTTAATTTATTTGGTTAAGACTTTGGGCTATTGTTTCAGCCTTAATTTTCGGCCAGCTTGTTTAAGGTCTTTTTATCTTTGAGTCTCATAAGGGATAAACCCTATATAACTCCTTGTAGTTGGTGATTTTTTCCTCAAGTCTTTTATGAATAATTTTGCCTTTGCAAACCGAAAACCCTAAGTCTTTTTCTGTGAGAAACAAGAGAGAGCAGCCGAGTCTTATCAAGCTTCAACCACCAAGCTTGTGGCGATTCTTCACCTCCATTCCATCCATCGATTTGCCTTGAGAGAGATATACATCCAGCAAGCCAAATCCCATAGCTATCCACCGCCCTCCACTGTTCTTGTTGAGAGAGATACACATCCAGCAACAAGGATCCATCTTCCATATTTCTATCCTTCTCTAGTTTTGTTTCAGTTGCATCATATAGTTCTAGATTTTTCCATTTAATATAAAAACCCATAAAAAGTCATATTTGCTTATGTTCTTCATTCATCATTTAGTTTTTCTTCTGCTATCATTTTGATTCATAAAAACTCATAAAAATAACTCTCTTTCGTTTCAGGAACCAGATCGGCCATCTCCCTCTCCATCGCGTCCGTCTAGCCGCTCCCGAGGCCATTCGTTCGTCCTGTCCAGTCCGAGCTCTTGAACCTCATTCAGGCCATCCGTGTAGTCTGAATCCTAGCCTGCAACATTTGGTATCAGAGCTGAAGTTTCCTGCGAAACTCAGTTCTTCTGAACCCTAGCCGTCACAATTTACTTTCCTTAATTTTTTTTTGAATTTTTGGATTGTTCTCCAAGTTTTCGATTTTGCATTCAAAAAAAAATATTTACTTTCCTTATTCTTCAAGTTTTCGGATTGTTCTCCAAGTTTTCAATTCTTGCATTTAAAAAAAAAAAATTTAATTAAAGAAGTTTTACTTTCTTTCCAAGTTTTCGAAAATAAAAAAAAAATATATTCTCTCTTTCCTTTTTTTCAAACTTGATTCGATTTTGTCTTAACTTTTTGCATTCACTCTTAGTCTTGGTCAATACTCAAAGTATCCGACCCAAGCAACTACTTAACCCCCCCTCTTGCCTTCTAATCTTTCTTTGAGTATCTTTTCAGAGAACTATGGGAGATGTAGGTCAAGACCAAGCGGCCATAAACGCTCAGCTCTTAGCTGACAATGAAGAGCTGAGGGCGAGCCTTAGGGTTATCACCGCCGAGCTTGCTCAGCTACGGCAGGGAGGCAGGCCCAACAGACCTCGACCACCAGGAAGGCATCAGCCGGACCCGCATGACACTGACTCGGACGCGGACAGTACCGATGATACGCGCAGTCAGGACGAGGAGAGACCAAACCGGGGAGGTAGGAGGAACGCGCGAGGACCCCGGGCCCAAGTAGGAGGAGGCCGCAACCATAGAGGAGGTCGAGACCGAGAGGAGGAAGAGCCCTGGTTGGGAGGTAAGGCGCTTAAGCTTCACCCCCCGACGTTTGCCGGCAAGGTTGATCCGGATGCCTACATCGTGTGGGAGAAGCGCATGGAGTACATTTTCGACTATTACCAATATAGTGAGGCCAAGAAGGTTGCCCTAGCAGCAGCCCAGCTGACGGACAATGCTCTTTCGTGGTGGGATCGAGACGTTGCTAAGTCTGGGCCAGTGTGGAGAGCGCGTAATTGGACCGAGATGCGGACCAAGCTTCGCGCGAGGTACATTCCATCTTACTACCAGCGTGATGTGCTAAAACGTTTTCGTAAACTTACGCAGAGAACTAAGACTGTGGAGGAGTACTTTGACGAGTTCGAGGCACTCAGGAATAAGCTTGAGACCGACGAGCCCGAGGAGACAATGATGTCTCAATTCCTGGAAGGGCTGCAAGACCGCATTGCCCGCAAGGTGGAGAGACAACAATATGAAGACTTCAACGATCTATTGCACTTTGCTACGTAAGCCGAGCAGCACATCAAGCGCAAGATGGCCAGTACCAGCCGCAGCAAACCTGCTTGGACTCAACCGGGTTCAAAGCAGGGCGACAAGGGCAAGTCGATTGAGATTGAGAGCCGATTCAAGACAAACCAGGCTGAATCGTCTAATGCATCTAAGCCGGAGCAGGGTAAGACTCAAGCCCAAACTTTGCGTACTCGTGACATCATTTGTTATAAGTGTCAGGGCAAGGGCCACTACGCTCGGGATTGTCCAAACAAACGAGTGATGGTCCTAAAGGGGGATGGCGAGTATGAATCCCAAGATGAGGCAGAGGCCGCAGCAGTGATCTCTGATGAGGAAGTAACCGATTACCCGGAGACAGGCGAGCTGCTAGTGATCCGGAGGGCTCTTAGCACCCTCTTTGACCCAGAGACCATCCAGCGGGAGAACATCTTCCACACCAGATGTAGTGTTGATCACAAGGTATGTAGTTTGATCATAGATGGCGGATCTTGTACTAACGTGGCTAGCAAGTATCTTGTTGATAAGCTAGGGTTGGTCAAAACTGCCCATCCTCGACCATACCGTCTCAAATGGCTCAATGATGAGACTGAGCCCAAGATTGCCGAACAAGTTGTTGTGTCCTTCAGTATTGGCAAGTACCAAGACCAGGTCAAGTGTGATGTTGTGCCCATGCAAGCCGACCATATACTTCTAGGAAGGCCGTGGCAGTTTGACAAGGAGACGCTTCATCATGGCCGCACCAACATCTACAGTTTCGTCCACAACAACAAGAAGCACAGCCTAGCACCTCTCAGCCCTCGAGAAGTTCATGATATGCAGAAGGCAATGACGCAGTCCGGTCAGGTAAGTAACACTAACCTTTACATGACTTCCGGACAAGTGCTTAAATCATTACAACGTGAGACACAGGTGCTACTAATGATCTTTAAGGAAGGTTGTTTTGCAGGTTTAGAAGCTCCTGAAGTACCGGACGTATTACAAGACCTCATGGGACGTTACAAGGATGTCTTCCCTGATGAGATTCCGGTCGGTTTACCCCCTGTCCGTGGCATAGAACATCAGATCGATCTTGTACCCGGCGCGCCACTACCAAACCGAGCCGCTTACCGTGTCAACCCTGAGGAAGCTAAGGAGCTGGAATGGCAGGTCCAAGATCTCATGGACAAAGGCTACATCCGCGAGAGCCTTAGTCCCTGTGCGGTCCCGATCCTACTAGTGCCTAAGAAGGATGAGACGTGGCGCATGTGTGTGGACTGCCGAGTCATCAACAACATAACCATCAAATATCGGTACCCTATACCTAGATTAGATGATATGTTGGATGAACTGAGTGGGTCTGTTGTGTTTTCTAAGATTGATCTCAGGAGTGGATACCATCAAGTCCGCATGAAGGAAGGAGATGAGTGGAAAACCGCCTTCAAGACCAAGCAAGGTCTATACGAGTGGCTGGTGATGCCGTTTGGCCTTACCAACGCCCCTAGCACCTTCATGAGACTCATGAATGAGGTCCTCCGACCTTACATTGATCATGAGACTCTTAAGCATTTGAGGGGCCAGACCACACTCAAGAAGAGGCATGCTAGGTGGTTGGAATTCGTGGAGACTTTTCCCTATGTGATCAAGTACAAGAAAGGAAAGGACAACGTAGTGGCAGATGCTCTATCCCGGCGCCACACCCTCATTACCACCATGGAGGCTAAGATCTTGGGTTTTGAACAACTTAAAATGTCTTATGGAACTGACCCTGATTTTTCTGAGCTTTACAGTAACACGGCTAAGGGAGCCATGGGTTCATTCTATCAGCAGGACGGGTTTCTTTTCAAGGAAAAACGCATGTGCATTCCTCATGGTTCCATGCGAGACTTACTGACCCGAGAAGCTCATGGGGGCGGGTTGATGGGGCATTTTGGTCGAGACAAAACCCTGAGCGTCCTGTCAGACCACTTCTATTGGCCCCGGATGAGGCGCTACGTCGAGAGCCTTTGCGCCAAGTGCACTGCTGTCTCAAAACCAAATCCAAGTCGCATCCTTATGGTTTACACATGCCTTTACCTATTCCTATTACACCATGGGTCGATCTGTCTATGGACTTTGTGCTGGGCTTGCCCAAGATAGAACACAAGGATTCTATTTTTGTTGTAGTGGACAGGTTCTCCAAAATGGCACATTTCATTCCGTGTTCCAAGACCAATGATGCAAGCCAAACCGCCGATCTCTTCTTCAAGGAAGTGGTGCGCTTACATGGAGTGCCTCGTACCATGGTGTCCGACCGAGACACAAAATTCCTCAGCCACTTCTGGAGGACCTTGTGGAAAAAACTTGGAACCAAGCTCCTTTTCTCTACCACTTGCCACCCACAGGCTGATGGTCAGACCGAGGTAGTAAACCGTACACTCTCTCAGTTGTTGAGGGCTACGGTGGGTAAGAATCTTAGAAATTGGTTGAGTTGTTTGCCTTTCATTGAGTTTGCTTATAACCATGCAAGGCACTCTATTACTAATCTCTCCCCTTTTGAGATCGTGTATGGCTTTAGACCAGAGACTCCCATGGACCTATCCGCACTGCCCCCAGCCATGCAAGTTAGCCAGAGTGGTGACAAAAAGGTTGAGTTTGTGAAGAACTTGCACCGGCAAGTCAAGGAGACTTTGGAGAAGAAGGCTGAGTGGAACCGGATCAAGCTCAACAAGGGGCGCACCAAAGTTATCTTCCAACCAGGCGACTGGGTGTGGCTCCATATGAGGCCAGAGAGGTTCCCGGAAGAGAGGAAGAGCAAACTATCCCCACGGGGGGACGGACCATTCCGAGTGCTCGACCGAATCAATGACAATGCCTACCGGCTAGAGCTGCCAGGTAAGTTCCAGGTTTCCCGAACGTTCAATGTGTCTGATCTGTCTCCTTATATTGCAGATGACGGAGATGTTCTGAGGACAGAACCTGTTCAAGAGGGAGGGGATGTTGCAGTCCCCACAACTGAGGTTCCCATCATCCGCAAAGGTCCTACCACAAGGTCCGGTTCAAGGGTTATAAGAGCTGGATTTGCCAAAGCTGTCCAGGAGTTGTTTGCACAGGAACAAACCGGATTCAAGCAACTATTGATCCAGGAGTTGGCCGACTTAAAGCTTGAAGACACCAGCGAACCATTAGAGGTTCCAGACTCCATTCATTCAAGTCAGTTCTCTTCCATTGACCAGAATGAAGCCGGCTTGACCATTTCCACCTTCATCCTCAATCCATCCAACCAACTTGCTTCCGGTTCAGAGATATAGCCGCCATCAGAAGGAGTAGTATGCTGTTGTACTCTTTTTCCTTATCGGGTTTTATCCCACTGGGTTTTCCCGAAAGGTTTTAACGAGGCAACATGCAAGCATACTATGAATTCTGGTCCGGACTTTCTCAAACTGACAACCAGATGTCTGGTTTATTTTAATTTATTTGGTTAAGACTTTGGACTATTATTTCAGCCTTAATTTTCGGCCAGCTTGTTTAAGGCCTTTTTTATCTTTGAGTCTCATAAGGGATAAACCCTATATAACTCCTTGTAGTTGGCGATTTTTTCCTCAAGTCTTTTATGAATAATTTTGCCTTTGCAAACCGAAAACCCTAAGTCTTTTTCTGTGAGAAACAAGAGAGAGCAGCCGAGTCTTATCAAGCTTCAACCATCAAGCTTGTGGTGATTCTTCACCTCCATTCCATCCATCGATTTGCCTTGAGAGAGATATACATCCAGCAAGCCAAATCCCATAGCTATCCACCGCCCTCCACTGTTCTTGTTGAGAGAGATACACATCCAGCAACAAGGATTCATCTTCCATATTTCTATCCTTCTCTAGTTTTGTTTCAGTTGCATCATATAGTTCTAGATTTTTCCATTTAATATAAAAACCCATAAAAAGTCATATTTGCTTATGTTCTTCATTCATCATTTAGTTTTTCTTCTGTTATCATTTTGATTCATAAAAACTCATAAAAATAACTCTCTTTCGTTTCAGGAACCAGATCGGCCATCTCCCTCTCCATCGCGTCCGTCTAGCCGCTCCCGAGGCCATTCGTTCGTCCTGTCCAGTCCGAGCTCTTGAACCTCAGTCAGGCCATCCGTGTAGTCTGAATCCCAGCCTGCAACAGATATCCAACAACCTCCTTTGAAATCATTCTCTGCAATGACTCATCTCCTTGTTGAGCTTTACTGATCCTTTCTAACAAATCTACTTGATCTAAGGTATCCAATGCAGCTGTCCTATCCTCAATAGTAGTAGCACATAACCGTAAACTAGCCAAAGTAGCAACCAACTCTTGCACCTCTTTTGCCTCCGAGACGTCGACCTTACGTCTGCTGAGGGCGTCGGCCACTTGGTTTGCTTTTCCTGGGTGGTAGACGATATCTAGATTGTAATCCGCTAATAACTCTATCCATCTGCGTTGTCTCAGGTTCAGGTCTCCTTGGGTAAATATGTACTTCAAACTTTTGTGATCCGTGAACACTCGCACCTTCTCTCCATAGAGATAAGACCTCCAAATCTTAAGGGCAAACACAACTGCACCTAACTCCAAATCATGAGTCGGATAATTGACCTCATGCGGTCTCAGTTGTCTTGATGCATAAGCGACCACTTGCTTCTCTTGCATAAGCACACATCCTAGTCCCGTTCCAAAAGCATCCGTATAAACCGTGTATTGTACACCTGGCCTTGGTAATACCAATACTGGAGTTTGGGTTAGCTGTTCCTTCAGCCTTTCAAAACTCTTAGTACAGGCGTCTGACCACACAAACTTCACATCCTTTCCCGTTAACATTGTCATGGGTTTAGCAGTACTTGCAAATCCCTTCACATACTTCCTATAGTATCCTGCCAGTCCAAGGAAACTACAGAACTCAGTAGCACTTCCAGGTGTAGGCCACTTTGTAATGGCGACAATTTTCTCTGGATCCACAGCCACTCCGGCTTCAGATACAATATGCCCCAAAAACCCAATCTCTCGCTGCCAAAAGCTACACTTGCTTGACTTTGCGTACAACTGCTGCTCTCGTAACTTGTTCAATACTACTCTTAGATGCCAATCATGCTCTCCTTTGCTCTTAGAGTATACCAAAATGTCGTCGATGAATACAATCACACACTTGTCCAAGTATTCCCGAAACACATTGTTCATCAACTTCATAAACGCTGCCGGTGCGTTAGTAAGTCCAAATGGCATTACTACGAACTCATAGTGCCCATAACGTGTCCGAAAGGCCGTCTTCCTTACGTCTTCCTCCGCTATCGAGATTTGGTGATACCCAGATGCCAAATCTATCTTTGAGAACCATGACGCTCCTTGTAGTTGGTCCAACAACTCATCGATTCTTGGCAGAGGGTACTTATTCTTTATCGTCACTTTGTTCAATCCACGATAATCGATGCAAAGTCTAAAACTCCCGTCCTTCTTCTTGACAAACAGGACAGGCGCTCCCCATGGTGAGCTACTTGGTCTAATGAATCCCTTATCCATTAGATCCTCTAGCTGCTTCTTTAACTCAGCCATTTCTGCTGGTGCCAAGCGATACGGTGCCTTCGACACTGGTGCCGTACCAGGTTTTAATTCTACAGTAAACGCATCACCTCGCGTTGTGGCGGTCCTGTCAAGGGTTCAAAAACATCGGTATACTCGGCTACAACTGGAATGGTGCCTAAGTCGGCTTCCTTATCTGATCCCTTGATGTTGATAGTGGCGAGATAAGCTTCACTTCCTTTCTCCAATAACTCTTCTGCTTGCATCATGGATATGATGGGGATTCCCGTACTTCTCTTTATCCCTTGGAAAACTATTCTCCCTTCAGTCCTAGGGATGTAGACGCGCGTCTTTGGGCAATCAATCACGGCCTTGTGATATGTCAACCAATCCATGCCTAAGATCACCTCGTAGTGGTTTAACTCCATCTCCACCAAATTTCCTTTAAGCTCAATGTCTTCTATGACGATGGGGACATCCTCATACGTTCCAGTAGACCTCATTAACTCGGTCCCTGCGGTTTCTATTCCTTTGCCGTTCAAAACGAACATGCCCTCAAAGGTCCAACACTTTGTCAAAGTGGGAGACACAAAACTATGTGTTGCGCCAGTATCAAATAAGGCATGGGCATTTATTCCCCCAACTAAAATCGATCCTACACAATTTGAACTATGTCTAAGTCTACTATACTTGGACCAAACAAGACTTATAAGTAAACATCTAGACAAGTAGGTATAGGAAACATACCAACGATCGGTTCTCCTCCTTCGTGGTCCCCGACTACGAAGGCTCGTCCAGCCACATCTTGTATTTTTGGTTGTGGCGGTAACTGCTCATTGCGCCCAGCTCCCTGCGCTGGCATACGACATGCATTCGAAGTGTGTCCTTCTCTGTTACAACGGTAACATCGAACATTCGGTGGGAATCTACAATCCTTTACGTGGTGTCCTTTCTTATTACACCTATGGCAAGTTACTCCTCCTTCACTTTTTGCGGCTTGTGGTGTATTAGCGACTTCCCAAGTTCGCTTGGTCGCCTTTGACTGAGTGCTCCTTGTAAGCTTGCTTTCTTCTTCCAAGCCTGTAAAGCTGCTGTCTCAACAAGTTCCGCAAAACGGTCATACTTCCTAAGGGAACACCTGTTCTTCAAATCAACCCTTAGTCTATTCATGAATTTGCGAATCAGGTCTTGCTCATCCATGCGTCTGCGGGCGAACCTTCTCAAACGATTGAACTCTTCCTTATACTCTTTCACTGTCTTGTTCCCTTGGCGCAGATTCTCAAAGTCGTTCTCCATCTTGTCTGTAGCCTCAGGGGGAACATACTCTCGGGTGAACTCATCCTTAAAGTCCTCCCAAGTCAACTCATAGCGTCCTCGCGCTAATTCCACGACACCTTCCCCCCATATCATGGCTTCGTCTTTCAGGTAATGAACAGCCAATTCCCTACGGAACTCGGCTGGACACCTGGTTGCATCCAAGTTCTTCTCCAGCTTCCTCCTCCAGTTATCTGCAGAGGTGGCACTGGCCTTCCCACTGAAATGATCCATTTGCATGTCCCTCATGTACTTCATCACTTCCCAGTAGGTGGGTCCACGAACATGAGCTGGCACAAATGGTGGGGGCGGAGGCCGATGACGGTGACACACTCAAACACCCGGTACATACCCGCGAGCATCAGCCTGGTGTGGTGTTCCATCCGCGGATTCTTCACGCATTTGATCTCCAAAACGCTCACGGTATCTTTGCAACTCTGCCATCATTTCGGCATATCCTGCTGGTTGGTCACTTTGTTGACTCCCCTTTGTTGAGCTTCCACCATCAGTCTCAGTGTTAGTTCCATTCACACTTTCCACAGAATTGGTCGGGCTAGCTTCCCGAACCACACGTGTTGCAGTGCCTCTTCCCCTAGCGGTTCTTCTTCCTCTTGGTGCCATCCTGTTCACGCAAAACTAACACTTAGAACTTTTTCCTGTTTATGAATGACGAATGAATGAGTTCAAAGTAAAGGAGTGGTCTCGATGGTGCTCTTGACTCTAACTTTTAAAATCCCCATTTATCCTTCTTTAAAATCCAAACCAACTTTAAAAATCCGAAAGTTTTTAAAGATCTTAAACTTTATTCCGATAGGAACCGGACAAAAAAAACGTTTCCTCTCTACAGCCTCCCAGGTTAGGACCGGGGGCTCTAACCTCAGCTCTGATACCACTTGTCACACCCATATCTCGCTTAACCGAGATGGCATGAATTCACATTGCCTTCACCAATAAAAATACTTAAATAGGCCAATGCAAATCTCATTCCCAAGGATCGAATTCAAATGTTTTACAAAAACGTACTAAAACGAATAGGAAACGCTTAAAACCAAATCACTAAGTCTTAAAATAAAATAACTTAAAGAAAACCAAACACCCAAAAACCAGCACCACACCGAGACGATCACTCCTGCACTTCCTCGAACTCACCTGAAAAAGAAAGGAGGGCTGAGTATTTCGACAAATACTCAGTGAGGGAAGCTCCAGGAGCCCCGAAATCAATCACCAACAATCATCACACAACATAGCATAAGCATCTAACTTTAACATTCAGTAAATCGAAAGCAATCAACAAGAAACGAGGATAAACCCCGGCGGTGCCAACAATGAGACCACGCCACCTAAATCGGTACCCGCGTTCCTCATGTTGTCGCGCGAGAACTTTCATGTTGCGTTGTCTCCACGACATCACGCTGTCTCACGCCTTCACGCAATCAAGTTACCGACATTGGTTCTCGCTTGATCCGCCACCATGTTCATACGTTCCACGTTGTCTCCACGGCATCACGCTTCTACGTTACTTCATTTACAGGCACGCCGCATGCCCGCTTCGGCGATGAGTCATGCCAACTCAAATGATTGCCACATAACCCAACAAGAAACGATGTAACGCCCGAGACATACATTTATGTCATTCCACCACGTTACACCGGCACACATAGGCCTTAAAGCCTTTCTCTTACTCATTTACATCTCCCAATTATAAAGATATCATCCTCTTATAATAATAACCCCAATCAATACAATCATCACATTCAATCCTCAAACATCATTCAACCATATTTTAACAACCTTAGCAATAGATCTATGTTTTTCACACATCAAGCATCAAAATATTTATATATATCATATGTATAGTTATTTATATTAGTAGATCTATAGAAAGTAACAAATAAGGATGAATGATCAACCTAGACACTTCTACCATGATGAGATAATAATAGAAGGAGATAGAGATTGCAACAAGCCCTCACCTTAGCCTAGATCTGTGAGATGAGATGAGAGTTGATGTAGATCTGAGTTCTATGGATCCTTACTAACCAGATCTACAAGAAAAAGAGTTGGTTTCCACCCAAACCCTAGATCAGAGATCAAGAAGAAGAAAGAGATATGAGAGATCTAAAGAGAGTGATTAGGGTTTTCTTACCCTCACCAGTTGCTGAATCTAGAAGAAAAATAGTAGAAGACTCAAGAAAACGACGAGAAGGGATCGAAACACGGCGAGATCTCCTCTCCGGTGAGATTACACGGTCGCCGGCGGTGCTCCGGTGACTCGCGGTGATTCCGGTGGTGGTTTGGTGGCCGGCGGCTGCTCTCTCTCCAACTGGGCAGGCCTTCGCTAGGTTTTGAGTCTCTGGAGAAAACCTAAGGGGCTGCCTCCTTTTTATAGAAGAGGAATGGGAAAACTCTAGGGTTTTTTCTACATGGGCCAAATCATCACGGGCCTTGTCACTAAAAATTGGGCTCGGGCCCGGGATGTGACATAAACTCTGCACAAATAACTCCGCCGCATCGTTATAGAACTGTAACAGCATCAAGGCTAGAATTCACTCACCCTAATGCCTGTAAGCCACCAAAAAATTCTTCCTTGGAAAACTCACACGCTGTGGCAGCATTCATATGCCACGAAAGAACCAACTGAAATAGGAATGAGTGCCCATTTAACTATAAGTTCAGAAAATGATAAAACTCAGAGCGACCAGTGAGAGAAACCAATGAGTTTAAACCCCCACTTTCAATCTATTTCTTTGTCCTTTTCACTCTTATTAGCCTTTCAAGGCACTTTCACAAAGTACTTACTAACACATGAACAAAATCAAGCAGTAGCAAAAGGTTTAAGAATAAACAATACCGTGACAATGTCTTGGGGTTCCACCTAGAGAAAAATTCAAATCAACTGTTAGCAAGTGGTATGTAAGATAAAGCCACATCACTCTCTTAGCATTATCCAAGAAGATCAAATACCTGAAGATCACTGCAGAGAACCGAGACACCTTCCGCTAGAATCATATCAGAATATGGATCTGCAGAATGTAATATTTAAAAAATAAGTTACAGAAATAATAATATCAAAACGTGGCTTTGATCAAATCAAAAGAGAAAGAAAAATAGCATATTGCCTTTATATCTATTGAAGAGCTCTTCCAAGCGTCTCATATCACCATTGCTTTTAGGCTGGGGCTGACTATAAAACACATCAAAAGCTGCTTCGATCTGCCAATCACTTGCTTTAAGAGCCTGAAGAGCACTCTTCTCACTGCTCCCCCAACACATTATTAAACAAATCACACAAAAAAAAAATAAACAAAACCAAGAATGCTGTAAACTAGTTACTGTTCTGTTCTTACTTAAAAAAACATCAAACGTACAGTAAAACTAGAGAAAAAAAAAAGCAAGACAAATCCAGTTACCTAGCTCCTAATAGACACGAACTGCTGAAGCTTATCTCGGTTGGTTCTACTCAACTTATGCTGCCACAAGGGAGAGGGATCATGATAGGTACCGAAAGGCCTATTATCGCAAGAGGAAGGGAAATTAAAAGAAGAGGAGGGAACAGAAGTTTAAATAAAGGAAACCTTTGGATGGGGAAAGAGTCTTTTGCAGTTATTCATTTTATTCGGACAATGATCTATAACAGACCAAAAAGACAAAAAGAAGTCTACATAGACCAATTGTGATCTATCATGGACCAAGGGCTGGTAAATTACCAATTTGCCATTAATGAAAGTGGCATGTGAACCATTGGATCAAATAATGGAAACTCTAATCTCGGTCGTCCAATTTTCTTCTTCCTTTCTCTTTCTCTCGCCTGGGTCCCACCCAAAATCCATATTAACTCCCTCACATCTTCATCTTCTTCATTACTCAACCACCCACGAAAATTCATTTCAATCACCAACCAAAGTTCTCTTCTTCAAGTTTTTATCCACAAACCTTTAATTCTGTTTCTTAGGGTTCTTCTACAGCTTTTCTCGTCCTTGAAACAGCAAATGTGCCTCGTCCTTGGTCTTGAAATCGCTTGGTAAGTGTATACTCTCTCCCTCTCCTTCTCTCTCACTCTTCTCTTCTTTTTTATTTGTTTTCTGTTTAGTTTTAGTCCCATAATATGTATGTTACCATTATGAGTCAGGTTCCATGGTTTAAGATAACGTTCTTATAGTATGAATCATGATATTGTAGATTAAATCATTTTTTACATTGGTTACACTGGTACAACAGACGTTGAGTACACCTGGTAAACCTGGTAAAACTCGTTAAGAATAACACTAGTACAACTAGTAAACCTGGTACAACTCTAAGTAACACTGAATAAGACTATGGGTAAAACTTGTATAACTCTTAGTAGTCCTTTGACAAGTCAAATACTAGTATAACTAGTATAACTTATAAACGACTGTTACATGTAAACCAGTATAACTGGTAATACTAGTATAACCCGTATTTTAGCGACTTTAGAACTCGTATAACTGATATAACTTGTAAGCTGTAATGTTGGTTTTAACTCTTTTCAGGAACTATGGATGGTACTGGAGCTGTGGTGATACATTTTGATCATGGTGGAGACAAAAATATTTATACATTAGTAATGAGAGGAAAATATGAGGAGATAACCTATTCTCGCTTGGTTGATAGAATAGGCAAGAAAATGAATATCGATGTAGCTGCGACGAAGCTTCAACTGAGCTACTATCCCCTGGTCGTGGATAATAAGAGGCCTTGTTATATTTTGGATGATGAAGATGTTTTAGGATATTTAATGGAGGTGGATAGGAAAAACCGGCGTAGTGTTTTGCATGTGGAGTTTTCCGAAAATATCTCAGAAAATCAGAGTAACGAGCAGTTTTCTATGAACGAGGAAATTCAGATTGATGCCAGAGCTAATGATGGTATGGCTGGAGTTGAGGAGTTGGCAATTGTTCCTCAAAACCAATCAGATGGGTATAATCATGAGGAGTTAGCAATTGTTCCTCCAAGACAATCAGATAGGTATGAGCATGAGGATTGCAATGAAGAGGGTGATGAAATGAATGATAGGGAGGAGTTGCCGGCTGTTACACCATCTGTAGACACAATTGTCAATGCTGAGTGGGATGATGGTATTGATATGAGTTTGTATCAAGAATTTGCGACTAAGGAAGAGCTGAGGAATTTAGTGGACGCAGGAGTGCATTCGAATTGTTTTGAGGTTGATATAATCAAGACGAATCGTACTGTTTATGTATTGAAATGTCGTGGGGTTGGATGCAGATGGTATTTACGAGCTGCAAGGCTGAAAAACTCAGCCTTTTTCAGTGTCAGAACGTATAGAAAGATGCATACGTGTACTCGGGGAGAGGGAAGTGTAACCAAGAGGGGGAAAAGAGGAACACCAAGCTTGGTCGCAGGAGTGGTGCATGAAGATTATCCAGGCCAATACAAGACTCCAGATCCAAAGTCTCTCATAAAGTTGGTGAAGAACAAACTAGGTGTCACGGTTTCATATTCTACAGCTTTGAGAGGGAAACACAAAGCTGTCAGTGATTTGCGTGGTAACCCTCAGGAGAGTTTTGCTAGACTTCCATCTTACTTGTACATGTTAGAAAGAATGAATCCTGGTACCATCACAAGATTAGTAGTGGATGAGAAGAAGCAGTTTAAGTATATGTTCTTTGCGCTTAAAGCTTGCATCGAAGGGTTTCAAGCAATGAGGAAAGTGATAATAATGGATGGAACTCACCTGAAGGGTGTGTATGGAGGAGTGCTTCTCATTGCCACTGCTCAGGATCCAGATCATCATCATTATCCCCTCGCTTTTGCGGTAGTAGATGGTGAGAAAAATGCGAGCTGGGAGTGGTTTTTGACTATACTGAAAACTTTGATACCAGATGATCCTCAGCTTGTTTTTTGTACTGATAGAAACCAATGCATCATCAAGAAGGTGCACGAGGTGTACCCAATGGCGATCCATGGATATTGCATTTTTCACTTGTCTAATAATGTTGCCGGAGCATGCAGCAAAGTTAACAAGAAAGGGGTTGCCAGAAAGTTTAGAAAAATTGCTGGTATGTACACAGAGGTCGAGTTCAGAAAAAGCTACAATGATTTCAGGAGAACGTTGCCTCAAGCCGCTGAGTATCTAGATGAGAGTGTTCATGAGACCAAATGGGCAAGATGTCAATTTCCGGGAGAAAGGTACAACATAGATACAACCAACACTGTTGAATCAATCAATGGTGTTTTAAAGGAACCAAGGAAATATGCATTGTTGCCAATGCTTGATGTGATCATTGGGAAGATGGTAGAATGGTTTAACAAATATCGTGATTTATCTTTACGCGTTCCAGAGAGACAGATACTAATTCCCTACGTGCATGGGATATTGCATCACAGTTATCCGAAGGCAAAAAAGCTCACGGTGATGGAGCTAAACAGATTTGAACGTCAGTACACTGTGATTGGCAAAGATGGTCAAGGTTATTATGTTGATTTAGGCAACGGAACATGCCAGTGCAAGTGTTTTGATATTGATCGGTATCCTTGTGTGCATGCACAGGCTGCGATCATCGCGCGTGGAGAAATGTCTGAAGACTATTGTTCTAAGTATTATTATATGGAGCAGTGGACTTTGGCATATTACAAGACAATATATCCAGTGCCTCATCATTCATTATGGGAAAGTTATGAAATTCCAGATGAAATCCTATCTCAGGTTGTCTACCCTCCGCATGTGGAAAGAAAGAAAGGAAGACTACAAGAAACTAGATTTCCATCAGCTGGGGAATATCGGAGGAAGAAAAAGAAGAAGTATCCACCATTGGTGTGTGAGAATGATGGAATTGACAGCGATGAAAGTGGAAGCGATGGAATTGATGAATGAGTCTTACTTATGTGTTATGGAACTTGCTTATGTCTTGTGAGTCTTACTTATGTGTTATGGAACTTGCTTAGTCTTGTGAGTCTTACTTATGTGTTATGAAACTTATTTATGTGTTGTAGAACTTATTTATGTAATGTGTTGTTTCTGTCAGGTACAACAGGTACAATTGGTAAAACTTCATTAAACCTAACATTCATGTTTTTGTGTTGTTATACTGGTACAACTAGTAAAACTAAAAATAAGTTATACTGGAATAACTAGTTCAACTATGTCTAGTTTACTAAAATAGGTTCTACTGGAATAACTAGTACAACTATGGAGGATCTGAAATTTAAATATTATTTTAGGTTTTTTCATATTAATAAAACATTCAAATGGTCTAATTTTAAGTGTTTGGATAGGTTTCTTTGTGTTTTGTATTGTTTTTTTTTTTTTTCTGGATTTCTACCTCCATCACAAAAGTTTGCTTGATCTACCTTATACTTTTAAGGTTTGTTAACATATTTGTCCACATATTTTTTGAAAAACATACATGACAAGTATTTTCACAATAGTGATGATTTCATTGTATCCGGGCAAACACATGTTAACATAAATGAGTGGTACAACTTAGATAATGGTATTTCTCTTTGGTACAACTAATATATTCAGGTTTCACTGCCAAAGTACAACTCTGTACAAACTAGTATAACTAATAAACTAGTACAACTTTGTGCAAGCCAGTATAACTAATAAATTAGTACAACTTTGTAGAAACCAGTACAACTAAAAAACTAAAACAACTTTGTGTGCATAATGAGTTTCAAATAAGTGGATTCCCAGATAAGTCCTACACTTTTTAATTTAACACTAGGTGTACTAGTTTTTCTAGTTATACTACTTTCATATTTTTTGGCATAGTTGATGCTGTAATGTTGTTTTACTTCCCACCTGTAATTGCAACCTGTTCAACCACCAAGTTTGGATTTAGGTTTTAAAACACACACACATACAAGTTTTAGGTTTTAAAACACACACACATACAAGTTCATCCGTTTTAGGTTTTAAAACAAACACATACAAGTTCCAAAAACAACAACATAGTTCAGCCAAATCAGTTTGGCGTAAAAGGAGACCTCAACAAATGAGAACGCTTGGGCACCCTCTTTGGCATCTCAGCAGGATCCTGTGAATCTCCAACCGAAGCTGTGTTCTCTAAAGCGTCATCAACTCTAACCTCACCTTCCTTCTCCAAAGCATCATCATCTACAACCTCATCTGTCTTGTCCACAACAGCTTTTTCCGCAGCAGCCTTCTCAAATCTCTCTGCAGTGTCTGCCATAATTTGAAGTGTAGATTGCTCATCTCCATCTTCAGTATCTACATTGAACAAAAATACATCCTGACTTAGATCATCATCATTAAAAATAAAATTTGAAGTTATATGTTATCATGACTTACCTTGCATCAACTTCTCAGCCTCTACCTCGATATGTTTCTCACCATCCTTCTCAGCCTCTGCCTCAATCTGTTTCTCACTATCCTTCTCAGCCTCATCACCCTTGTCAGCCTCTGCCTCAATCTGCTTCTCACCATCCTTCTCAGCCTCATCACCCTTGTCAGCCTCATCACCATCCTCGCCCTCCTTATCAGGCTCATCATCACCATCCTTATCAGCCTTATCACCATCCTCACCCTCCTTATCAGGCTCATCATCACCATCCTTATCAGCCTTATCACCATCCTTGTTAGTCTCATCACCATCCTTATCACCATGTATCTCACCCTCCTTATCACCATGCATCTCGCCCTCCTTATCACCAAGTATCTCAGCCTCCTTATCACCATACATCTCGCCCTCCTGGAACGACCAACTTTCTCTCTGGATTTTTTCTTCTTCCAACTCCTTTACTCTTGCTTCCAGAAGACGAATTGTTTCGTCTCTCAATGCAAATCCATCATCCATTCTTTTGTTCAACTTCAACTCTAATTCTCTTAAACTCTCACGACCTGCTTCGCCCCCTGTTTGAACTCCTGCCTCACCCCCTGCCTCGCCTCCTGCCTCGCCTCCTGCCTCTCCTCCTGCCTCGCCTCCTGCCTCGCCCCCTGCCTCGCCTCCTGCCTCCTCTTGTTGCTCTCGGGTTCTCACATCCATCTCATATAGATCCGGCCAGAAGATTTTTTTCCCTGGTTCCATTAGGATCTTGTTCCAACTGTCAACAGCTATGTCTAGCGTATCCGAATCATCTATCAGCTCCAAGTCTTCAAAAGTCCCTTCATCCATTATTTCATACAAAAGGTCTACTTCATTTCCTTTTGGTTCCAAAACACTGATAATCTCCTGAAATGACCAACAACAAATTACACATTTAATTAACTATGAACTTGAAGAAAATGACATAAACAACACTTAAAAAAATTATAAGCTTTTACCTTTGTGTTTCCTAGCGTCCGATAAATCATGTCAAGTGGAAATCCTGTTGTTCCGGTCCTCTTGAACTTCCATTTGCACATTCTTGGACAACCATCAAAACAGTTTGGAACAGGCTCTCTGAATCTTTCCCTAAGGACAGGGATACATTCAAATGCTAATATCTGCACATCATTTCACACAATCACTTTAGTTATATTATAACAAATATGCTTATGAAAAATGTTATTCATATACCTCCAAAGGGTTGATAAACCCAGGAAATACCCACTGTGCATGCTCTGGGATCCCATCACGAAAATGATCCCTTACATGAAAAATCTCCTTCATGCAATCATCAAAGGTGTAACGGCCCCATGGAAATTCGGTGCAAAACTCCAAATCTTCTACTGCTTGGAGAAGGAAATACTCAATGAAGTATCCTGCTTTGGACCTTCCTCTTAAAACTGTAGCCAGAAAGTAAAGAACCGCCATCCTCAGACGATCGCCACTACCATCAAATTTCATCTTCTGAAGTTTCTCCTTAACATCCGCTTCTGTCACTTGCAGACCCTTTTCCTTCCCATCCTTTGTCTTCTTCACTTTAAAATACTTTCTCGCAAACTTCAGTCTCCCTATGCTCTGATAGTTTTCTGGATATGAGTGGCAGTATAAACCAGAGAGGAGGCTATGTTCCCTGATAGAGTATCTAATTGGAACACCGTTTACCCCAAACCAAGCTTGTCGACCCTTCTCTGTATGCATAGTACGAAGTAGCAACATCCACAATCCCATCACTTTTCTTGTTGAGGTACAATCCATGTGGAATATATGCTTGAACTGAGGATGTTCCTGAAACCAACTCTTCTCTGAGGCATCCAACTTACCAATCGTCTTGTTCAGAAAATCGTGTTGATGGCACCTTGAGGAGAGCTTGCAACCCTTTCCATAGTTGCTCGGATTGAAGAAAAAACCAGCAGGTCTGTCAGCTTCTACGGTCATATCATCACTCTCAACCTGAAAAATACAAACAAAATACAAAGAATAAATAACTGAGTTATACAACACATAAACACTTAGTTGTACCAGTTACACTAATTAAATTAAAAATAATATTACTAGTTCTACCAGCAAGCCTAGTTATACAACAACAACACCATCTCATTAAACAGTTATACAAAATACTTCTCTAGTTATACTAGTCAGACTACGTATAAGAAGCGTAGTTGTACCAGTTATATTACTTATAAAAAAAAATTTACTAGTTATCCTGAATTTGTTTACAACATATTATTACCAGTTGCACCATTTTCACTCTTTTAGTTGTACTAGTAATTTAATACTCGGTTGTATTAGTTAGACTAATTATACTTTTCATAGTTATACCAGTTATATTAGTTATAAGAAGTGTGGTTGTACTAGTTATACTAGTTCCATTGATTCTGTTTTACAACATTTTATTACCAGTTGAACTAGTTTCATTCTTTTAGTTGTACTAGTTACACTTCTTATATAATCACTACTTATTTTTTTTTTCGACCCTATGATAAATATTTCTAGAACCATTTAAGTTGACTTGTTTACCGTTCTTGGAGCGTCGTTGTCAATGGCAGCAGATCCAATAGCAGCCTCATGTGAATTTGAATCTATGTTGTTAGATCCAATCTGCTCACGGTTCCTATTTGTTAGTCCAATTTTATCATAAAAATTCCAAAACCATTTTAATTGATTTGTTTACCGTTTGCCCGTCATTGTTAATGGCAGCCTCGGGTGAGCCTGATTCTCTGTTGGTAGAAGTTATTGGAGCTTGCAGTGGATTCTCCGCCTCATTGGGTGTTTGAGTAGGTGATTTTTGTGGCTCAATCGGAACTGATGGGCTTGGCGTACCCTCTCTATCATCCTGCGAAGGTAACTCCGTTGATAGTGGCGGATAATGATCAGGATCGGCTTGATGTTCTGGTGAAGATGCGGTCTGAGGCCGCTTGGTTGGATTGGACGAGGACTCATCGTCTACACCACTGTCTCGCTTCCTCTTCTTCTCTGCGGTTTCAATCTTCTTTTTCTCTGCATCTCTTTTTTTTTTAACGGCTTCTCTCCTCCTTTTCACCGCTGCTTGTTTTTTCTTTATCACAGAGTCTTTCTTCTTCTTTTCCGCCTCAGCTTTCTTCTTCTCCACCGCAGCTTTCTTCTTCTCCACCACTGACTCATTCTTCTTCTTCTTCTCCGGCGCACCTTCTTTGTTCGTTTGTTCGGTGAAACGAGTCTTTGGAGCCATAGTGTTTCAAAGAGTAACACGAAATAGAGAAACAAATGAGATAGAGGGAGATCGTGATGATTGTGGTAGAGTTTGATTAGTGAGATGAGATAGAGGGAAGGGGGAGAGATCGTGAATTTTTTTCTGTTGGTTATGTCGGGGAAGAGGAATTAGGGATTTAGTTTGATTTAGGGGGAAGGATCCGGGAAGGGCACGCGGGTCGGGTTAGTGGGTGGGGTAGGTTGGTTGGATATGTAAATAAGTTAAAGTTTTAGGTTTTATAGTATTTTCAGCTTAATTTCGATTTATTATTAATTCATTAAAAAAATAAAAACAGAAGTGTCCTTTTCCAGATTTTTGTGTGCCCATTTGGTCGATCTCAGCATTTGATTCATTTTATTCAGTTAGTTGATATTAAACAAGGAGTAGAGAGTTCATTTGTTGATTATGCTTTGTATGTGTAAACTGGAGTGACGATATGAGTCCTCTTTACCCAGTCGCTATGAGACTGTCGATGAAGGTGAACTCGTGATGAGAGTGAACCATTGTTGATTACAGAGCTGTAAACACTTCTTCTTTCTTATTCAATACAAGAGTTTGGGATTTACAAGTTATAGACATCTTCAGTCTATCAGATCATATCAACAAAGATGGACTATAAACCACTGAATCGCAAAACTAAGAGATTCATCAAAAGGTGAAGACAAGAAGAGTCGTACCATTGAGTTGAAAGAAGAATACGCAGGGGACGATAGAACCCTAACAAGGTAGGTAATCGGAAAAAGAAAGTGAAGTTTGTTGTTGTTACTGTATTAGTCTCTATCGAAGGGTGCAAGAGAAGAGAGGAAGTGAGTCAAAAGAATACTCGAGAGTCTCTCTCTCTCTGTCAAGATTGCTTCAGCTTCCTCTCCTCTCCTCACTTCGCCTCCCTCCCTCCCTCTTCTTCAACTCTGATGAGTTTCGGTTTCATAGTGCAAAGACCCCGGTTACAGTAAAAATATCTCGGTATTTTCTAAACCGGACCATTTGTATCTCGGTATTTTCTAAACCGGGACAATGTCTATGTTTGTTTTTCTGGTAACTCAGCTGGTTCTAGAAGAAAAACTGTCTGATTTATTGCAAAGTTGTACTAATTGATGAATAGAAGATGCAAGAAAAATAGACTGGGTAGGGAAAATGACAAATCTATGCATGTTAGGAACAAATATGAACACCAGAGACAAAAGCTGCCAAAGATAAGGAGGCCTAAGTTAGTTGGGCCTAATATGTATTAGATTAGCCTTGAATAGTTTTTTAAATGGGCCTTATCTGCTTTCTTATTGGGTCCAATGTTCTTATTGCCGACTGAAGAGAAAGTCTACATTTTTGTTGACTTGTGTTGATTCATGACTGGTGTGTGTCAGTGTGTGATATGAAAGGGAATAGATTCATCTTATAGAGGAATACAAGAAGAATCGATCAAACAAAGTCCGCTTGAAAACTAAGCAAACTAAAACAAATACTTTCGTCTTCTTTTTTTTCTTTTCTTTTCCAAGCTGCATGATTCTTATTTGCTTACATTTACATACATACTTAATTGATGAGCTAGCAGTTAAACATCAGCTTTGTTCCACTTGTTATCTTTTTCTAAAGTACACCGCACACGAATCTTTTCATCGAGATTAAACAAAAATAAGATGCTTATGTTCCTTATTCCCACATGCATGTGCATGCATCTATATCTTCATGGAAGCTAATTTTTGAAAAGCAATTTCTTATAATACGGCTGTATAAGGCCACATGCGTCAATACATCAAAATAGGAGGACTTGGATATTGCGGATTTGTACCTAATTGTGTTTTTAGACATGTGTGGATGTAAAATCCTCTGCATGGTTTACAACTTGAAAGCCTAGAACCCTATTGCATAATATAGTCTGTAGATATGCTTGTCTGCTTTTATTTATTTTTTATATCAAAAATATATGTGTCAGTGCCAGTCCAGAATCAAACTTTATAATTTGCAAGACGTCGTGTGTTCTTTCTTTTCTTTCATAAATACTAATATTCGCTTGTGCTGAATATTGCATCACCGATCGACATTTGTTGTTAAAATCATGATGCAGTCAAGGGAAGAGAGGAGATCTGAGTCACCATCAGGTCTTGTACTGACCACCGATCCTAAGCCTCGCCTTCGTTGGACCGCCGAGCTTCATGAACGCTTCGTTGACGCTGTTACTCACCTTGGAGGCCCTGACAGTACGTTTTCATCATCATCATCTTATATTGATTCATTTGCAGTGTATATATTATGAAGCTGATAAGTATGATATATATTAACAGAGGCTACACCTAAGACGATAATGAGAGTGATGGGCGTGAAGGGTCTTACACTTTATCATCTCAAGAGCCATCTCCAGGTCTCTCTACCATAATCTTGCTTCCTACTCTATATATCATTCCTACTTCCCCGCTAAAAATGCATTTAGTGGTAAAGTGTGGATTTCTCCTTGAAGGACCACCGCTTAGATTGGAATATCATCCTTACTTTGTTCATCTTTAGTTTCCTATTCTTTACAATTTTTGTTCTTGATTCCTTCTTGTTTAGGTAGTTTTGCATATAGTTAGAATTAAAATATATAGTACTGGTTAATATAAATTAATATGTATATATGTTTTCAGAAGTTCAGACTTGGAAAGCAGCCTCACAAGGACCATAGCCATGGTCACTCCACTAATATTAGGGATCCTAATAGAGGTGCGCAGTATTGATCAGCCTTCTTATTAAATTGAACTCTATGTATTGGTTAATTTCTGACTGCGCCATGAATACCTTTTATATTTGGTAATCAACATCGATCAATCATGCATGCAGTTTCCATGTTGGATCTTCAAAGGAATGTTGTATTCACTACTCCCCATTTCACTGGTCACAATATGAATGAGTATGTGCGCTCCAATTCCAATATAGTTATATAGACCTAAAATCTTATTATATATATAACTAAGTGGTAATTATGATTGGTGATGAAGGATGCAAACTGAAGTGCACAGAAGAATAGAGGAAGAGGTAGAATTAGAAAGACAGGTAAATCAAAGGATAGAAGCACAAGGGAAATACATGGAGAGCATGCTAGAGAAAGCATGTGAGACACAAGAAGCAAGCCTTACCAAAGACTACTCTACTCTCTTTTTCGACCGAACCACTATTTGCAACAACTCATCACCCCTCACAATCCAATGGTTCGAGGATCAGTTTCCTTCGTCTTCCTCTATGGACTCTGCAATGCATCTCCCTGACATCAATTCCAACTTCTCCCTCCAAGATTCTCGGAGTTCCATCACCAAGAACCATACGGTTTGCCTCGGTTAAAGATTACTATATATAGGTCTAGCTATTTGACTCTTCCTACTCTAGCTTTAATGTGCACTTGGTGTATAAACGCACAAACTTGCATGTAATAACTTCTGTCAAACATGAAGTAGATCTTCGTTACCCACTCTAATAAATGTGATGATGTGCAATAGATAGTGAAGTAGGCTGCCTCATGCATTCTCAATTACTTGTAAACTGAAAATTTTAAAAGATCTTGTCTTTCTAATCACGGTTGTAGTCATTATCACCAACAATACTTACTTTTCATCACTCATAATTCTGATGTTTTTCTTGCCAATCGTTAATCGAAATACTAAAAGCTCATTTATTGCAAACGGGAGACAAAATGCAAGTTTGGAAAGTTTCTGTGAACAGAGTGTGTTCTGTGTCAGGGAGTTCAAGAGACATGCAACATCTCTTCTTTCAGTGCTCTTACTCGACTGAAGTGTGGGAATCTCTGGTGAAAGGGTTTTTTAGGGATAATTTCACCACTGACTGGGATGATATTGGGAAAATGGTTTCTGGTAGAAGCTACCCTCCAATAGAAATGTTTTTTATCAGATACTCTCTTCAGGTTGCAGTCCATATCATTTGGAGAGAAATAAATGGTAGAAAGCATGGAGAGGAACCAAAAGCGGCTGCCATACTGAGTAAGCTTATCGACAAAACGATAAGGCTTCACCTTCTTGCTATCAAAGCCACGGGTCATGCATACTTGAAAAGGAGTTTACGCACTTGGTTTGGAACAAGGCAAGTTCCAAATCCAATATAGAAAATAGAAGATTTCTTTTATTTTAGTTGATTAAGTATATAAATAAAAACAGAAACACTAGATGTAACACAGTTTTGACTTAATATAATTTTACATTCATTCAAAAAAAAAAAAAAAAAAAAATTTGAAGCGGTAAGGTTAGATGGGCCGATCAGATCCCACCATAATAGGGTCACAATATATGAATGTTTTGAGACAAATAAGAGCCTGGTCAAGGCGGGGTTTATGTCGTTGTCTGAACTCTCAAAGTCTGTGGAAGTCTTGTGGGAAACGGTCAACAAAGGATGTTTAACATAACTTACTTAAAGATAAGATTTAACGGTGGAGTATATGTGTTATTTGTTTTCTCTTACACTTCAACAGCTTTCAAATATCTGTTATTATTCGTTGTTTCTTCTCATTTTTAAACACAAAGTTAAAAGTATGTAAATATATGTCACGTTTTATCGCAAATCGTTCGTCCCGTTGTTCTAAGAGTAACCTCTTTGATAAAAACTAATGAGTATCTAGATTAGAAAATAATAATAATAGAAGATAATTTTGTTAAGCAAATGAATCTTAGGTAATAAACTAAGAGCATGATTAACCCGGGATTCTTAGGATGAGGTTCTTAGCAGAAGTTAAGAAACTGTTTCTTAACTTCCGCTAAAAACCCCATTCTAAAAATTTCGGGTTAATCATGGTCTAATAAATGAGAAACAATGGCATTTGAAATTTTCATGAGTTCTCAAAGTTTTCTATATGAGAATTTCTTACTTTCTCACTTCTTTTCGATATTTTTTTAATTTTAATCATGATATCTTCTTCTTATATACTTGCAATGGATATGCTCTAAAAATATGTTCGAAATGATTCTCAATAAGTTTGCGAAGAAAACTACTCAACACAAAACAAACCTCAAGAACTGTTGACGGTATGGTTTTTTTATAAAACTGTTGACGGCATATATGTTTCATGTTAATAAACTAGTACGTCCATCTAAACATCTGGTACAAATTAACTAAGAAAAAGCTTAAACCAGGAAACACAAATTAACTTCCAGAAAAGAGAGCTTCTTTGTTACTACTCCGACGATCAAAATCACGCACGTGATTTGTAAAAGCAGACTCATGAATCATGATTACCCAGTTTATTTTTTAGGACCGATGAATTGTGTTACATCATTCTGACTTCATGTTGTCAAATTAATACCAGAAATGTCCTAACAATTGCATATACTTCCTTTATTTTTTAATAGAAAATTCAAAGATTACCAACTGGTCTATTCCATTGCTTACCCATGGTTAGGGTTTATCAATAAAGGACAAAATATTTCATCAAAAGAAAGACAATATAGTACGTTAAGACAAATTTGTTTATAAATGTATAGTTAAATATATGTAGCTTCATTCAGACGAGGATTTTTACATGATATGGTAATTAACAGCGACGGATTTATATTATTATGTTAATTAACTGCTTTCTCCCCCACCCATTAGTCTATTATTACATTTAACTTGACGGATTCAAACTAACGATTGCTTTGTAGACCCATGTTTAGCTTGACCCGTGCGTGGCTTACTTAAGCGGAAATGTTCTTTAGAAGCTCCAGGGATTGATATACTCAATTCTCCAATTTTCTAGTAGTTGCGATTAGGTTGGAATATTTTGCAATCGTGCTCCCTACTTTACCTCCAATTTTAACTAATATGTTTAGTAAATGAAACTTATTTACTGATAGCAATACTCTTCACCATTCCAATTTTCAGACTACAAAAATTAACGCATTTTCAAAGAAGTCTCATACATGATAACGATCAGTGTATCCGGCCTATAATGAAGTGAAGGGGTAACTTAAAGTATGTCAAGAGATAATTTGGATTCTTCACGTCTATGCGTATTAACTTTTAGTGTACAAAGGTGCGTGATGATGCATACAATTAGTCAATCTGAAAGGTCTAAAACCCAATGGTTATATACAACATAGCGTAATAATTATCAGATGTTAATAACTCGTGTTTTATTCTAGTAATCTTCTTACCAATACATTTTGAATTCTAGACCGAATGTAACTCCGTATAATTTACTCATTAGGGCGTGTCCTATATAGTTAAGGAACAGATAGTATTAAACCATTATTAAAGAAACACTTATAATTTACAGTATCTATGCATGCAATGTATGCCAATAATTAATCACAAGTACAAGTTATATAGATATATGGATGACTCTTTTTATCAAGGAAAGTGACGTGAAATGTTAATATCTCTAAACAGGCTTCCATTTGAAGACACGCAGAGAAGAAGAGAAACAATACAAGTTTGGTTAATCATATTAGATTAATTAACCGTAGAAAGGATATAGTACTGATGAGGGAAAAATAATTAAATAGTGACCCTGCTGGTTTATTAACATTTAACACCAAGAATCTTAGCTTGTATGTTGTATATATAAATTAGGAAGATGAGAGGGAAGTGGGAAATGAAAAGAGATGAAATGGGACATCGATGCTGTGGAAAACACAAAGTGAATAGAGGGCTTTGGTCTCCTGAGGAAGACGAGAAGCTTCTTCGTTATATCACTACTCATGGTCATCCAAGTTGGAGTTCCGTACCCAAGCTTGCCGGTTATAATATCTTCTCTCTCTAACTCTTTGACTACATTTTCATTCATTAATCAAACGTTAATTAGTATATATACGTATGTACGAGGAATGATCATGAGTTTCCAACCCAAAATCATTTGGCAATAAGTAGATTGATTCATGTTTTTAATATACGAGTTTTGATCTCCATTTTTGATGTATGATTTATATTTCCTCTGTTTTATAATGTATAATGTATAATGTTTTGCTACGATGAACACATATTAGACATTTACTTTTAAATTTTTTTTATTAAAAATATAATTTAAAACGATTTAATTTAATTATCAATAAAAAGAACAAATATATAATTGGTTACACATGCAGTTTACAAAACTAAAGTTGTCTACATTTTATAATTGTGAAACAACAAAAATCATCTCGAACATATATTTTACATATTGAAATGGAGGGAGTAATTTTATGTATGTGTGTATTTATAGGGTTGGAGAGGTGTGGGAAGAGTTGCAGGTTAAGGTGGATAAACTACTTGAGGCCTGATTTAAAGAGAGGTTCGTTTACTGCGGAGGAAGAGCAGACTATCATCGATGTTCATCGTATTCTTGGTAACAAATGGGCTCAAATTGCTAAACACTTACCTGGACGCACTGACAATGAAGTCAAAAACTTTTGGAACTCATGCATCAAGAAGAAGCTTCTTTCTCAAGGCTTCGACCCTTCCACTCATAATCTCATGCCTTCACACAAAAGATCTGCTACTTCTTCTAATAATAATATTCCCAAGCCAAGCAAGATGAAGTCCATCATGACAAACCCTACTTTTGATCTATCAACCACTGCTTTCTCAATCACAAACCTTAATCCTCACACTTCAACTAAACCAAACAAAGTTAAATCTCCTATCCGAACTCCATTACCCTCTCAGACCATAATCCCTATCAATAATACCATGTCAAGTCTTTTAGATTATGAGAATATGATTCCTAGCTGGT
Organism: Brassica napus; assembly: GCF_020379485.1. Lineage (NCBI taxonomy): Eukaryota > Viridiplantae > Streptophyta > Magnoliopsida > Brassicales > Brassicaceae > Brassica > Brassica napus. Next base: position 47,217,984 of record NC_063444.1, read on the forward strand.
CAGATGTTGATGGAGTGGCACCAATCCACGAAGAAGCTCCGATGTTTTCAAGTGAAAAGGCAGTAGTAGGAATTGATGACGATTACTTCAACCTGGACATTTTGTTTAATACGCCTTCTACTACTACTTTTGATCATGATTTTGCTTCTATTTTTTCTTCTGCAATGTCTATCGATTTCAATCCTATGGATGATCTTGGCTGGACCTTTTAGTTTTACTCTGTCTCTTTCTATACTTTGATCAGGTCCTCAAGTGTAAATAATTTATATGAATAACTTTTACTTGTTGTTGTCACTAGTTTTGATAGCTGAGATTTTACCAATATCAGTTTGTCATTTTCTCATTAATCTTTCGTTTTCTCGTAGTCATTTTACATTAATTTGGGCTTTTTAAATCTACTTTCATGTATTTATATAAAAACCCATATGATAATTGTGGGTCCTAAAACCCACACTAAGTATTTGAGGTGGTTGTTTGTAAAAATAGGGAGGAAAGAACTTCATGAACGACAATATCCTCAGAACACAACGATAATTGGGTTCGATTTGTCGGGAATGGATTATATTCGTAGGTCGAATATCATAAAGATATCAGGAGAGATATATATCGTGACTGAACTCGGGATCGAGCTGCCTACGTACCCGTTGAGGGATCAAGTCATAACGTAGTTCGATTATCATCATCTCGAAAGAGATGTTATCGGTCTCGAGCGGGAAGTCGTTTCCATTGATCTCGAACGATACGTCGGCTTTGTCGGTTCTTGAATAAGAGGTCGTTTATGTATAAGTGATGGATTCAAATAACTCGATCTATCTTAATATGATCTCATTAGGTCGTATCATCTGAAGAAGAGCACGTGTCATTGACATGATCGAAGTTTGTTACTAACTATCTATCTATCTATATAAAGTATGGTTTGCTCTCTCCTTAGAAAGACACCTAGGATGTCACATAGGAAATTCAGTTCACAGAATTGTGCCACATGTCCAAGCGTTGCGTTTCATTTAATCGAAGGTTTAATGGATTTGGGTTTCAATTTGTATACAGGTTTTATGTTCAGAATGGACCCAAACAAAATAAAGAGCAACTCGATATGTAATGAAACGCAACGTTTTTGATTTAGGGATTAACCCATTCTTCGTATCCGCCATACGAGAGCTAAACTCGATCTATGGTTTCGAAAGAGTTCTTTCATCTTCTTCCTAAAAATTCTGAGAGTCAATCAGTTACAGGTTCATCTTCTTAAAGTCAGTTGCTTAAATCCATGACCCACAATCTCTCTTCAATGCAATCATTAATATGGGAGGCGGTGGAATTGCGACAATAAAAAGGTAGGCTTTCATGCTATGAGAACGATCTCCTTATTCATTTTCACAAACCATTAATCTTATTCTGAGTAGAATGGCTAACATACAATCTTCCTTTCCGATTTGAAAACCGGACACTGCTCCTCCACCTTAAAGTGCGGTTTCTCCGTTATTGGGAGGCTAGAAACGTCCGACGCGGTGGAGAACTCATGGGAGTCAATATGTTGCGACTTGATTCCCAGGTTTGTTTTATTCCTCAGCTTGAGTTCATAACTAGATTTTTTTTCTTTATTACATTTTTAATGTTTCCGTTGTCTTCCGGTTGCCGGAAGAAAGTTGGATTCAGGCCCAGAAAGATTGATTCATGGCTGACTGAGTAGTATATTGCATGTTTCTTTTGTTCTTTCAAGCTGAGACTTAACGAAGAAGAACAAGAAAAATAAGAGTAAAAGCATGTAAGAAGTGTTTCGTTCTCTCTTTTCTTTCAATTTGCCACTTTTGTTGTTTGCTTTAGCGATGGTTTGTCTTATGTTTGCAGGAAGACGGCCCAACAATCCCTGTCGTTAAGATTTTTCCATCTGGAGAGTTTCCTGAAGGTGAAATCGAACAGTATAAGGACGAGTAAATTTCATACAACTCTATTTAGCTTTAAGGGAATATTTTTAATACGTTTTAGTATGCAATATGCATTTAGATATAGTCCATACAGCTTTTGTTTTTGCTTCTGTTGAACTTTATTAGATTTTAAGACTATGGATCTTGATCTCTGTATTGTAGCAATTTGTGGAGAACAACATCCGAAGAGGAGAGAGATTTGGAGCGTTTGGAGAAAGCCAATATACAACTCTGTACGCCAGGCTGCAGAAGTTCATAGCGAGGTTGATCTCTTTAACATATTAAATGACTACAGATTATTTTTTCTCCTGGAATATTTTAATATTTTTCTTCATAAATTTTCAGGTTAGAAAATATGTAAGAAGCATAGTGAAGCCTGGAATGTTGATGACTGATGTATGCGAGACACTTGAGGATATTGTTTGTAAACTTATATCAGAGAATGGTCTGAAAGCTGGTATTGCTTTCCCTACAGGATGCTCTTTGAATTGGGTTGTTTCAACTTTCTCTTCCTATCCACAATTCACTATTCTTCTTTAGTACTCATGTTCATCTCTGATGTTTTTTAACTTCCAGGGTTGCTGCTCATTGGACACCAAACTCCGGAGACAAGACTGTACTTCAATACGACGATGTTATGAAAGTGGATTTTGCAACACATATCGATGGTATGACTGCAAATTTTAGTTTCGTTTCTCCTCTGTACAAAAGTCAGATTGAAACTAACATCTCTTGGATTTTTGCAGGGGACATCTCTCTGTATGTGGGCTATATATTATATTCTCATACTGCGCCTTTTGTTTTTTTCTGTTTGATTTAGTGATTAGTGGTGGGAACTATTTTCTAAGGTATCATTGCAGTTTTCTAAAATCTGCTAGCCATATTTATCTTATGAGAGTTGGTAAATTTAGACATTAACAATTACTGGCAGGAGTTGTTCAAAAAAAAAATTACTGGCAGATATACACTGAGTAGAGTCATAATTTTTGTCATGTACACTCTCTTTTGTTCGAGGTAAGATATTTTTTCTTAGAGGAGCTGATGACATATACTATGTCATTTTTGGGGTCTTTGCTAATAATTTTGAGTGCCTGTTTTAGTGGGTAATGTTTTTTTTTTAGAAATGGCTTTCAGTTCACCCAAAGCTCATGGAAGAACCTTTAGATGTTGCTGAATGATGATTCATATAATTCACCGGTGGGTCTAGACAGAAACGGAATTGTCCTTCTGCTATGGGAGAATGGTACTTTATGTGGCTCCATAAGCCCTGACGAATTATTTTCTTATGTGTCCCTTTTCTCTAAAGAGCATCCCAGTTAAAGGCTTCTCTGATCCAGCTCCAATAAAAGCTCTCAGTTACACACAATGTGTGCGCCCTAAGAAGTAAGGAAGTTGCGGTAGTTGTGTTTTGGAGTTTAAGCTAATTCTTTTATTTACTTGGATATCAGATTTTCAAAACTTTTGTTCACAATATAATTTCTTTTTTGTTATATCAATTTCCAAAAATAATGGCTATAGCTAAATATATCTTCTCAAAGTAACACATATATCGGGAAGAAACTATCCAAATACAATTATGAAGCTTCTAACTTAATTTGACACAAATAAATCAATATCAAGGTTTATAAATAATTTAACTGATCAAAAATTATTTAACGATTTACTTAAAATATGTTACAATAAAAATATGTACTTAAAATTGTATATAATATATTTAATTAGCCAAACTCTTAAGTAAAATTTTATTTATTGAACAATATCTTCTGAAAATTTTTGTCAGATAAATTTATATATAATATATCCGAACTACATAAACTTATTGGATCTATAAACATATGAGCAATATCTTATAAAAATATGAGCAATATCTTATAAACATTTTTCATATATATTAACGATAAATTTATGTATACTATATCAAGCTATGTTAATTTATATCACAAAATAAAGTTCAACAAGACATAACAATAAACAACCTTAAATTATATATTATATTATTTTAGACGTTTAATCATTGGCAATTTTCATAAATAGACCATTTTCAAGTTTTAGTCACAAAAATAGACCACAAGGAGAAATATCAAAATATTTCATTTAATAGGTAAAATGACACTAATACCCTAGATATATAATAATAAAAAAATAAATAAATAAATAAAAAAATAAAATAAAATAATAATAATTTTTTTATAGTTTTAGATTATATGTTTTCAAATTCGATCTTTTTTATAATTTTTTTTGAATTTTTTTTTTGAATTTTGTTTTTTTTTTTTCAAAATTTCTTTTTGTAATTCGAAAATACTTCTTAAAACTATTTTAAAATTTTTATCTTCAAAATTTTAATATATATTTTCTATTTTATAAAATCTTAAACCACAAATCCAAATCCCCACCCTTAACTCTAAACTCTAAGGTTTGAATTAGTTAACCCTAGGGGTATAAATATATATTTACGTTTTTAATGATACATTTTGGTCATTTTGATTCTTAGAGTCTATATTTGTGATATAAACTTTTTTAGTGCTATCCTAGAAAATTTCCCTTTAATCATTATATAAAATTATTTTGTAAGAAATTTGTAATATATGATCCGCGAGTTATGTGTTGAACACAATTGACTACTAATTTTTTAAGAAGCTATATTTTTAAAAACAATATTTACTACGAACATAGTATAATAAATATTGGGAACAAAAAAAATTATTATATTTTCAAAAATGTAGTAGTCTGTAAATAAATATATAAATTTTCAAAATATAATAATTCTCAAAATATTAAAAATTCTAACATAAATAAGTGAAATTTAATGATATATTTAGTTGAAAACAATCTAAGAAATAAGTGAAATTTAATGACATATTTAGTTGAAACCAAACTAAATGTTTGTAAATAATTTATTAAAATTTCTTGAGAATTTATGGTTATAATGTTTTTTTTATTCATTTACCAGCCTTAGGCGGGTTTTACTTTAATATCATTTTCAATCAATAATAGTTTTAAATACTTCAAAATTAATAAAAATTCATAGAAAATAGTTTTTATTATAACTTCCCGTCCATAGGGCGGGCCTACCTTAGTTTTCTATAAGATTCTTTAACATTAACAAATATTAATATATATTTGCTTTGTGAAGAATACATAAAGTAACGCATCTGCTTTTCTTCTCCTTTAATAACTAAGCGGTGGATGATGTCTTTAATTATTATAGAAATATAATGATTTGATAATCATGGGAATGGTTATAATCTTCATGGTCGTTTCTTCTGTCGAGCGAGAGTTCTCTTAAGTCCCGAGCTCTCGTCCTCGGGATGTCTTTACGGAGACGTGTTCTATTCGTGGTCTCGATACGAGGTTTCATCCATCTTGCTCCGTCGATCCCGGGACGTAGAGAATCATGTCCCTTGTCTCTTGTTAGACGTGATCTGATGTGGAAGGAATGTGTTTCAAGTCATTGTTTTCTCCTCCGTCACACCTCGGTTGAGCTATCTTCATCTAAGGAGATCTCTCGTATTCGTCGTATGTGAGCTATCTCCCTCGAGGCCATGTGTTGGTATCTTTATGGATATGTTTATTTGGTGAGAATATGTGATTGTAGTTTCAGCCTCTGAGTTCGGATCCCCCGATGAGAGTGATGCTTTTGTCCTTTTATAGGTAAAGCTCACCTCCCTTTCATTCGGTGTGTTGTTGCACGTGACGGGTGAGTCAACACCGAACTCCTCATTTCTAGGGCGTGAAGATAGTGAACATATATTTGGTGGAGATATGATTTTGATTTAGTCAAAATCTTGATTGCCTTTTATTGGTTTAGAAGTCGAAATGGTCTGATCGTGAGACCATTTATGCTAAACCGAACATGTTCTACATCAATGACATATAACTTAAACTTGTGGCGGGAAGGATTTGGTGACAAATCGTGTTCCAACAATAATGTGTAAGATCAGATGCGCAGAGTAAGTTGTAATAATATGTCTAACGGGGGGAGAGAAGTATCAGATCCATACCAAGAAACAGTATAACCTAATAGACTCAATAATATCTTCTTTTGAACATTATCAATTATATCTTTTCATTCGCTATATGATTGAAAAAAAAAAACAAGGAATGTATTCGATCTATATACAAATTAATTATTTTTTATATATACGTTTTTTTGTTGGGTCGACCACTTATTTCCCCGCGATAAGTATTGTATAGTGCTATATGTCTCCGAAACTATTGCCTCTATTTATTTGTCTCCGAGAATAAATTTCTATTCCTATTTCCTCCCAAATATATAGTTCGAAACCTATTTCTCTCCAATCATCGAATTAGATGGTTTAATATCAGTTTACTATTTCAACCTAAACCATAAACCACTTAAAGTTGATAGTTAACCAGCTAAGATCCAATTAAGTTGAAATAGTAAACCGATATTAAACCATCTAATTCGATGATTGTGAAGAAATAAGCTTCGAACTATATATTCGGGGGAGAAATAGGAATTGAACTTTATTTTCGGGGACAAATAGATAGAGACAATAGTTTCGTAGACATATATCACTATACAATAGTTTTCGTAGGGAAGTAAACGGTGGACCCTTTTTTGTTTAAGATTCATTTGTACGTATTCTCCAATGATACTGATCCTGCAGAAGTCAAATAATTATCCTAAATTTTAATGGAACTTCGTGGGAAGCGGGAATGCAAAGATAAGAGGAACATGCCACAACGCTATGTAACCACATTATTCTAATTAATTTGTTGGATTATACTTGTACATGAAAATAGCACAGCTGCAGAGGTGTTGAGAAAGTCAAGTGTGTTAGTTCGAGGAAAGTTTCACAAAATGGCAAACAAAGTATTAATACGGTTCGCGTTATAAATATTTGATTGGAAGGAACAAAATTTAGAAATGATTGAGGAGCAACGGAAGACGACACCAGAGGCAGAAGATGGATAATAGAGATATTTATTACTTACTAGTTAGTGTTTACTATTTCTAAATGGATATATATCGAGGATACTTTGAACCACATGGTCTGTCTCTTAAACTCTCTTATCTTATCTCCTTCGTATATAGTAAACATTTTTGAAGGTCACGCCAATTCTTTTTCTTTCTTTTTTGAAAAAGTATGCCAATTCTTCTTTTTCCGTTCAATATACTATTATCTTTTTGTTCTGTAAGTTTTATAAACCGCAATGCACATATACAAAATACTACATGAACGGATAGAAGGATCGAATGAAACTATTTATAAAGAAAAAAACAAATTCCACACTTTTTGTTTAACTCAAATTCCACACTCAGTATTGTTTTTATAAACTATTTAGTAAATTTATATTATAAAATAACTATTTAACAAAATATGCTATGAAAAAGTTAGAAATCGAAAAGGACTATATATTTGGATTTAACGTGTGTGACAAAAAATTCATGAATAAAGTTAGAAATCGAGAAGGACTATATATTTGGATTTAACTCCTATAGATGATTCTTGTCAGCGCTCAGATTGGAAAACATTAAGAAGCAGACTACCTTTCTCGTCTCTTGGGAAAGATTGATTCTGCCTTGTTCTGGTGTGAGTATGGCTCTTGTACCAGTCCTCTTTGGCTACTGTTCATCAAATCTATGTGTTTCAAAGACTCTGAGCACTACAACCGAACTATTCCGCCGATGAACGTCACCTTCGATGACCAACTGACTCATCGCTGCTCATTGCAAACACCGCTTATATCTACATATTCCGACCACAACGACCAACGGTTCAGCTTTGACTCCGGCAAATTTTTATGGTTCCATCACGGTAATGCTGGAATCGACAGGTTTTGCTGGGAATTATGTTTCTTAGGAAATTGGAGTCAAGCCCATCTTACTGTCTGCTGGTGTGGAGGAGTCAGGTTCGTTAATGTCTGGTTCATTTCAGGGGGTGACTCTTCTCACCCATCTCGCTACCACTATCCAAGCCCAGCAGCTGGAATTTCCATCAAGTGAAAGCTTACATTCTAGGCAGAGCTGGATTATCTCATATTGTTACTGTAGTCAATGGGGTTTGTTCACTGATGTCAAGCAAATTTTGTCATCAACCGGTATCTCCGACAAGTACAAATGTGTATGCTCGTCTCATTCAAAGCTCAGCTCGGAGTCATTCGGTGCTAGAAGATAGCAGTCTCGTAGCCTTAATAAAAAAGGCTACTCAAACCTCCTCATGTCGGGGCCATGAAAGATCGTTATCCCTCTTCTTTCTCTTTTCAGGAGTGAACCCTGAACCCTTCCACCAAAATTCCTCAGAGGTACTCTTTTCTTGGCTACAAAGCCAATGAATATCATTGCTTTCCTAACTGCTTGTTATCTTGTGTAATGGTTCGTTTGGGACCGGAGGATACAACGAAACTCATTCCAATGAGTCTCGAGGTTCTGGAGCATTCAACGTCACAAAATACAGTGACTATGATTTATGAATCTGGTGTTACCATGAATCTCCTACCGACGCATTTGAGCGGTGTCTCATTTTCGCTGTCAATCTCTTTGGAGAATCTATCTGTTTTAACTTATGTTGTTTTCAAATTTCATTATTGTAATCAAAGAGGATGGATAATTTCTTCTAACTCTTATATGGTTGAAGCTTAAGATAATGAAACCAAAGGTTGCACAAAAAAAAAAGGGATGGAAGCCGAAAATAATACAGGACAGATTATTGAATTACCAAAAGAAAAAGTAAACAGAAATAGTTAGGGGGAGACTTAAAGGTCAGTAGGTCACATGTGATGTGATTTGATGGCATCAATTTATCTGTGCACATGCAGTGCCTCTAACTCTTTTCTATATTCCTTTTCTTTGTAGCTTCTTTTTTTTGCTAAAATACTTTGTTGTTGCTTCTTGTAATTTGATTCTTTAATATCCACACGGCTTTAGTTTTAGAATTATGTTCCAATTGGTAAAATGTGTACATATTATTACCCTTAGTTACAATCACTTTTCAACTCTCTATATATCTCCCATGTTATCTATATAGGTAGACAATCACTTGCTCTTCTCTATTCCATATATCATCATCATTTAAACACAACACTGCTCTCTCCTTACTACATCTCTTCTTTCATCCACCACCTTATAACTTAAGAGTTGATATAGAGAACATGAGCAGAACGGAGACAGTGGGCTTGACCAGAAGAGGAATGTTGCAGTCAAGTAGTTGCAATCGCCTTGTGAACTGTTCTGAGTCCTTCAAGAGGGACAGTGTGATTAGCAACGGTGGTTCAGCTAAAGTGAGAGGAAGCTTGGAGTGCAAGAAATCAAAGAGTTTTAAGGAAGGAGAAAGCTATCCTTCTTGTCTCATAACGGAGGCTCCTGGGAGTATAGCCGCCGTGAGGAGGGAGGAAGTGGCTGCACAACAAGCCCTAAGGAAACTGAAGATCGCTCATTACGGCAGATCCAAGTCAACCCTATCTAATTTCAACTCCTCCAAAGTTGTCCCTCTTATTAACCCTCAACCTCATTCCCAGAGATGCAGCTTCCTCACCCCTACTTCTGGTATATACTCCTTTCATTATATTCTTTTTTTTCTTTCATATAAGTTTGTTCTTTTTTATAAATTGCAATATGCTAGTCTCACTTCAATCTTCTGATTTTTATGTCATTTTCAGATCCTGTTTACGTTGCCTACCATGATGAAGAATGGGGAGTCCCTGTCCATGATGACAAGTGCGTTACATAATGGTGTTTTTATTGCAATTCATTACTATCACTTATTAGTTATTACCACCAAAATTCTATAGTTGCAAAAATCCCACTTATTTTAGGTTAAAAGTCTCCTAAAATCTAAAAAGTAGGATTGACTCCTAAATGATCTGGTAACCTACTAAACTCTTAAACCTATATTCTTTAATATATTTGAAGCTAAAAGTGATTAGAGTTTTATTTTCTCTTTATCTTCTATATCATTATATTTTATTAATTTCATCTTTGTCAAACAAGAAACTAATTATCTTAATTCCAGGACCTTGTTCGAACTGCTAACCCTTAGTGGCGCACAAGTAGGTTCTGATTGGACGTCAACTTTGAGAAAACGTCATCACTTCAGGAAGGCGTTTATGGAGTTTGAGGCGGAAGCGGTTGCCAAATTTAGCGAGAAAGAGATAAATGCAATAAGCATTGAATACAAGGTAGATATAAGCAAAGTGAGAGGTGTTGTGGAGAATGCAACAAAGATCCTCGAGGTCAAGAAAACCTTCGGGTCACTAGAGAGATACCTTTGGGGTTTTGTGAACCATAAGCCCATCTCCACGAATTACAAGCTAGGCCACAAGATTCCTGTCAAGACATCGAAGTCGGAGAGCATAAGTAAAGACATGGTTCGTCGAGGCTTCCGGTTCGTGGGTCCCACTGTGGTTCACTCCTTCATGCAAGCCGCTGGTTTAACCAATGACCACTTGCTCACTTGTTACCGTCACACTCCTTGCACTCTCCTCATTACTAATCCTTAATTTTTGTCTTTATTTTCTATTTGACTTAATTGAAAGTTTTTTTTTTTTTTAACTTTCTGGTGATTTGTGCACAACAAATGTAGGTGTAGGAGAAAATGGATTGAGTGTTTTTTAAAAAAAATTGGTAATGTAAGATAAACCAGCTGGTTTAATTTGTTTTTTTTTATTTACTTTTGTGTGAGTATTTTTCACATGTATAAGGTTTTTTATGTATGTGTGGTGTCACAATTTGAAATAGTAATTGATTTTCATCGGATTAACCTTATCTTATATGACAATAAGGAAATGCATTGAAAATTTGAATATCCTCTTGGTGTTTTAAAATTTGTCTTCAAAGAATAGTAGTATAAAAGTGATGAATTGGGGATTGATTTTTGTAGAAGCAAAAAGCATTATCATATTCACATAGCATGTGATGCTTCTCTGTCACCAATAATGATTGGATGACTTTAGTGGATGCCATGATGGGACTGGTCATTGCCCATAATCTGTTTTTCCCCAACTCCAAGTTTAACTTCTTTTTACTCTTTTCCCAAGTATCAACAACAACGCTCCTCCCTCGTGGTATATTGACGATTTCCAAAAGTTTTAGTGGAAGATGTGATACTTTAATTTAAGGATGTGTTATTCTTGTTATAAAACAGAGTACTCTACAAAGTTTTGTTTTAAATTCCATAAGTGCGAGAATGGGAAAAGGAAAAAAAGATCAAATATGAGAAGAGAACACATGAGACTGAAACAGCGATGCATGAGATTCCTACTTTCTTCAACACGTAAAAGTGAGAGTGTGTGAACTTATTAAAGACTGAGCTAATGGAGTTATGGGCCAAATCTCTTCTTATATCTAAACCCATTTCATCTGGTCCCTTTACGGCCAGTTTAACGGCGTAAATGTGCCTCAGGCCCGGTAATGACGAATCTAGAAAAGCAGTGGATGCGATCTAAAGATTTATAACTTGATGAACAGAAGTGCGGTAGATTAATATCAAGTGCCATATATTGCAACTTTTATAACGAACATGTTTATATATTCACTAACAATTAACAAACAATAACGGCCAATTAAATCAAAGTAATAAACACAAAGATAAATAAACAGCTAAAGACAGGTAGAAGGAGCAAAAGTCAAAGTTGAGGCCACAATATCAAACTCCCACAAATAATTCTGCTGCATTATATTCCCAATGACATTAGTCCCCGGCTCTCCCGCCGACACAAACCCTAAACACTTGACTCCTGACGCAGCATCTATTAGGTAACTTCTACGATGCGGCTCAAAACGCGCACCGCCCTTGAAATGAAACGTCAACTGCGGCAGCTTGCTCTGGTTGAACCCTGACGTGGTATCGAAACAATACTCTATTGGTAAACCTTCTGGTTTGACTCTCTTCAAACCAAAAAGGTAACGCTGAAGCCCCGAAACAACCGCTTTGTACGCAGCGTCAGCTAAAAACGTGAGGCTAGTTCCTGAGTCCAAGATGGTCCCACCACCTTGTGTTGCGTCCCATACTTGCATGGGGATGTTGAGCATGGTCTCTCCGAGTGAGAGTCCAATGATGTTGATGGCGTAGAAGGGAGGGATGACGTTGAGATCAAGCGGGGTGGTTCGTGTGGCGTTGAGTTTAGTGGCAGAGGAGAAGGAGGAAGAGCCGAAGATGAGATAGTTAGATACGTTTTTGTTGGAGAGATGGTCAACGAGGCAGTAGGAGAATTTGCCACCGAAGACATTAGTGGCTTTCGAAGTGAATGAGTAGTCGCTTAAGGCTAAACCAAGCACTCCATCGGCTCCACGAAAGCTATCTCCACTGAAGGAGTTGGTGCAACCTACGAGTACACCGGGGAGTCTGGCTACACGACCATTGGTGAGACGAACTGTGAATGTCTCCTTCCCGAACACGCCTTGCGCTGCTGACCCGTCCACGTATCTGTTTCCACCCGATCAATCTTAGTGTTAATTAGTAAGAACGCAGTAACATGGATTATTACGGGGTTTAGTTACAATAAAGAGAGGGTGGAATTTAATTTATGTATGGCTCGAACGGCAAACCTAACTCACAAGTCACGCAATAAGTGACATTTATGTAATGTGATGAATTGTAGCTCAAGACACATTTAATATCACCCCCTTCTCCTTATGAACTTGCATCTAAATCTATATGGCTCCCCTGAGTTTTCTAAATACTGTATATTTCATTTTAAATGTTTTTTTTATATTTTTAGGGCAAATTTTCCAGTTGTTATCTTTATAATAATATCAAACAAAACAATGTATTTAATAAAACAGAAAATTATTTTAAAATTTTAATAAAAAACCTTAAACGACAATTATTATGAAATATAGAAAGTAATTAAAAATAAAAGACAATATGGGAGTTTTTTTCCAGGACGAAATTATATTTGAACCTGATTCTAATATGGTATGCACATCCATACCTAATGGTCACAAGAAAGAGAGGTCACTCTCCTTGTCTCATTGATGACCACCCAAATTTTCACTAAATATCTTCTCTCTAAACACAAACACACACACAATCCCTTAAAGAGTAAGTTGTGTTCCTAAATCCTAATAATAATGTCTGTAATTAAGTTCCACCATCAACATCACTTCCCCCTTTGGTTTATGATCCTTAATCAACTCCTAATTAAACTCTACCTAATTCACGTTTTACTACTGTGAATATCGATAATGCAACCACCACCGCCACCAAAAGAGATTACTACATTAAGTACCTGTAATCGTATGCGCATGGAGTTGAAGGTGTAGGGCAACTAGAGAGGGAGAAGAGATTCATGAGATCGACTTTACAAGTCTGAGTCAAGCATCCGATTCTGCTGAAACTCGAAGACTCCTCTGCTCTGAACACTCGACGGTTCTCTGTTTTTCCTTTCCCGCGGAACCTGCAGTTCACCCACGTCAGCTCGCTCCCTGTGTCCACCACCACTCTGAACCTTTTCGCCGGGGTACCGACTCTGATCTCGGCGAAATACTGAGCCGCTCCGTAGTCGAAACCTGATCTCAGAGTTAGCCTCGCTCCACCGTTGGTTTTTGTTGTTGTCCGTTTATGAGAAATGAGGCTGTGGCGTTTCTGGTCCGAGCCGATAATGTCTTCAATGCGGCAAAATGAAGTCGGGAAGAGAGTGTCCCTGTGTGTCATCTCGAGACGCATCACCGTGGAATATGCGGCGGAGATTAGGAGCAGTGTCGTGAGGAGACACAAGAGAGCTGCTCTCGTTCTCTTCATTTTGGTCCTCTCGTTTTGGGTCTCTGTTTTCTAAAACAGAGTATTTATATACATTGAGGAAGAGTTGAAAACAAACGCCTTTCTCTCTCTCTCTAGCTCTTTTTTTTTTTTAATTATAATTTTTAACAACTTCTAATAACCTCCCCCCTCCCAAAAAAAAAGTTTATTTAGGTTTCTCATGTTTAGAAAAAAATATTTTTCCATTGAGAATTTGTTTATTTGAACATATATTTTTTGGTGCAATATTGGACATATATATCATTACTAACCAAAAATCAAAAACTCAAGAACAAAATATCAGACAATCAAAAACCAAAAATTATTGTAGAAACTAAGAACATTTTCCTTTTGATTTTAGACATTTCAGGTTTATTAATTTTCCGTTTACTTACTTATAACGATTAATCGATTTAATCTGGCATAGTTTGACTAATCGGTTATTTAAAAACGAGCATCAACTTTACTCATGGAGATTATTATAAATTTTAATGTTATATAATTCTAAGAGAATAAATAAGGGATAATTTCACTGTCGATTTCTTTTCTTTTTTTTTTTGCCATTTATTATCTCAAATTCAATATAACAATAAAAAATAAAGGTTCAAAACTTGGAAAGTTTGGCTAATGGTCAACAATGACAGAATTAATAAGCTTTGTATAAAATTATTTTGTTTTTACTTATTTTATGACATAATTATTTAACAAATATTCCAATATTTTATGTTACAGTTTTGAGTTGACTTTACATTTATGCGAAAAACTACAGTTCGGGATTTTGAAAAGAAAACGATCAAGCACATAGCGGAAGGTTACCGGTTGCCACTTATTTTAGACACAATTGTTTAACAAATCGTCCAGTATTTTATGTTACGGTTTTAAGTTGAAGTTACATTATTGCGAGAGAAATTTTTACTTTTATTCATTAAAGGTAAATGCATCTAAATTTACATTTTGAGATTTTGAAGAGAAAAAAAAATCTAGCACTTTACTACTCGTTAAAATCAATACTATTAAATTAAGAACATGACCAATTGATAATAGTTGAATCCAACTATTTATTTAAACATTCTCTTATTATTTTTTTATGTAACTGTATTTAATTATATTTAAACACTAACCACATATGATAATATCGTAACCTCTCCTTAATTCCTATATTTTCGGATCCATAGTTCTCAGTTATACTAATTAAAATCCACGGTTATGAAAATAAATGACAGTATATGTCCGACTAAATATAAACATGATCTCTCATTTGTATTGTTTTGTGATCAATGTTTACAATACCAAACACATTGATCTTTGCGTGAATTTAGCTCTTGGTATGGTCAGAGAAAGGTGAAGATAGACGGATGGATTCATGTCGTATTCTGGGTTTATGGTTTTCGCCGGTGGTGTAATGAGTAAATCAAACGGAAAAAATCAGAAGCGACTGAATTATTGGAGAAGACAACCTCCTTTGTTGTGTTACAAATCAGAGTCGTCCACGTATCTTTAATCATGAAGCTTCGAGAGTTTTGTCCATGTGGAGAATAAAATAGTACTATATATACAAAATATTTTTCACTTTTATTCTCGCCCTAAAATAAATACTATTTTCACCAACTATTACATTATAATTTTAGATTATAATTAACTTTGATATATTTCATAAAAAATCATTATCATACTACAACACCATAACTTACATATCAGCTCAAGAAGTTAGAATTTATTGGACAAGACGTTAATTTATTCTAATTCTGAAAATTTTACACATACATTAAATTTATCAATTAACAAAACACATAATGTTAAAATGGAGTTTAACGGGTTTAAGTGGACTTTTAATAGAAACTAGATTTTGACGGGTGTTTTTTGTTTTAATTTTCTTGTGAAATTTAATTTTTATATTTGTATATTTTTGTTATTATTTTGTGTTTAATATTAATTTAATTGATAGAATAGATACATAGATTTGGTAAAAATAAATTTAATTTTATATTTGTGTATAAATTCAAAATTGAATTATTTTTACCAAATTTATGTATATATTCTATAAAATTAAATTAATATTAAACACAAATTTGATTACAAAAAAATTATAAAATTTTAAACAAAAATTTTCAAGAAAATTTTAAACAAAAATATACCCGCCCTTTCAAAAGGCGGGTCAAATCTAGTTAGCGTTTAGAAAAAAAAAACCCGAAGCAGTTTCTAGTTATTTAGGGGTTATTTATGAGTCCACATAGGCCAGAAACTGAAGGTAACAACAATTCAAAGGTAACTAAGAGTAACACTAACAACAAAACAAAAACAAACAAAAAAATCGTTGGATATGATTGGCCAATTGGGGTTAGGTATATGAATATTTGAATGGAGGATATACGTGGGGAGAAGATGCTAGCTAGGGACAGAGAGTCAAAGTCACAAGGGCAAGAGAAAATTTCCAGTTGTCATATACTCATTGGTTAGCTGTTGCACTCTTGGATTCTTTTAGAAATCATAGATTTTATATTCGCCGGTTCAGATTTCAAACTAAAAAAACTGTATTAAATCTTAAAAAATGAAAAATAATATATATATAGCCCAAGTTACAAAAATAAAATAAAATAATATATATATATATATATAGAGAGAGAGAGAGAGCTACAAAACATGAGAAACATATATTGGATTATCCAAATCGAGAGAAAGATGCGTGTACACTGAGATGCGTTGAACTCCGATGCAAGCCACCGTACTGTTTAATTATTGTCCAATTTATTTTTTCAGTTATATGGTATTTGATATTTGTTCATCAACTTATATCATAACAAGACAAAATAATAAGTGTGGAATTTTCAATAAAACTAACTTTTAAAATCTCAGGACAGGTTATAAGTATATCAGAAAAAGCAGTGAAATTTGTTTATATATTGTGTTAGTCATTGGTATCACCGAATGTCTTAATTGAGATTATAAAAGTTATAAAGCGATTGATAGTAGAAAATCCTAACTGCTCAGAAAATATGTAACGAACGACAATGACAGTAGAGGAAAAGAGATTAATTCAAACTGCCAGTCTGCACCGAATAATTGTATACAATTATAACAGTCTTAAGGTGACGACAAAAAAATAATTTATTAACAACCCTAAAGACTTCATGCACGGCCTCACGCTTTGCATTATCTTAGTCTATAATATAGGCTTATATATAGCTTCATAGCAATTAGAGAAAAATGTATAATGAACGCGGTTTGCTTCTTAGACTTGGTTGTTGTAAATTGTATATGATGTATCCACGACAGAACTCTATATAAATATAAACATGTATAATG
This sequence comes from Brassica napus, assembly GCF_020379485.1. Classification (NCBI taxonomy): domain Eukaryota; kingdom Viridiplantae; phylum Streptophyta; class Magnoliopsida; order Brassicales; family Brassicaceae; genus Brassica; species Brassica napus. Next base: position 47,234,911 of record NC_063444.1, read on the forward strand.
TAACATTTACTAAAGGGACGTACAGATTAGCTGTTAACTTATGTCAAATGGAAGTCGAGTAAAACTGTTTTTAATATTTATTATTATTTATCAGAAGGTCAAATGCATTGAGAAGATTACGATATAAGGTAAAGGCAACAATGGCCGGTGTTGAATCTCTGCCGTAAGAAAAGAGAAAAACGACTTACCTAATAACAAGCCACGTTACGATAATTTTTTGTTCGGTAGTCATGAGTTACCATTTTGGGAGGTTTTTTTATATTGTTTTTTTCTCCAAAAAAATAATAGTCGAGATACTCGAAGAGTAAGTACTTGTACAAGCAAATAATGGATCTCTGATCACTCTGAGGTTCAATAATTCTTATTTTATGTGGAACTGGCATGTTACCTTTTTAGATTAGTGTAGAACTAGCTGATAAACATGTAGGGTAGTAGTAAGATCGGATAAAAAACAGAGACATACATATATATTTATTTATTTATTTATATATTATATACGTAACATCTTTTGAGCCAGTGTTTTTTTTTTTGATAGAAAGATGGAAACATATTCGAATTTTAGCCCTTTCTCAAAAAGAATATATATATATTCGAATTTGCCAGGATCACGTGAAGGGGTAATATTGTCGATGGTAATAATGTCATGGGTTAGTTAGACACTTAAACTAAAAGTCTTAACATCGTTCTCTATTACCAAACGCCTCAATGGATTTTTCTAATAGAGGAAAAGTCTAGGAGCAATATTGAACGCCTCATTGTTTGATCCCAATTCTCCCAACGTGTATGACAAACGACTCAGACCTAGATCGAGATGGTGGAAAGGGCCAAACCGTTTAGATGCGATCTGTATTGAACTCAAATCTGATATAGCTAGTATGATCTTTTATTCATTCATGCTTTTATGTGTTTATATCCAGTATTGATCCAACATATATATAACAACACATTTTATTTTATATATTAATTACTGAATAAAGTACAATAGCTAGTTAAAAAAACTTGTACATAACCAGTTTAGTTCTATTAATCTAAAGAAACAAAGACAGCTAAGGTTCTACCATTCGCATGACATGAAAGTAACAACTAGATTAATCATAAAGTTTGCTAGACAGAGACTAAATAATATTTCAGTCGTGACATGAAAGTAACAACATATTCTCATTATTAGGAGTATGATCTTTTATTCATTCATACTTCTGTGTGTTTTAAATCTAATATTGATTTTGTCCGTACATCACGGAAGAGTCTACTCTAAATTAAACTAATCTATAAGAAAAGGATAGTTTGGAGAGATCGGAAAAATTGCAAACATGGGTTTAATCAAGTTTATTTCCTTTTGGCTGAAAGAATATGAGATGGATTACAGTCTCACATACAATACATCATAACATGTTTTACTCACATACGTTTTAACCAGCTGCTATAATCCACGTCCATAATTGTTATGGAACCAGTCAGTTTGTTACCACATCAACATAGGTAAAATCGCATATAAAACCTCGAAGGTGGCATCCACTTACACTTTAAACCCTCAGAATATTTCACAAGTATTTTAAACTTCTAAAGTGACACTTGTAACAAAACAAACCTTCAATCTAGCTTACTTATACATCAAGTTAAAATGGTTACCGGTACTATTCAAAATCGATGACGTGTTGGTTTTCTTTTTCTTTTTTGAATTTTTTTAAAAAATTATTTTATTAATAAAATAAATGTAAAATACATAAAATATATAAAAAATCATAAATATATTCAAAAAAAATCATAAAAGTCACTAAAAATTTACAAAAATAAAAAATTCACCAATTTTTTTAAATATTTTATTAATAAAATAAATATAAAATAAAGAAAATATAAAAATATAAAAAATTATAAAAATTCAAAACAAATCAAAAAAGTCATAAAAATTTACAAAAATAAAAGATTCACAAAAAATATTTATATTATTTTATTAATAAGACAAGTATAAAATACAGAAAATATAAACTGGTCACCCTCGAGCTATCATTAGTATCCATTCTTCCCTTTAACAATCTTGAACTTTCCGAGTGCGCTAGAAAGCGAATTGCAGGCAATACTCATGACATTACAATTATGCTGGGGTAAAGGGTACAAGAAGGTGATAATCGAGAGTGATTGCAGAAAAGCTATTGACATTATTCAGGACAGAGTTCTGCACTTTGGTCTATACAACTGGACACGGGAGATACATTGGTGGCAGTCAAGAATGGAGGAGATAAAAGTACAATGGATCCCTCGAGAAGCAAAATGTGTAGCGGACAAATTGGCAAAGGAACAACATTCTGGATCAACTTCTTTCATATTTCATTGTTTTGTTCCAACATTTCTTACCTCTATGCTTCACGCTGATTATGTAAACTCAAGTTTATCTTAATAAAGTATAAAAAAAAAATCTTGAACTTTCCCAAAATAGCAGTCTGTCTCTGGATTATGATTACTCTAATTCAGATTAGAAAAATTCATTATCTTCAAACAATTCTTGTGAACCTAATCAAGCAAATAATATAAATAGTTTTTGTGATTTTTCTGAATTTTTATAATTTTTCATGATTTGTGTTGAATTTTTTTATGAATTTTTTTAAAAATTTTATGTACTTTTATATTTATTTTATGAATAATTTTTTTAAAATATTTTGTGAATTTTTGAGTTTTGTGAATTTTAATGATTTTGATGATTTATTTTGAATTTTTTATGAATTTATATTTTATGTATTTTCTATTTATATTATTAATAAAATAGTTTAAATTTTTTTGGTGGCTTTTTTGTGAATTTTAGTGATTTTTATGATTTTGTTTGATTTTTTTATGAATTTTTATATTTTTCTGTATTTTATATTTATTTTACTAATAAAATAGTTAAAAAAAAAAACGACACGTCATCGATTCTGAACAGTACCGGTAATCATTGTAACTTGATGTACAAGTAAGCCAGATTGAAGGTTTGTTTTGATACAAGTGTCACTTTGGAGGTTTAAAATGCTTGTGAAATATTTTTAGGGATTAAAGTGTAATTAACTGCCACCTTGAGAGTTTTTTATGCGATTTTCCCATCAACGTATAATACAATAACAACTTCTGTTTTCATCCTATATATTAATTACTGACATATAGTAAATTTGCTAGTTCAAAAACTTGTACAAAACCAGTTAAATTCTATTAATCTTTAAGAAAGAAAAGATAGCGAAGGTTCTACCATTCGTATGACATGAAATTCACAATTAGATTAATCATAAAGTTTGCTAGAGTAAATAATATTTCAGTCGTCGTTAGAGTACCGCGTTTTGCTTTGTATATATGCGTGGACTATGTACACACGTTAGGAGAAGAACGACCGTATTTTATACTCATACCTTCCTTTATTAATTAAGAGTGTACGTACCGTATAATATAAACGTATGGTACAAGGAAAGAGAAGATGGTGTGTAAATTGCAATGCTATCGGTGATATCATCCTTACCCCGCCATTTGCTTAATTTACGGATCATACATATCTTATCTTACTTATAATTGTTTTTTTTGTATTTATCTGACTTCTATTCAAAAATTCAACTCTTATCATTGTTTTGTAATTCGACAAAACAGTCAACTTCATATCTTTTATTTTCCCTTTTCGCTAGCGTTTCAAGTTTTTCTTTAAGATTAATTTGGAATATCCAAAATTTATGGAAGAATTCAAGCTAGTTTTTCAAGAAAAAGTGAAACTTATAGATAGATCTTTTTTTTTGAATATTCAAACCAAATATAATCTCTTATCTATATGAATCAAATGTAAAGAGTTGTTTTGAATCCGGATTGCTTTAACTCTCTAGAGTCCCATTTACCACTAGATCATATATGCGTTTGATGGCAATACAATTTTGTTTACAAATATTTCTAAATTTAGAGTCGGCTTATTTCAGAACTTCTTCGTTCAAGATAGGTTCAAGTCGATTTTCGAATTCAAGATTTTAACTACATTCAAACCTTTGTCCGCTATTTTTATCCAAAATATTTATATCCAAGATATTCAATTATAAACGGCTATGTCTACATTGTATTAAAAAAACGGCTATGTCTACAAAAATTGAGAAGAAGAAAATATCAGTAATAACAAAGTGCCTAGTCACCTACACAAAAACAAAATATTTATTTTGTGTCTGTTCATATAGCTCAAAAATTGCTAATGATAGTAGATTGGTCAAAGATTCGTTACAGGCTTATGATGATTAAAATTAAACTAGATTAAGACCCACGCCTTGCGCAGGATAAATATTATATATATAAATTATTTTATGTATTATATGTTCTTATATATTATGAAATAATAAATATATATTGAATAATTAAAAGTCAGTAACTATTACATATATAATTAAATTGGTGCGAACGTATAAATAAATTTTATTAATCCAAACAATTTTTTAAAAAAATTGATAGGAAATATAATTAAATTTAAATGATATTAACATACATAGTATATTTTTAATATTAATGTCTATTAAATGATGCTTTCTACTCATATGTTTTTTTGATCATGTATATCTTTAATAGCAAAAACTTTAAATTACTAATAACAAAATTTTCATTGTGCGATTAATAATTTTAGTAATTTATAATTTAAAAAAATTTATCAATGTTAGTTCAAAACTTTTATAAAAAAAAATTATTCAAAGTAAATTTTGAAATTAAAATATTTATTTATTCAATATGGTTTATAGTTTAATTTAGAATGATATATATACATATATATTTTAAATCTTAATGATTAATTAAATTAAACTTTTATTTATATGATTTTGTAATCATTTGTATTTTGTCATAACAAAATTTTTTAACCATGGATCGCAAAATTTGAATGTGAGACTTTTAACAGTTTTAGTAATTTATAGTCGTTTTTTAAAATTTAAAATATAACATATAAAGAAAAATCTAAATTTTTATAATATGGTTATTGTGATTTTTTAAATTATTTTAATAGTTTAAAATTAAACAAATTTGATAGAAGATACATTATTTTTTTTTATCGGATCTTTATTATTCAAAATCATTAATTATCATATATACTTTAGCCACATTAGGTAATTCCGTAATCTTTATTTAAAGAAATAATAAATGACATTAATAATGAATTTATGATTAGTTTAATAAAAAACTTATTATATAATTAAATGGACCAACATATTTTTCTAATAGTTCTAATAATCATCCTAGTGATGACACGTGACTACAAAAATAAGTTGTAATGTTTCACAAATAATATATAGGGGATATGATTTTACTAAATAAGCCCATGAAGCCATGATGTGTTGATGGATTCAAATTCATTAAGTAAACCACGGACAGGGAGTAAGTAGTTTGCAACTTCTTAAACGAGAAAATGGGCATAAGAACCTTGAACATTCAAGTTAAAAGCCAAAAAAAAAAAAATTGTGCTTATGTTTGAACCAAAAAATACTCCAACTTTCAAATATTGGTCATTTTAATTTTAATTTTTTGTTAATTAGACTATTTCAGAAACCTGAAAAATCAACTGTTAAACCCGTTAACGTCTGTTAATTCGCTAAACGACGTCAGTTTAAAAATTGATTAAATATTAATGAAATATTGTTGTTTTACATCTGTAAACATTTAAATCATCTACTCTTATGTAAAACCTAAATTTTCTAATTCTCTAATCTCTCAATTTTCGAATCTCCAAACTCCAGAGCCATTGATAATACAAAGAATGGCTAGGACGACAGGGTTACATCGGATTTGTTGTTGTGTAGTGGGAGATCTTAAGTGGAAAGTGTTAGGGAAACTAAGATTAAACAACAAAAACAAAATCAAGTAGGGTGAAGAAGGTGATAATAAAGATGATAGTGAAACTAATGAGAATGATAATAAAGCTCAGAATAATGGTATTAGTATCGAAGAAGAATTTTTAAGTAGTATTTGAAACGACGTCGTTTAGCAAGTTAACAGACGTTTATGGTTTAATAGTTGAGTTTCCGAGTTTCTAAAATAGCCCGGTCAACAAAAAAATGAAAGTTAAAATGACTAACATTTAAAAGACGTTTACATTATTTTTTGGCTCAACCACAAGTTAGAAAGAAAAAAAATTTGCTTTAGTTCGAAAGTTCGGGGTTTAATTGGCAGTTTACTGAACTCATGGCTTCTTTTTCGATGACCGTTGCAACGGCCAAGAAGACTTGGACGCCGTCGAGAAAAATTCAAGGACATTATATTTTCTCTGTTAGTCAGAGAGAGAGAAAGAGAGAGAGACCAAGATAACATACATATCGATGAAGCAGAAAGAAGATGAGGAGAATGTCTAATGACCATGTGAGTTTACTATTAGACATTTCTTTTATTTTAGCTATCTCTTGTTAACAATATGTCTCTGTCAATGAACCAAATTAGGTAATAGGAAACGGTTAATTTAGACAAGAAAGAGAGGAATAAACGGCAAAAATGAAGCGTTGAGAGATGAGAGGCTAAGAACATTTCACTCCCTCCATCTCTTTTGCATCTCCTCATGTCTCTTCCTCTCTCTCTGCTTTTCCAGGCTGAGACACTATTAAGGGAATAAACCAAACTAACGTTTACAATAGACAAGCCAATTAAAGTCCTCTTTGAATCTTGGAACATTACTAATTGTTTTCTTTTAGAGTTTGTGATTCGTATTCTAGGAACTAACACTTAATGTCACATGCATTTAAACATGGTCCGTGTTCTTGAATTCTTGAAAACATTGTTTGTGTTATTATAACTAACGCATTACAATCTCTTTTTTTCCTTTTTAGAGTTGACATGATTTGATTTTCCCTCACTTTGTCTTTTAAATCAACAAGGAAGCGTTTGATCATCTCAGGTAAAAAAAGTGATTCTAAAATATTTTGTCTCTTTGAACAAGCATCTTGAGGTTAATGTGATTGGTCCCTGCAGGCAAGAGCTGTCTTATAACCAAAAGATATTCCAAAGATGGACTTAGCTTCCAAGAAGAGCACATCTAATGACACCACCAAGGAGATAGACCCTACCTTGATACCCAAGTCACCTCACGCTCCATTTTCTCTTAAACTAGGAGACAATGTTCCGAGAAACCCTCATTTTGATCTCAAAAAGATGGATCCCCTCGTCAGACACCAACCCACAAAGTCACCTGAACCCCCCACCGCAACCAGAGGGGGAACCAACGAGGCTGATTCAAAGCACAGCGAAGGTGATGGCTTAGGAACGAGGAAGAATCTTCCTAAAAATCTTCACTATGATCCCAAGAAGATTGTTCCATTAACCACACCTGAAACACCCTCACCAAGCGCCAGAACTCATCCTCAACGTAGGACAAAATCTCCAGACAACAAGAGAGCCCCCAGACACAATGCAGACTCTGCCTATGGTGATTGCCCTTCAGCTACACCTTTCAAGCCTCACACGGGAGGTGACGTGAGATGGGACGCCATTAACTCGGTTACTTCAAGAGGGCCTCAGATAGGTCTAGACAGCTTCAGGCTTCTGAAACGTCTAGGGTATGGGGACATAGGCAGCGTCTATCTCGCTGACTTGCAAGGGACAAGTGCGGTTTTCGCAATAAAGGTGATGGATAAGGCCTCGTTGGCTAGTAGAAACAAGTTGCCGAGGGCTCAGACCGAAAGAGAGATCTTATCCTTGCTTGATCATCCCTTCTTGCCAACGCTTTATTCTTACTTTGAGACAGATAAGCTCTACTGCCTTGTCATGGAGTTCTGCAGCGGAGGAAATCTACATTCTCTCAGACAGAAACAGCCCAACAGGCGTTTCACAGAAGAGGCCGCGAGGTAAGACAAAAGTTTGGTCTATTTAGAGTTGGAGCTAGTCCTGGGCATAGTATCCGAAACCAAAAATTGAACCAGAATCGAACCAAAAAATTCGAAACCGAACTAAAACTAACAAAAACCCGTTTGATTCTTATTTATCTATAACCAAAAAAACAAAACTAAAGTGGAACCGAACCGAGAATCAAACGAATATTGTAATATTAAAAAAAAAAACTCAATTACTCGTATATATTTTTGGATTTATGGATATAACTTTACTCAGGTTTTATATGTTTTAAACTCGAACCAAATACAAATTGTTCTAATTCAGTTCTGTTTCGTTTTATGAAAAATGAAATCCGACCAAACCCGTCACTATTCGAACCCATCCGTTCCGAAAAATGGTTGAGTTCTTAAAAGATCCTAAACACCCCAACCTAAATAACCGATCCGAAACATAAACATGAATGGCCAGCACTAATTGTACCTTACTTATTATCTTTTCTCTCATGAGTTTCTTTACAGGTTCTACGCGTCTGAAGTGTTACTAGCATTGGAGTATCTACACATGTTGGGGGTTGTATACAGAGACTTGAAGCCAGAGAACATCTTAGTTCGAGACGAAGGCCACATAATGCTTTCAGACTTTGACCTTTCCCTCCGTTGCACCTTTAACCCAACCCTCGTGAAGTCCTCCTCCGTCTGTAGCGGAGGAGGAGCTATCCTCAACGAGGAGTTCGCCGTCAACGGCTGCATGCATCCCTCAGCCTTCCTCCCACGTCTCCTCCCTTCCAAGAAAACACGCAAAGCCAAATCAGACTCCGGCCTGAACGGCCTCTCCATGCCAGAGCTCATGGCTGAGCCAACGGATGTACGGTCAATGTCCTTTGTAGGCACACACGAGTACTTAGCTCCAGAGATCATACGTGGAGAGGGACATGGAAGTGCTGTAGACTGGTGGACGTTCGGGATCTTCCTCTTCGAGCTCTTACACGGAACAACACCGTTCAAAGGACCAGGGAATAGAGACACGCTCCACAACGTTGTTGGTCGGCCCTTGAAGTTCCCAGACCTCCCTCACGTGAGCTCAGCGGCGCGTGATCTCATTCGCGGTCTTCTAGTGAAGGATCCTCACAGGAGAATCGCTTACACAAGAGGAGCTACGGAGATAAAGCAACACCCTTTCTTTGAAGGTGTTAATTGGGCTCTGGTGCGTAGCGCTGCACCGCCGCACATTCCTGACCCTGTTGACTTGGGACCGTTGACTGCTGCTAGAGGGAAGTCCAAGGGACATGGAAGTAGTGATCACTATAATAACCCAATGAAGCCTGATGCTCAGGTCGCTTGTGCTGCTGGTCCTGCTACTCCCACTGATGATACTGCTTATGTAGACTTTGAGTACTTTTAGACACAGCAACACCCTAAGCTTGAGAGATTCTATATGTTTTTCTTGTTCATACTCTTAATTTTTTTGACTAATGCAGTTTGTGCTATGTAAAGAGAAACAAATGACTTTATTTGTCCACAAGAAAATTACTGAAGCTTTAACTAGAGAAAGAAATGACTTTATTTTTTTGACTAATACAGGGTTAGGGTCCCAATCGGTTCTTCGGTTTAAAAATACCTGATTTGTATCTACTTTGTAATCAAAACATAAATAAAGCCGGTTCTTCGGTTTTAAAATACATGATTTATACCTATTTTGTAACCAAAACACAAGTAAAATCGATTCAAAAATAAGAAATGAACATCAAACGTGAACATTTAAAATCAAACCAGAGATAAACACATTTATCGATAGAAAGAAAACCTAATAAATGAAAGCGTAAAACAAAAACCAAGTTCTCATGAAATGAGAAACATTATTCAATGAAAACAAAACCAAAATCTAAAAACTTCAAGCTTCAACTCCCATCTTCAACCATCAACCTTCATGTAATAGATAATTATTTTAGATGTTCAATAATATCTTAGTGTATTTTGGATACATATTAGGAATTGAGATCATGTTTGGTATAAGACTATAAGTTCTTTTTTGGGATTTTGAATCTTTTGGGTTCTATCGGGTATCCATTTAGGTTCGGGTTCGGTTCGGATAATACCCATAACCCGAAATACGGTAAAACAAGATCCATTCGGTATTTACATCGGGTTCGGATCGGTTCAGATTCATTTTTATCGGATCGGGTCCGGTTCGGATTTTCGGATTCGGATTCAATGAAGCATGATGCTCAAGTCGCTTGTGCTGCCGGTCTTGCTACTCCCACTGATGATACAGCTTATGTAGACTTTGAGTACTTTACACAGTAATACTCTAAGCTGAGAAAATTCTATATGTTTTTCATGTTCATATTTTTTTTTGATTAATACAGATCGTGCTATGTAAAGAGAAACAAATGCCTTTATCCATATAAACAATGTTCAAGAAAACGGTATCCAAATAACTAAATGATTATTGTGAACTAACGATTAAACTGATTATTCAGAGTTTAAAGAGAAACTTAAATGTTAATAAGTTATTGATTTGTTTTTATATAATTTATATTTATATTAGATATTTTAGTTTTAAAATTTAATTATAAAATTATTTTGATGAATTATAAAAATTATAGGTATTTCAAAAAAATGAATTAAAAAAACTATGTATACAAAAAAAAATTAGACAAATTTGTGGATCTAAACCTTTGTTCAAAAACGCGGCCGCGTTTCCGATTTTTCGGCAGCACAAACGCTCCATGGATGATGAGCGCAATTATGATCAATTCGGTTGTGTTGAACAGTGAACCGCATAATATCCGCTTAGAACGTAGAATAAGAGAACGCGGACGTCTAATTGAAACCTCGTTTTGTTCAAATCTCGTAATCAATAGAAAAACTCAGATTTGTTGATTTTGGATTGAAAACACGTGAGTAATGTGTGTTTAACTTTGTAAATGTTAAATCTAATTGGTTTTGTGATGAAATCGTCGGAAGCTCAACTGAAATCAATGTCTGCCGCAAACAGAAAAAAGAAAAAATAGATCTGAGAAGAAGACGACCATGAAACTACTCTATTGCCCTTATTAAATAAATGAGTCAAAAATTACAAAACAACACGTAGGTCTGGGCATTTCGGGTATCGGTTCGGTTCGGTTCGGGTATTTCGGGTTTCGGGTAGTTCGGATAGGGGCTAGAGGATCCATTTAGTACTTGACCTATTTTCGGTTCGGTTCGGTTCGGATAGTTTCGGGTTCGGTTCGGTTCGGATAGTAAATGTAGGAACCGGAAAATATCCGGAAAAAGTTCGGTTCTCATTTGGATCCGGTTCGGGTTCGGGTTCGGATAGTTCGGATAATTTGGATAATTTGGATAAAATATCGGTTATTTAAGGTAAAATATCAAATAATTAAGATGATTTACATAAAATTTTTGGATATTTTGGATTACTTTGGATATTTCGGATAAAACTATCCGGATACTTTCGGGTAGTTTGGATACTTTATAATAATTTAGTTATCATAAACTATTTTCAGATACTTTTAATAGAATTTTAAATTTAAAATATATATTTAATGATGTTATATGTATATATAATTAATATTTTTATATATTCGGATATCCGTTCGGTTCTCGGTTCGGTTCCGGTTCGGTTCGGTTATTTCGGATATAAAAATATAGGAACCGTTCGGGTATTTGAGGGTATTGGTCCGGTTCCGGTTTCGGGTATTTCGGTTCGGTTCCGGTTCGGTTCTTCGGTTCCGGTTATTTTGCCCAGGCCTAACAACACGTTCAGTGGAGGTCAAAATCTGCCCCTTTGACAGTTTGTAATGCAGCATTAACCAATTACCAAATTCAGCTGTAATGAACCTTCAAGTACTTATGAAACTATAAATATATAAGCAAGACAGTTAATTTTTTTTTAATTAATCTGTCTCTCTTGCCCAATTTACGATTGGGCATTAACCACTTTGGCTATGTAAATACTTTTTACAAATATAAAACCATAAATATATACCGGCTACAACTTAAAATGTTAGTTTTTAGGTATAAAATGTGGTATTATACGTATACGTATAAAATTACAAATAATTACTCCCCGCGTGCTCTCCGATTTTTTTCCGTTTTTCTAATAAATCGCTAGGCGAAAGTGAGCCGCACGCGTAGCACCTATCGAGTTTCCAAACAAAGATCTAAACTAATACTCACATTAATCATGCATCGTGTTTTGAAATTATCAAATTTCAATGTTTTTTAACCAATAGTTTTTTAATAAATCCAATTAATTTTATTGAATTTTGCAATTTCTGTATAGAAAACATAAAAAATCTATCTTTTAAAACAATTTTTTTTTTCTAAAACTCTTATCTTAATAAAATGGAAGAGTGTGATTTAAACCAATTTATATTAATTTATACCAAAATCGATTTAGAACTGTTTATACGGAGTTGAGTCATATAAATAAGACTTTAAGAAAATCATTTTAGATATGATCGATTTGCCTCCTAATAAGTAGTAAGTCCTATTGATTTTTAGAACATTGAACTCGGAGGAACATAAGAAAGTTAAAAGAGTTTTACCATAATGTAAGGAAACATTTGTGACTGAGATCCACAAAGAGCTGTCCGAATGATTCTTTGAGTCAAAGACAAGACCCTTGTCGACACAACTGAACCATTGGTTCCAAATTTCTCGCTGCCTCCATATCTTATCATCACCATCCATCCACACAAAAACGCTATCAAAGTTCCTTCCTTTCTTTCCCACAGAGATGCTGAAACAGAGCTTTGTGTCTCACAACACCAATGCTCTCTGTTTCTCTATATCCAACCCAAAGTTCAATCCTTTAAGCCCACCAAAGAAGCCAAATCGTCTCGCGTCGTGCGCTCTCAATGTCGGACTCCAAGATGTAACCGAAGTCATCCACAACAAGGTTTCTCTCTTCTCTCTCTTCCTTCCTTATCTTGCAGCCATTGATCGTGACTTTATGCTTTCCGTGAAGGTACTTATAGCTGCTGGGTTCTCCGGAGCGATTGGGCAGCTCTTAAAGCCCTTCACTTCTGTGGTTTTCTACAAGAAAAAACTTGACTTTAGAACCGCTTTACAAGCTGGAGGCTTCCCTTCAACACATTCCTCTGTAAGCAAGCTTCTCTCTTTCTTTCTGTTGTAGATTGTGTTTTGTGTTGTCTACTTCTCTGACGTTTTTTTTGGCTGATTCATGAGATAATTTTAGTCTGTTGTGGCTGCAGCAACTGCAATTGCTTTTGAAAGGTGAAAGCTTTCTCTAAAATGTTTACACTTTCTGCAATCTTCTGAATATGGTTTACATTGGTTGTGGTCTCCAGGGGATTTGATGACTCCATTTTTGGTTTGACTGTGGTTTATGCTGCTCTGATCATGTATGATGCCCAGGTAAGTTCACCCTTTTGATAAAGTTTAAATCTTTGCTCTCTCTGGTCATTACAATAAAATGGTCATGAATTGTTATACCTTTTGCAGGGTGTGAGGAGAGAAGTTGGAAAGCATGCGAGAGTGTTGAACAAACTAACAGCTAATGCTCGGAAAGGTGAGAGTTTGGAGTCAGATGAGATCAGTGAGGAAGTGTATCTTCCGTTGAAAGAATCAATAGGACATACTGAAGTTGAAGTCATAGCAGGCGCTTTGTTCGGTTTCTTAGTTAGCTTTGGTGTTTATTCCCTTATGTAAAGCTCCCAACTTTATATGAGGGTTGTTAAGAAAGAAGGAGAATTTAATATTTGTGCAAATGCGTTTTTAGATTGTTGACATGTTTGTTGGACTTTTCCCCAAGCCCTCCAAATATTTTTAGTAGTACATGAAGAGAGGGGAGTGCAAGTATGGAGAGAGATGCAAGTTCCATCACCCAGTAGATAGGTTAAATGCAATGACCAAACAAGCTTCTTGCAGGGTAAAGCTGAGTCTTGCAGGTGTCCCAGAAGGAGGTACCTACAAAAGGTTGATTAGAACCCACGCTACTCTGCTTGTATTGAGTTTGTGAGCTAATTTACTAGACCTAAAAAGCCGTTGCAGGGTGGGCTTAACTGCCCTTATTACAGAAGACAAGGGGATTTGCAAGTAGAGTACAACATGTAAGTTTTGACCATCCTTTCTCCAGGTGAGGTGATGGCTAAAACCATTTCAGAAGCCGATGCTGTTGGAGGAACTGACATGACTCAATGAGTGAGCGAGCTTTGTGTAAAGATAAGGATGTTAAAGCGTGTTGTATCTTATTCTGCATCTGTTCCGTTTTATTGCTCAAGGAGTGCAGCTTATGTGTTTTATAGAGGCAACAAGCTGTCTTTACCATCACCACTAATCTCTTCTGAATGATTCAAATACTTGATTAAATGTTATTGAAACTTGAAAGCAATCATCAAAGATACGCTCATTATTGAAAACCGTTCCTTGTATACAAAATGTAACAGTGTAATTAGAGATATAAGGTAGTTCTTGAAAACACACTTCTCAGCAATAAACCTGTTGGTACTAACTGGTAAAATATCAAAAGTGGGTCCAGAGTTTTGTTTGGTAGTTTTTGGTTCTTAGGCTGGAGAAGAAGAAGAGTTACATGGGACATGTTGACTCTTGTCTCTTATCTGATGAAACATGTGAATGCGTCTATTAATGGCAAAAGGACAAACAATCAAAGTAGCAACAAAGAACTCTAAAGTTTGATACCTTTCTCCCTCTCCTTGTTAAAAAAAAAAAAAAAGAGAAAAGCTTTTTGATTGGTTTAAAAATTGGGCGCACAGTTTCCCATACATCTATCCTAACCCCTCTTTGGGCCTGCCTATCTAACAAACAAAAATTGAGCAACTTTTCCACAAAATTAACAGTCAGAGTGTCTCCACTGCTTCACAAAATCACAAACCCTAACACTACTCTGAAAATACAAAAGCGTAACAGAAAAAATATATATTGTTAAGAAATAACTTATAATTTATAGTATTGAGAAATTTAAATAAGAGTAGAATTTGATACCCGTATGAAGCAAATAACACTAGCATAAGGGAGAGAGTTTATTATAAGGAAGAAGAAGAAGATGTAATGGTTCTTTGATTATAAACTCTTGTTCTTGTTTATGGTGTACAAAAGAATGAGATGAGTGATGATATTTATAGTGAACAACAATACATAAAATAACAAAGATGGTGCTTAATTTGGTAAATGAGTGGGTGATCATAGTGTTTGATGAGTAGATGATCATAGTGCTTGAGTTGGTAAAGGAGTGGATGATCATAGTGCTTGAGTTTGGTAAAGAAGTGGATGATCATTTCAATGCTTATCTTATAACACTCTCCCTTGATCATCCATCTTGTATTACGTGGTGCCTCGTTAAAAACCTAGTCATGGAAAACCCAATGGGAAAAACCGTAGTAAAAGTAAAAAGAGTACAACTACGTAAGCTCCCCCTCGAATGAGCAGTCATAGAACCTTTAGAACAATGATAGATTTTCATCTCTCAAATTGTAACATTCTCTTTGGGTGTCTATCTTTTGTATGTTCTTTGTTGCCTCGTTAAAACTTTGTCATGGAAAAACCCAATGGGATAAAAAAAAACCATGATAAGGAAAAAGAGTACAACCACACTTACTATCATATTTCTTTCTCTAGAAATAATATCTTCAGGATATGCATTCCAATCAACTCTCTTCAGAGAATTAAGCTTAAGAGAATAAACTCTATTCATTTCTATTATGATATCTAGGGCCTTTAGACTTCTTGTCCATAATTCTCTTTTGACTTAGACAATAGTTTATTGGTCTATTTGGATTTCAAACCAAATTTCTTACATATAATCGTATAGAAATTCGTCTCGTACATACGAATTATTCATTTGTAACTATAGAAGTTACTATTATGATTTTCTTTCTTTTCATATGAAATTACATCTTTCAGTAATGAAAAAGATTAATAATTTTCTTAAATAACACTCTTACGTATGGTATTTCAGGACCAAACATATACGAGCGTCTTAAATAAAATACTTTAAGGATCTTTATGATAACATCTCAGTTTTAGATCTCCAGTTTAGAATACATAAAAACAATATAGTATTGTCAAGAGTTTTCTTCCAAAATATAATTTTTCTATAACTCTTCAGGAGTTTTGATTATATTCAAATCATGATTCTATTGATTTATAATCTCTTGATAAATACAAATGGATACATTTGTTAACCTTATAATATTTCATATATCCCATAAAATAGTTTGTTTCAATTCGATCGAATATGCAGAGTTCCCGGGAACATGATTTTGATATCATCAATCCTTCATGGATTATACTTTCAGGGATTAACATTTTTCAAGTGGATTGTTTCATTCAAGTTCTTCCTTTATTACCAGACTATAAGGAACTTGAAACTAGTTGCATCTACCACATGAAATTATGTCTCTTCACAATTAATTTCATATTGATCCTTCTTTGTGTGCAACGGTTCATTTACATCTCACTTGTTTTACACCTTTTAGTGTATGGACTACTGGTCCAAATACTTCTCTATTTCACAAGAAGTTTATATCTTTGTCTATTGCATCTTTCTGATTTGGCCAATCATTTCTTTGTGTACACTTTTCAATAGACTTTCTTTCATGATCCTCTTTCTCATTTATTATATCAACTGCTACTTTGCATGTATAATATCATCGACGTCAATTTTCTTATCGGTTCCATTTTGTTTCATACATGACATAACTTATTGAGATCTCTTCATTTGTCTCAGGTACCTGAATTTTCGTCAGTCATGTTTAATTTCTCTTCTGGAGATCATACAAAACTATATTGCCTCGTTTTGACCATTATCAATATATGCTCCTTTTCATTTACGAGGATTTATCTTGGGAACCAATCTGTCTACCACGCTGCAGGCGTGACTAGCAGTTTGATATTGTTCTTGTAGAACATTTATTCTTATTGGAGCATTTACAGCTGGTATATGTGACTTGATCACTATATTTATATGGGTCGTGTCTGGCAACTGCTTTAGTAAGTTTTGAAATGAATTATCTTTTGGACTTCTATTTCACATTGTGTTTAGCCCGAGGATCAATGATAATTCATTTCAACTTATTTTCTTTTCCAGCTGTTTATTTTCTCCCCCTTATGTTGGAAGTACTAACTCACTTTTAGAATTCATGTATAGCCTTACTTATATTTTTCGGGATGGCTCTGGATTCTTAAGTGTCAATAGAGATTTATATCCAACATATATTTCCAACCTCATTTGAAAACACATCTTCATTTGAAGCTCTGTGGCGGAGCAACATCCAACATTCTTAGATGAAAATGATTGGTTTCTGATCCTATACCAATGATGGGGAGAACTAGTGAATATTTATTGGCTTGATGCGAACCAGTGTTGCTCAAAATGTTTAGCACTTATCTCAGTGAATGTGCTATAGTCGTTAAAGACTTTAAGAAGTGAATTCACCAATATTATAAAAATGCATAGTGGGTGATCAGTCCACTAACATCTTCGTTATTTATGCCAATATCTTATTTTGGCTGGTGAAAACCATATTACCCTTTTATCTTATGGGTAAGCAACATATGTCAAATCATTCGGAAGAATCTTCTGGTTCTTATATGACTATGCATATGACCTTTAAGTATATATTCGCATTATTAATGAACCAAAATGGTCTAACTGATTCATGCCAAATGTAAACTTCTAGTTTACTATACATTTATCTTCATTATACTAATCTTTGTGTAGTACAATATATAAGAGGCTGTAGATATTTTCTCTAAAATACTTATACTGCTTTGAGAATTATTTCTGATTGAAATGTATATATCATTTCGTTTGCTTATTGTCTCAACATAAGTGTCTCAAAATCTTACGGATTTACTTTGAGAAAAATTCATCAATCTTAGTTTTAGTGTAAACATAATCTTCTGGATGTTTGACTTATCATAAAAAGTGAGATTCTTTAACTCTTCCCCTCGAGATTATAATACTACAGGTTTATCAATCTCGAATGTATCTCATTTTCTTAATCAACAACATATCCTACATGGGTTATGTATTTTTCGTAGATCCTTTTAACTTTTGATACTTATAAAAATACAATACCTTAAGAACTTTAAATTGCATTCTTAAGAACTTTAAATTAAATTTTATGTGCAGTAATACTATGTATACTTCTGGAGCATCATGTATATCATCTTTTTAAGCATTCTATAAGTTTTTACTACCTTGTATTGTACACACAATAAATTTTCTTTCATCTTCAGATGAATTCATAATTTCTTTTCTTCATTACCATGTTTATTTTCTCAACTTTAAGTGAGAGTATGAGTTCTATAAAGAAACTCTTTGGACCTTGACCTCATTTATGTTCACGTCTAAAACCACTATTTATGAGTTTTTTTAAATGTCATATTCTCTTCAGAAGAATGAATCATAATCAACTAGACGTGATTTATCAATAGATATTTTTCAATATATATGCATCATAAAAAATTTCTTGAAGAAATTTTACTTTTAAACTTAACATCCAACATAGTTGGCTTTATTTACAGACTTCAGGTCTTGTAATCTTTAAATGCAAAATACAAAATGAGCTTTAGGTAATCACTTCAGGTGATAATACATTTTTTATATATATTATTCTCCAAAACTTATGGATCTTTTAGAGTCAAGCTTTAAACTTAAAATCCTCAATATAAATGGTAATAAAATCAAAATATTTCAAATATATATAAATATGTATTAACAAAGGTGTCTTATTATATCAGAAAATAAATAAAACTTTCATAGTAATTATTATATAGACTATATTATTACTCTCATGCTTTTTAACAAAGTTTAACCTATCAATCAATTTAATGAACAAATTTATATCACTGCCAATTTCATGCAAATTGATTTATCTAATCAAGTTTGTTAAACTTGTATATAAAGCATAAAAATACTTATCTTATAAACAGAAGTATATCGGCGATGAAAGTTTCAGCTGTTCACGTTTCTGAATTGGCTGATAGCTTGTACATATCTTTCCGAGAGAATACACAATCCTGAAAACTTTAAATTTTGCTCATATAAACATGACCATTACATTAGTAAATATCAACATATAATCCAAATTCTTTTATGATATTAGACCAAAGACTAATCGACTACAAAACAAACCGATTACAAATAATTTCTTTTATGATGTTAGACCATGAATCATAAAGTATGTTTCCTTAATACCATTAAACCATGAAGCATATTAAAGTATAATAAGCAAAATTTAATTAATCAAATAACTATTATTCTTACATATAGACAAGCGTTGATATATATATATATATATATATCATCGTCTAAAATGACTATATATATATATATATATTTTTATTTTTTTTAGAATTTCGCAATTTTAAAATGAACCATTTATTATGAACTTCATAATTTAAAAACCGTTTACATTAATCATACAAGCAATAACAAGTAAATATAATGTAAACAAACATAAGGCGATGTTAATGCCAAAATATTCATCAGTGGTTCCTCCAACAAAAATAAAATACATAGCCGAAAAAATATAAATCGCACATAAAATTAAAGCTAAGCGACTCATCTTCATTGCGATTAAAAAACCAAAATATGGCGATTTGAAAATTTTGAGAGGAGATGAAATGTTTTTTGGATGAGTGAATGAAGTGAAGAATGAGTTGTATTTATAGATGAAAATACTGTTCATAGCCGTTTGAAAAAGAGAAAAATTTTGAAAATATTTCTTTGTGACCGTTGCGGTTAAATCGAGTGCACTAAAAATCAGTCTGAAAATATCGTATTAAACGATCAATCAAATCTATTAAATTTCATAAAATTTTGATAAAAATAAAAATTATGGTGAATAAATATTTTTTTGTTATGATAATAAATTATGCGACGGCTCAGCCGGTCAATGCAGAATAATAAATAAATTATACGGCGGCTCGGCCGACCAATTAGCAATAAACAAAATATAAGGTGGCTCAGCCGACTAGTTAACAACAAACAGAAAATAAAGGCGGTTCGGCCGTCCAGTTAACAATAAATAGAATATAAGGCGGCTCGGCCGACCAATAAATTAATTAAAATATTAATAAATAATATAGGCGGTATTCCGGCCATTATAACATAATATAAATAATAGTACATGCGGTATACCGACCATTATAGCAGAGTATATATGATACAATAAATTTTACCGAATTGCAGAACGATCGTGCTGATAACGTGTTAAGAAATAACTTATAATTTATAGTATCGAGAAATTTAAATAAGAGTAGAATTTGATACCCGTAGGAAGCAAATAACACTAGTATAAGGGAGAGAGTTTATTATAAGGAAGAAGAAGAAGATGTAATGGTTCTTTGATTATAAACTCTTGTTCTTGTTTATGGTGTACAAAAGAGTGAGATGAGTGATGGTATTTATAGTGAACAACAATACATAAAATAACAAAGATGGTGTTTAATTTGGTAAATGAGTGGGTGATCATAGTGTTTGATGAGTAGATGATCATAGTGCTTGAGTTGGTAAAAGAATGGATGATAATAGTGCTTGAGTTTGTTAAAGAAGTGGATAATCATTTAAATGCTTATCTTATAACATATATATATGTTTTTACCAGTAGGTTTAGATTGAAATCTACTGTTTCATTCTCTTCACTGAAAGGGTCAAAGCCACAATATTAAAAATTAAAAAAAAAGATACGAACTTTATTTTTGGTTGGCTTTAAATAGGGAGGGAGGGGGTCTCGCAGGTTATATAGTAAGCTTATTAGCCGCCGCCTTGCAAAAAAAACCCCAGGAAAGGCCATTTGCTTTCAGACGAAGGTAGTGTCTGAGTCATACATAACAGAAGAGATTGCTCTTCTTTGAGAAGGCTTATTTATACCTTTGTTCTCTGTTTTTAATGGTTTAGGTTGAAGAAAATGAAGTACGTTTTGGTGACAGGAGGAGTGGTGAGTGGACTTGGGAAGGGAGTCACTGCAAGTAGCATTGGTCTTCTCCTTCAAGCCTGTGGTCTCCGTGTTACTTCCATTAAGATTGGTGAGTTTCATTTACACGAACAAGAAAAGGGCAGATCCTTTTTTATTTATTTATATGTAATAACTTGTGTTGTGCTGCCTAATGGAATCAATTTGTAGAAAGTATTATACTCTTTTTTTTTTTTTTTGTTTACTGGTTCTGTTGTTTGAAGCTTCTTTCATACATTCTTGGCGCAGATCCTTATCTTAATACCGATGCTGGAACAATGTCTCCGTTTGAGCATGGAGAAGTGTTTGTATTGGATGATGGTGGAGAGGTGATTACATCCTCTTATTGTTCCTTGAACCATTGTATTGTGTATCTAACTGGGGTATAACATTTTCAGGTGGACTTGGACCTTGGAAACTATGAGCGTTTCTTAGACAGTACATTGACCCGTGACAACAATTTAACAACCGGAAAGATATACCAGGTACTGTCTACTACTACTTATCTCATGTTAGAATCTGGTCTTACAGTTTTTGCCCTGGTTTTTGCAGTCGGTTATTGACAAGGAGAGGAAAGGGGACTACCTTGGAAGAACTGTACAGGTTCATAAGTCTTTTAACTTTCTCTGATTCTAATTTTGAGTGAGTGTTTGAGCAAAGCCTTTTTTTTTTTTTACTTTTCTTTAAGGTGGTTCCGCATATTACTGATGCAATCCAAGAGTGGATTGAGCGTGTAGCTAATGTTCCTGTGGATGGAAAGGAAGGCCCTCCTGATGTCTGTGTCATCGAGTTAGGCGGGACTATAGGTAGGTACTTTGTTTGTTGGCTGATATTACCATTCATGACAGTTTCTTAGATGAGTGGGTTTTGTTTACTTGTGTACTGTGCAGGTGATATTGAATCTATGCCTTTTATTGAGGCCCTTGGTCAATTCTCCTATAAAGTTGGTAAGCTTTGCTCTCTAAGTTGTTTTTTTTGAGGCTGTTGATTATCGGCTCCATCACTGTTTTTGTCTGTATGTTGTTTCTTATAGGACCTGGTAATTTCTGCTTGGTTCATGTGAGTCTTGTGCCTGTCCTCAGTGTTGTTGGTGAACAGGTAATTTCCTATGTGGCTGTGATATCTTCCATGGAGATATTATTGTATTTAATTTGTAACAGTTGAGAGGTGTTAATGATATTTGTACTGCAGAAGACGAAGCCAACACAGCATAGTGTGAGAGAACTGAGGAGCCTTGGGTTGACACCAAATATCCTAGCATGTCGCAGCACCAAGGTAATGTTTTCATGTTCTGTAGTGTTTAATGATTAGCCATGGAATTTTTGATTGATTTTTCATCTTATCAGTTCTTGTTTTGTTACAGGCACTTGAAGAGAATGTCAAGACGAAACTCTCTCAGTTTTGCCATGTGCCGGTAATTTGTTGTTGATGTTTATTTAATTTCGTAGAAGCAGAGAGGTTAGATCTCGTCTTTAACAAGTGAACATTCTTGTCTTGCTTTTTCTTTGGTTTCCTAGGAAGAAAACATTGTGACGCTCTATGACGTTCCAAACATCTGGCATGTTCCTCTGCTTTTAAGGGTAAGTAAAGTTCGCTTGAATAGTTTCTAACCTTACTTATGAAGCCAAAGAAGCCTTATTTCCTTTGTTGTTAACTTCTCTAAAATAGGATCAAAAGGCTCATGGAGCAATCTTAAAAGAGTTGAACCTCCTTGGGTTTGTCTCTGAACCATCTTTTCGCTTTTCTGTGATGACTTTTTCTCTACTAATAGAGATTTGATTCCTTCTGCAATCTGCAGCAAAGCTGTAGAGGCTGACGTGACCGAATGGACTGAAAGAACTAAAATTTATGATTCGCTGCAAGATCCTGTAAGTAAACACTTCTTTAAAAAATATGTTTCCAATGCCAAGAGTGTCTATATAATGGAATCCATTGTTCATTCTCAATGGTACAGGTCAGAATTGCTATGGTTGGAAAATACACTGGCCTTACTGATTCTTACCTTTCCGTGTTGAAGGTAACACTGTCAATTGTGTACTTAAATAAACCAAATATAGAGCTATGCATTTCCTTATGAACTGACTCTGTTATTGAGGATTCTGTAAAACTGAGCTTTTTCATTTTTCTGCAGGCACTTTTGCATGCTTCTGTGGCATGTCACAAGAAGCTCGTTGTAGAGTGGGTTGCAGCCAGTGACCTTGAAGAGATTACAGCACATGAAGTAAGTCTTGTCTTCGTTTCTCTTAGTGTATATAAACTCATGAGTCTTTGTACGACTTACCATTGCAGACGCCAGATGTCCATAAAGCTGCATGGGATCTTTTGAAGGTAGGTTTAATTCTTATGAAACCTGGCATGCTGAGATTAAGTAAATATGTTGGACTTAGCAATCAGAATTTTTCTTGTTTCAGGGTGCTGATGGGATTCTAGTACCAGGAGGTTTTGGTGATAGAGGAGTGCAAGGAAAGATACTTGCTACAAAGTACGCACGTGAAAACCAAGTCCCTTTCCTTGGGATATGCCTGGGGATGCAGCTGGCTGTTGTTGAATTTGCCCGCTCCATTCTTGGCTATAAGGATGCAAACAGCACAGAGTTTGAACCAGAAACTTCAAGCCCTTGCGTCATATTTATGCCTGAAGTACTACCATATAATCTTCTCATTTGGCTGATTACATGCTTTAAATTTCTCTAAATGTCTTCTTAACCTTGTTTTCAATCTTTTTTGTAAAAGGGATCAACAACTCATATGGGAGGCACAATGCGCTTAGGTTCAAGGAGAACTCACTTTCAGGTTCCTGATTGCAAGTCTGCTAAGTTGTAAGTACATAACACACAACTCTTAGGACTCATTTCCAAAGCCAGAAAGTCTATATAATTTGTTATTTCCATCTTTAGGTACGGTAATGCAAAGTATGTTGATGAGAGACACCGGCACAGATATGAGGTTAATACAGCTTCTTCTATTCTACATATTGTTTGTTTCCTTGAGCTCTCTCCTGACTCCTGAGTCGTTGAAAATGTGACATGTTTTCTTATAATGGCAGGTAAATCCAGATATGATATCAGAAATTGAGAATGCTGGACTCTCATTCGTTGGGAAGGATGGGACTGGGCGTCGTATGGAGGTAATATGCTCGTACAAACCATGTTTAATGTGTAACTTCAGTGAGCTTAGAAGAACAGTGTATGAATGCTTTCGTGTGTGAGGTGCAGATTGTGGAACTCCAAAATCATCCATACTTTGTAGGTGTTCAGTTCCATCCTGAGTTCAAGTCCAGACCAGGAAAACCTTCAGCATTGTTTCTTGGTAAGAACCCATGGTTATGTATGTAGCATAATGGCAAGAAACTGTGTTGATTGTGTTTGTGGGATTTTACTAAGAAACGTTTTGTTACAAAACAGGTCTTATAGCAGCAGCGTCTGGGTGTCTAGAAGCAGTTCTGCAAGCAAGTGTCAAGATGAACAAAGTTTTGATTAATGGAATGGCCAATGGAACAGCAATGGGGAAATTTTATCAGAACGGCAATGTGTATAGCAACGGAAACGGGTTACATCACTGACTCAAGAAAGGAGCAAATTTTACTGCATTTTGAAAACTCTCTTTTTTGGTTTCCTTTAATCAAAGCCACTCTGCATGTATAGAGCCTGAGCTTGTTGTTGGTTTTGGGGGATAGATATGGATGTGAAGTGTGTGCTTCATGTTCTTGGAGATGCTTTTGCCTTTCCATAGCTAAAAATAATAAACATTTCTAATCTAGTGTTGCCTTTCTTTTTTTTTCTTCATTTGAAAGCAATGTTTAAAAAATCTTTAAATGGTGATTATGTGTTTTATAAAGAATTATTGTTTAGACGAACATTTAAACTGATTTTTTTAATGCCTATTGATTTTAAAAATTATATTCTAAAATAAATTGTTTTATTTACTGTTAGAACACTGTTTGTAAGTAATGCAACCAAACAATAATGCACCATTTAGTAAGAAAAACTTCACAGATTTTAGTTTTTCTTTATTGCTTCCAATTAAAATCTCTCACAATTTGTAAATATCAAATACAAGCTTTTCCAAATAAAGATTTTCGAGTTTTAACTTTATTTCTTCTTTGGACTGTATTGCCTTATTCAATAGAACTTGTAAAGCTTGAAATGCTCTTTTGTGTGTTTGAGTAAGCTTTGCTGCTAATCTCCATTTTTTCTGGCTTTCAGAAATCTAATGTGATTTATTTCATTCCTGCACTCTGTTATTCATCACCACACCGTCATAAAGAACCAAACTCCAAAAGGATGAGATCAAAAACGCAAACGCCGAGTAAGGAGTACTAATCGCTGAAACTCCACTTGTTGTTGAGTTGTCTTTTGCAGAAGAAGGTGGCTTAGCAGTAGCAGCAGCAACAAAAAGTTTAGTAGTAGAGGAAGGTGGAGAAGGTGGCTCGTCATCAAACAATTAAAGCAAAATCATGATTCCTCCAAACTCATGATCCTGATAATCGAATTATCAGAATCCCTTTAACCCCAAACATCAACATCAAGCTGAGACGTATATACATTCTCTCCGATCAGTAACATACATGTTGATCGCCATAGCTAACTGCACTCGGTATACCTCCATCGAATTGAAATCGACACTCAAATATCTGCAGTCTTGGTACCAAAGCTAATGAAGAGGATACCACTGCAACGGTCATTAGATGGTATTTGTTTCTATAGTGTATTTTGTACATAAAACCAATTATCTAATAATTTTAAATAACTCTTGATAATTATTATGAGTGAAATCCTTGTTTTCCAATAAAGAGAGATTTTTAAGAGTTTGAATATATGATTAATTTAATAAGATTGGATTTGACAGAATTTTTATAATACCAGATACTAAATACTAGAAATTTAAACAAAAACTAAAATTCTTAAAAATCATCAATACAATAAGGTCCCTCTTTAATTAACGAAAAAAAAGTTCACAGTTTTAGAAGTGACATGTGTCAATAAAAACTCCATACAAAGACAAAACTATTTTATTACTAAGAAAAAACTCTCTGTAAAGAAATAAAATTCTTTTTTTTTATTCAACAGAAATAAAATTCTATTTTATTATATAAGAACTAGGATTAAACTCGTCCTACGGATGGGTAAACAAATATACAAATAATTTAAATATATTTAA
Organism: Brassica napus; assembly: GCF_020379485.1. Lineage (NCBI taxonomy): Eukaryota > Viridiplantae > Streptophyta > Magnoliopsida > Brassicales > Brassicaceae > Brassica > Brassica napus. Next base: position 47,260,801 of record NC_063444.1, read on the forward strand.
ATATTTATTTTTTTTTACTTAAAAATAAAATTAATTTTTACGTCAAATTTACCTATTTATTTTACAAATTATAAACTTAATTAACTGTTAAAATCATAAAATATTTATTTTTATAAAAAGTTTATTTTAATTTAGCTTATAACAATATGTCACATCGACTATTTTTAACAAAAACAACATATAACTAATAGTTGTATCCATTAATCTAAATCTAATGTTAAATTTTCTAAATTGCCCTTTAATTTTATACACAGTCACACACAAAAAATAAAAAATGTATTATCGTAAACTAAGCTTGTCATCATCTACTTTTGTCGTGGAAACTCATTCGCTGTCGACTAAAAATACCGTTTCTTTTCTCCAAAAACAAATCATTTTCTGTTCTCGTATGTGTTTACACCTTGAAATTTTTCGCGGAAAAATCTCAAATTTCACATAATCAGATTTTGAATTGTCAGTTGTGTCAAAAAATGTCTCTCTGAGTGATTTAGAGACTTAAGGGTAAAAAAATATTGGTTCAGAGAAGTGTTGTGAGTTGGAAAAGAGTTTGGAAGTCGTTCCAAGCGGTTTCAAAGCATGTTTGCTCTTCTCCTTCACCCTAATTCTTCTCGCTCTCAAGCTTGATCATGTTTTTTTTTGAAAAAAGGGCACTAGCTTGATCATGTTCTTTCTCAATCATGGTGGTCAGTTTCTTTATTTCATTTTCGTAATTGCTGCTTTGACTTCTCTTTCTATAGCCAAAGTTGGGATAATTTTCTCTGAATCAGTAAATGTGTTTCTCTGATATTAAGTTTTGACTATATTTAGTTTGGGTACAAACTATAAAAATTGGATCCTTGTGTTTAGCGATGTCTAAAGTAGAAGCTTTTATCATCATTTGGCTCTATTTTTTTTTGCAGATTTATATTTACACCACTGTGACCGTTCCGTGTTGTGATTTCATCGCTTCTCATCTTCGCATTCTCTTTTTTTGCATATGTTCTTCATTTTTTCTTCTCTTTCCGTATAATTCTTCATCGGTGTGATTTTCTTATTTTTAGGTAAAAATTACACGTCAAAATTTGACTATTTATTTTATAAACCATAAACTTAGCTAAACAAAATCTAATTATTTTACAAATTAAATTAAAAATCATAAAATATAATTTTTTTTTTAAGTTTGTTATAATTTAGCTTCTAACGATTTCAGCTCCACTCTTTTTAGCAAAGAAACATCTAACTAATAGGTGTAGCCTTAATCTAAATCTAATGTTAAATTTTTGAAATTGTCCTTCATTTTTATACAGAGTCACACACAAAAAGTAAAATGATATTATCGTAAACTAAGCTTTTCATTATCTTCTTTTATATACTACATAAAATAATTAGTTGAACACAATTTCTGGAAATCGATATAATGATTTCATATTCTTATATAAAACATTATATTCATATATAAAGAATTATAATAACTATTAATGTCTTATAATTTCATGACTTATAAGTCATTTATAAATAAATAAAGCATTTATAAAATTATCTATCATGGCTTACAAAATTATTTTATCTTAATTTGAAATTATTTATATGATTTTATAAAACATTTATAAAAAATAAAAAAAAATTCCTATATATTAAACTAGAAATCAGTTAAGTGAATTTTGCTTACATATCGATCATTTGTGAAGTCTTAAGATTTTTTTATAATTTGCTTGGTCGATAATTTAGATTTAAAAAAAAAATATTGATCCTTTAATATCACTTGCCCAAAAATCTAAATTATATTACAAATACTGATTTATGATAACTAATTGTTGAAATTATAGAAAGAATATTAACACTTGATTAATTATTATTTTTATTCATAAACTACATAATATAATAAATGGAACTTTTAAAAAAAATTATTTTAATTATATCTAAAATAAAAGGCAAATATAAAACTAATTACTATCACTTGCCATATAAGATAAATGATATTTACAATAACTAATTGTTGAAATTATAGAAAGAATATTAACACTTGATTAATTATTATTTTTATTCATAAACTACATAATATAATAAATGGAACTTTTAAAAAAAATTATTTTAATTATATCTAAAATAAAAGGCAAATATAAAACTAATTACTATCACTTGCCATATAAGATAAATGATATTTACAAATCATAATTAATGGTAGCTAATTTTCAAAAATATAGAAAGTGCAATAATGTTTAATCAATTATTTATATATTTATATACTACATAAAATAATGAATATAATTTTTTTTATAGAAATAATGATTTCATATTCATATAAAAATATAGTAGTATCTATAACAATTACCAATCTCTTATAATGTCCTTATATGTTTGATAAATAATTATGCTTTGAAGATTGGAAAGATTGTATTTAACGGATCATATGAGAACTTTGATTTAAATTTTTTTTTTCATTTAAGTCAAATAATATAGTGAATAAGGTAATGTTATGATTGAAAAGAATTTTAAGATGGAATTTTGGTTCGATAATTTGTATTACTATTTAGAGAATGAAATAAATATTTGACAAAAATATGTAAATTAGGAAAACATTAGCAAAAATTTAGTAAAAAGAACGAAATGATAACGAGAAAAATAAAAAGAGACCCAAGAAGATGCATAATATATGTTGGAAAAGTTAATGTGATAATTACATATATAATTCCACAAGCATTTGTTATTACTAAATATTAATCATTTATTTTTACATCAAATTTATAAAAACTTTACGATTGATTTTCAAACTAATTGAAGTTAAAAATTATATTTTTAGTGTTTCTAATTATTATTATGACATTATATACATATATTATATATATATTTTATAATATTTATATCTGCGAATTCGCGGGCAACCCACCTAGTAAATAATATAATAAGAGACTTATAAATTCAATTCATGACCTGCTTTCTGGGAGGACTCTTTGTACCACCATCTGTTAGAAGTGAATAAACATTACAATAGAAACTCATCACTATCCATGATTCAAACTGTAGAATAATAATATGATTTTACTTACGTATGGACAAAACGACCTTGTCCGCTGCTATCTAAAAAGAAGAATAAACATAAAGATAAATATTAACACACACTCAGTGACAAAAAAACACAAAATTATATCCTTACCAAAAAGACTTCTTTGAAGCAACAATGGGAAACTTCCCATCGTTTTAGAGTGTTGAAGGTGTCTAAACCAATTTGTTGATGATGAACATACAGACACATGTATCCCTTATCCATGAGGTCTTTCAAGATTGGAATATAACCTTTGTCCGATGATAGAAGGATCAGCGTTGCTGGAGCTTGATTACGTTCACACCACAATTCTAGTTATGTTTTAGTGCAGCTATCAGCAGCTTGATCTACAGACTCAGGTTCCTTGATATAAGTGACACTCTTGCCATTTTCCATTTTCAGCTCTCTCACAAGTTCTTCTTTCAACTCTCTCTCTTAATACCATTCGCATGAATCAGGTAAAGCTCTGGTAAAACTTCTTCATTGTAGCCGTGGGCAATAAGGTACTGGTTGATCCGAGAACTAGCGATGCTAACTTGGTTTGGATAAATGGCGACATTCTCTAGGTCTCAAAAACCCAACGGCTAGAAGCAGTTCTGCAAGCAAGTGGCAAGGTGAACAAAGTTTGTACAAATAGAGTGGCTAATGGAACAGCAGTGTTGCATTTCTTTCTGACTTACATTTGGAACTTGGAAGTAATGTAACCAAACACAATACACCATTTAGTAAGAAAAACCAATGTTCTAACAGTTGGAATAGGCAGCAAATAAGTGATAGTTGAATTGATTTTATTAAAGTTCAATTCATGCAACTCACATCAGTTTAAACCATTCTAAATTAGTTTAAAACAATTTAAATCCGTTTAAATCAATCTAAATTGATATAAATCTCTTAATCAAGTAATTATGTTAGTCCAAATTCAGAAATTTGTCTAATTTCTTTATTTTTGTATATCTAATTTTAAGAGTTCATCAAAATAATTTTATAATTAAATTTTAAACTAAAACATCTAATATAATTATAAAATTCTACTGAGCATCTATTTACCATCTACCATTTTTGAACATTGAGAAAAACCTTACATGTTTTTTATTCTTAATTGTTTACATTTCAAATCATTCACAGCTTCCAAATAAAGAAAATTTTGAGTTTTACAACTTTCTCCATCCTTATTGTATCATCAGTCACTTTATTTGTTCTTTGGATTTTGTTGCCTTATTCCATAGAAATTATGAAGCTTGAAGTGTTCTTATGTGTTTTGGGTGTAAAAGCTTGAAAGCTGTGCTGCCCATCTCCACTTTTTTTCTGGCTTTCAGAAAGCTGATCTGGTTTATTTCATTCTTGCACTCTGTTATTCACTAGACCGTCGTGAAGAACCAAAAGGATGAGATCACAAACGCAAACGCCAAGTCAGGCGCATTAATCGCTGAAACTCCACTTGTTGTTGAGTTGGCTTTTGCAGCAGAAGGTGGCTTAGCAGTAGCAGCAGTAGCAGCAGCAACAAAAGGCTTAGTAGTAGAGGAAGGTGGGGATGGTGGCTCGTCAATTGTATAATCATCATCATTAGGAGGTTGTGGAGGAAGTGGTGTAGATGATGAACCATGATCAGAAGGACCTTCAGGATTCATTATAGGTATGTAACTACTAATATGAAGCACCGAGATGTTATATGGATGTGTGGCAACAGAGTCTATAAGCTTAGAGTCAAGGAGAGATCCACGAACCGCAGATCCAAACATGACGTCACCGTTGTTCATAACGGTTGCGTTTATGAACCCTTGTTGGCCTTTGGCTTGACCGCTTGATTGGAAGAGAGTGGTGAGTATTACTGATTTTTTGTTGAGACTCTTGAGTTTCTTGATGTCGTAGTAGTCTAAGACGATGTGGAGGCTAAGGCTTTTCTTGTTGTCTTCGGTTGATTGGTCGGAGAATAAGGACATTGCGTCGTTGGAAAGGGCGAGGACGGTTATGGTTTGACGGGAGTTGATGGTGGAAGCGAGTCCGGTTTGGGAGAGGAGGTTGTTGAAAGTGGAGAACTCATTGTTCAGGTTTAAAATGCGTGTGATGTTGAATGCGTGGGCATTGAGGAATGTAGAAGCAAAGAAGAAGAGGGAGAGTGTAAGTGAAGCAGAGGAAAAAGAAGACATTGTATGGATTTGATTGATGAGGATGGTTGTTGTGAGCTTTTTATAGAGTCGAGATGTGCATGTTTTGATTTGGTGTCTTGTTTAGACATGAGGAAGAGAATGTGTTTCTCCGCACTTTGAGGATACTTGTCTCATGTCTTTTCTGGATTAAGAACACTTGTCGGGGGTCTCATGACCTATTATGGTGGTTACTTTAAAAGCGTTTAGGTTATTCAAGTGATGTTCAAGCAATGTTCTAAAGTTCTGGTCTAGGCGGTATATTAGTTACAGCCAAAACGATTTTCTTAAAATCCAAATTATATAATTTAATATAATTCGATATAAACTGGTCTAAATTTGTTTTAACAAGTAACAATGTTAGTTCAAATCCATGTCTACTTCTTAAATTTCTAATTTTTATAATTCATCCAAATAATATTAGACATAAAAACTAAAATATTTATATATGTAAAATATATAATATTCGTCAATCCCGAATAATCCGGCTAGTTGGTAGTCCGGTTATAAACATTGTGTTAAAATAAGCCACTTGTTTGCAATAGAGAGAGTAATCATACAAGTAACATTGTAACACATGTTGCGGAAATTTGTTCCTCTTTTTATCCCCGTGAAAATGGTAGAGAGCTACTTGAAATACATTTTTATTGTTTTTTTTAATATCCATACAAAAAAAATGAACCATAAACGTCATCAATAGGAGTATGATTATAGAGAAGAAAACAAAATGAAAAAATCCGATAATGCAGATGATAAAACTCATCTTTTTTTTGTTCCTAAGCTCTTATTGCTTCTCTTTTATCCCATCAGGCTGTTGCATTTCCGTTTGATTGAGAATCTGTTCGGACGTAAGTCATACTACGAGTACTTGGAGCTGCTGCAACGCTGTTGGTGCCAGTCTCAGCTGAATCACGTTTCCATTGCATACTCCTGGCTCCACCTCTAACAACAGAACGACCCCTAAATGCACCACCAGGGATACCTCTTCTGTAAGGTGAGGAGGCTCTTGCGTACCTTCCCGCTCGAGACCATGACATGCTCGACGCAGCCTCCTGTTGTTGTTCATTGCTTCCTTTCACAATCTGCATCCATCAGAAAAATACAAACTAAGACTCTAACCATTCCTAAAGACTACCAAACACTACATGAGATTTTTCAATATTTTTTTACCTTGAGAATCCGAGACATGAATGAGGTGCCGTCCAGAGATAATGCACTCTCTGCAGACTCTTTGCGCGTGAACTCGATATATGCTGATCTGCAAAAGGCGAACAACTTTGGTCACTTAAAAGCCTCTGGTAACTAAACTTTGCAAGGTCCTGAATGCAGATAACTTACCCACTTGGTTGCCCTGTCGCTGGATCTGTAACTATGACAGCTTTAAGCACTTCACCAAACTTGTTGAAATGCCTTGAAAGGCTATCCTTGGTGGCACCAAAATGAACCTGTTTTACGACCAAACCACACTCAAATTAATACAACCAATGAAAAAAAATTTGCTCAGTTTCAGTTCAGGAGTAAATAAAGAGTCACAGTCATTACATTGGCGACAAAGATTGTTCGAGACCTAGCATCTTCCAAAGGGCGGCTAGCAGATAATGTCCCTGCAAATACGACCAAGTCATGAAGAAGAACTTAACCAACAGGAACCCAAGAAGTTACAATACCATGAATCTTTTAAAAAAAACAAAAACTCACCAGGAACAGGTTTCTTAATCAATGATTCTTCTTTCGCAATGGCAGCAGGTTTCACCGTTGATGATTCTGTGATAGCTTCACTAGATGTATATCTTTGCAGGCCCACACCTGGTACTTTCATCTGCTCCTCTAACTTCACTGTCTTCCCTGTATCTGCACTGCCAGAGAAACCTCCATTCTTCTGCTTGGTTCCAACTTCAGTAAAGTGATCTTGATAATTGGTCCCTTTAACTCTATTGGGGTCATCGACCAATCGATGCTGCAGACTTTTCGGATTGTTAATTCTGTTCCCAAGTGAAGAACTCGAGTAAGACCCATTGACACTTGGACCGAGTCTGCTTGGCTGCAAGCCAGTTTCAAAAGTCGTCATGTTCTCAACATACACTCCATTGTTGTCAAGACGCTGTGAGTATTGATGCTGTACCGGTTCCTGATCTTCGCTACGTTCTTCATTCTTAAGGGGAACTTCCGAAGTTTCAGGAAAGCCTGTTGAGTGGCTAATTCTGTCAAAGACGCTTCTCCCAGTTTTGGGATTCTTGGCATCTTCAGCTGCTTCGGATACAGCTTTCATAACAGTGGCTATGGGATTCACAGCCTTGGCTACAGATCGGGTTTTCCGAGGTGGGTCCGGTTCAGATGAGTCTTGAGTCGATGCGGATACCACTGAGCGGAGACGTTTTAATGAGGGTTCAGTGGGCTTTGATGTACCCAGAGCATCTCGCATAGCAAACTGAAGCAGACGGCTAGAAACAACAGGTTTAGCCTCCCTCTATCATAGAAGTCAAAGAAAGATCATCAGAGAACCATAACCACTATCCGTACATTAGAAGGCTGGGGAAAGGCAACCCAATAACACAAAGTCAAGGGTAACTGAAGACGTCTCACACATGTCAGTCCTATACAACGCAAAGGTACCTACCCTCTGGCCTAAATTTGACTCTCAGAACATCTTCACAATACGATTTGACACCCATCCAGTGAACTATTTAAGCATATTTTTCAAACTTTCTACTCCAGGTACTAAGTGGTGATTGCTATTAAGCAGGAAATTACAGAATACAAACCTGTTCGTTCCGCGAGCTGTCAATTTTACTCCTTTTCCTGTGGGAATGAGACTGCTCAGATGGGGACCTTTTACCATGTCTCTCTCTGTGATCTTCCTTCTCGTAGTTATGAACTTTGTGAACCTCAGAACTCAGAAGAGGAGGAACGTCAGAAGCATTCGGCTGGGTTCTCCACTGTCTACTGCGCCGAGATGGTGCTCGTCCTTTCTCAGATTCGGAATCCATTTGCACAAGTGCTTTATCCTCATTCAGACTGCTTACCAATGAGCTTCTCATGTTAGTTTTCTCAACATGAGAACTAGTAAAATACTCATCCACACTTTCCCCTAGATGATCCCACAACCTGTAAAAAAAAAAACCTCCAACTGAGTTCAAATTTCCACAGAGAGATTTTAGATAAGGGCAATAGTCATTTGCATACCAGGAGACAAAAGAATCGCTATCATCAGCAAGAAAGATCTTCAATTCATTCTTAGCTTCCTCTTTCCTCCTCCCATTCTTAAGCAAGACTATCACATATTCCTATGAGCAAGCAAAATATACATCACTGTCATTAGAATTCTAAGAGACTTATAACCATCACAATACACTAAAAACTAAGCAACACTAGCTAAGAACACGAGTAACACCATCAACGTGTAGAATCAATCAACAATCCAAGAAAGCTAATTATCACATTCAACCTAAATAAGAAATATTCGTATACCACAAGAATGTCATCAGTGTAATCTCCCATGTACTCCTTCAGCTTAACCTTCACTCTCTCTTTCAACTTCACAACTCCTTCCTCACTGAAATCACCATTGAAGGTCCGATCATCATCGTCGCTTCCCATCGAGATCGTATCAAAAAAAAACCTAACTTTTCCGCCGCAATGACACAACAGAGAAACAACAAAATCAGTATAAACCCTAAGACTCAATTCGAGAACGGAGAGATTTAAACAACCTCCGGTCCGTGGGGATGTTTAGGGTTTGGTTCTCTGTCTGTCGGGGAAGAATCCAAAGAGCGCACTCGCTCGATTTTATCAGAAAGGGATTTTTCGCTTCGGCTTCCACAGACGGAACGAATTAGACAGAGAGAAACTGAACAAAAATAAATAAAATTATAAGTCCTTTCGTAAAATCTTTTATAAACCCAAACACACAGGAGGTTTATGCTCCTAATGGGCTGGGTCGAAATTTATTGGGCCGAATCAATGTGGGTAGTAGTGTGCTATGCTACGGTTGTAGTAGTATTTTTATGATACGGTACTAAAAGCATGTTTATCGGTAAAACCCACGTAAGGGCTCTTAGTGATTTTTTTAATATTTAAGTGAAGTTAAGTTATTTTGTTAAGAGATACTTAATGTTAGTGGTTTATTGCTAGTATCTTAATTAGGAATTCTTAACAATAAAAAAATTATTAAATATAATTTTATTTTAAAAAAAAACAAAGTTAAGCATATTATTTGAAACATAAATTTTAAAATAAAAACATAAAAGCAAAGATTACTAAATAAACGATAATAATTTGAAATAGGCATCGAAGCTTAGTTGATGTCTTGATCACGTCCAAATTTACTTAATATATGTTCAACCAAATCACGTTTCAGTTGTTGATGCGCTTGTTTATCACGAATTCTTGCTCGAACACCCATCTGATTGGCGATATTTGTATGGATATCTATTGAATATGTGAGATCGATATGTGAATTTCCGCTGCCTTCTCCTTGTTGGAAATTGGAAACATCAAATTGAGTGTGTTGATCTCGTTTGTTTTCGACTATCATATTATGGAGTATGATACATGCTCTCATAATCTTCCCGATCTTGACTTTATCCCAACAAAGTGCTTGATTTTTAACAATGGTAAATCGAGCTTGCAAGACTCTGAAAGCACGTTCGACATCTTTTCTGACAGCTTCTTGACATTGAGCAAATAAAGCCGCTTTCGGACCTTGTGGTAGTTGAATAGATTGGATAAAAGTTGCCCATTTCAGATAAATATCATCGGTGAGATAGTAAGCCAATGAATAAGGATTTCCGTTCACCGAGAAATTCACATGCGAAGCTTGACCATTGATTATGTCATCAAAAACAGGTGAGCGATCAAGAACATTGATATCATTTAAGGTACCTGGAGGTCCAAAAAATGCATGTCATATCCAGAGATCATATGAAGCAACCGCCTCTAAAACGATTGTGGGTTTTCCCGAACCACGATAATATTGGTCTTTCCAAGCGGTGGGACAATTCTTCCACTCCCAATGCATACAGTCTAAGCTTCCGGTCTCAGCTTGGGAACATGTGGTCTTGCACGCGTCCGAATTGACTCGTATAAGACCGTCTAGTGAACATAGATATTCCCCATTACAATTGCTTATGGGTCATGAGTCAGACATATCCCATCTTAAGACATTTGGCTGTGCCGTCTATGTGCCAATTGCACCACCACAGAGAACAAAGATGGGACCTCAAAGGAGGATGGGGATATATGTTGGATATGATTCTCCCACGATTATTAAATACCTTGAGCCAACTACGGGTGATTTGTTTAATTAAGGCCATGTATGCGGATTGTCACTTTGATGAATCCGAACATCCAACATTAAGGGGAGTGAATAGTAAGCTGGTAAAAGAAATTACATGGAATCAAACATCATTATCTTGGCAAGATCCTTGAACTCAGGAATGTGATTTAGAAGTTCAAAAGATAATACATTTACAAAAGCTAGCTAATCAATTGACAGATTCCTTTGCTGACTCGAAAAGAGTTACTAAGTCATATATACCAGCTGCTAATGCACCAATCAGTATTTATGTTCAAGAGGGACACAATCAAGTTGCTACAGAGTCTAGACAACGTTTGAAACGTGGTAGACCAATAGATTCCAAAGATAAGAACCCTCGGAAATCTAAAAAAGGTGCAAAGAATGAAACCGAGGTTGTTAAAACCCTAGACACGACCGCGGTCGTTCCAAAATTCCAGGACTTAGCCACGGCCGATCCCAAAACCCTAATAACGATCGCAGCCGATCATGAATGCTTAGATGCGGTCGGCCCTGATGTATCTAATCCTGATTCTTGGGACGTCAAGATTCAAGGTACTGAAGGTCCTGATAATAATGAGACCTCAATAAATTATGTCTTGTCTGGGATACAATAGTACAGAATGAATGTCGACATTGATGATATATTTTCATACAAGGTAGCACTTGAACCTATGGATTTGAATGAGGATCATGAACTCACGTCTATTTATAAGTGCACTCAACGATCAGATTGGATCAAATGGAAAGAAGCTGTAAACGTGGAGTTAAACTCTTTAAAGAAGAGAGATGTCTTTGAACCAATAGTCCGGACACCATATGATGTTAAACCAGTCGGCTATAAAAAGGTCTTTGTGAGAAAAAGAAATGAACACGGCGAGGTTGTTAGATATAAAACACGGCTTGTTGCACAAGGATTCTCACAGAGACCAGGAATAGATTATGAGGAGACATACTCCCCTGTGGTGGATACTACTACTTTTAGATTCCTGATAAGTCTGGCTATAAGAGAGAAATTAGACTTGCGGTTAATGGATGTTGTAACTGCATACTTATATGAGCCACTGGATAACGAGATTTATATGAAAGTACTAGAGGGTATAGAGTTGAAAAACAAATTGAGTACTCGAGAACAACACTGTATAAAGTTGAATAAGTCACTTTATGGATTGAAACAATCAGGCCGAATGTGGTACAATAGGTTAAGTGAGTACCTAGAGAGAGAAGGATACAAGTATGATCCGTACAGCTCTTGTATCTTTATAAAGAAATTCGGCGAGGGCTTTGTGATTATAGCAGTGTATGTTGATGATTTGAATATCCTAGGAACCTCTGGAGAGATCTCCCAAACAGTTGAATATCTTAAGAAAGAATTCGAGATGAAAGATCTTGGAATAACAAAGTTTTGTTTGGGATTACAGCTTGAGTACATAAGAGATGGAATCCTTGTGCATCAAATGACATATACAGAAAAGTACTCAAGAGATTCAATATGGCCGAGTCTCAGCCATTGTCTAGCTCCATGGTTGTGAGGTCTCTAGGCTTGGACACTGATTCGTTCTGTCCTATGATGGACGATGAAGATGTCCTAGGTCCCGAAGTGTCATATCTCAGTGTCATAGGAGCTTTGATGTATCTGGCTAGTCAAACACGACCAGATATATGTTTTGCCGTGAACCTACTATCTAGGTTTAGCTCTTGTCCGACCCAAAGACACTGGAACGGGATTAAACATGTTCTTCGTTACCTACAAGTAACGAAAGACTTGGGTCTATTTTATACTAACCAAAACAAAGAAGGTTTAGTTGGCTTTGCTGATGCAAGTTATCTTTCGGATCCACACAATGCTCGATCACAGACAGGCTATGTTTTCACACATGGTGGAACGGCCATATCATGGCGTTCCATGAAGCAGACGATCGCGGCCACATCTTCAAACCATTCAGAGATATTGGCTATACATGAGGCCAGCCGCGAGTGTGTTTGGTTGAGGTCCATGACCCAACATGTACGAGTTGATTGTGGGATGTTCGAAGGCAAGGACGCACCAACCGTGATGTATGAGGACAATGCAGCATGCATTGCTCAACTTAAAGACGGCTACATCAAAGGAGACATGACGAAGCACATCTTGCCTAAGTTCTTCTTCACGCATGAACTACAGAAAACCGGCGAGGTCCAAGTGGTGCAAGTGCGTTCCAGTGACAACTCAGCTGATCTATTTACCAAGTCACTTCCTATCTCAACGTTCAGGAAGCTCATACATCAGATAGGGATGCGTAGACTGAAAGACCCTCAGTGATGTTCAGAACATAGGGAGTAATACGTGTTGTACTCTTTTTCCTTCACCATGGTTTTGTCCCATTGAGTATTCCTGGTAAGGTTTTAATGAGGCAACATCTAAAGCGTATTACAAACTCTGTATGGTTATGACATCCAAGGGAGAGTGTTATAAATTATACTGTGGATGTCCATAACCGGCCCGGTCCATAACCGGTCCATACATGAGAGAGAGAGAGAGAGCTGGCGCCTAGAGAGAGTCGGCCAACCCTACTTTCCTTTTCCTTATTAGTTTATGATTTGTATTCTTTCCATATTTTCTTTTTTCTAGTATTTCAATTATTCTATGACGGTGCAATTCTCTATATATAAAAGACTCTTTATGTTTATGAATAATACAGAAACATACCGATTTTATTTTCTTGTTTCACAACAGAAACTTATTTCTATGTAAATTATTCCTTAAATTTTGGGGCTACAGGGCCTATGTTTCATTTAGCTATGCTTATGTCACCCCTATGTTGGATCATAGTGACAGTTTAAGAAGGAACGTCGTATTAAATGAGTCAGTTGCATTTTGTTTTACCAAACTTCAAAAAAGAGTCGTATGAGAGATATATGCATGCGATTACGTTTCGGACTGGAGGAAGGTCGAAGACAACTTGTACAACATTCCCATCAGTTGACTACTCGCCTCTCCTTCCAAGTTGATGTTTGACATTTAAATTAACTTCCCACCAACTTATGTAATTGCATTATTTGTTAGGACAAACGACGAGGCCCAAGAAATAAGACTTTTCACATATGGTTGGAGTTATACGTGTAAGACATACAATTGGTCACTTTTATTTATTGTATAATAACGATAGTTGCATGATATAATAAAACTCTCTTCCTCTTCGTCTTTTCACGGGATATTTCTTGTGTGATTCACATGATACTGCATCACGCAAAGATATTAAGTTCATAAACGAAATAAAATTATTAGCAACAAGTCAATCATGTTGTTGGCCGCTCTTCTATACGCCAAGCAAAGTTGTCGAGAGAAATTGGCTGGCTATAGTGAGTTGTGACGCACAATGTACTAGTATTATAAACATTTGATAAAGTACCACACGAAACCAGAGACACGTTACCTAAATTTACCAAAAACACCCTTCATTTCTACCGAATCTACAATACACATGCCACTCGACAACTTTGTCTTGAATTCGTAAAGCCAAACAATAATTAATCATCAACTAGAAGAAAAAAAAAAGTAAAAGAAATAAAATTTAGGTTCAGATTTTAATCCAGCAGAGAATCTCTACGATCTTTCATTACAAACAGACAACATCTAATCGATGTCTCCGACTCCGAGCTTCTGTCTTAACGACCTTTGCTCGAACCACCACAAGTTTTCACGATTGAATCGATTTGAATTAAACTTTAAACTTTGACCATCTTCGCCGCCTTGACGACCGGATTCTCTCTGGCGATCGCCTCGCGTCCGGCGGTTTTGTAGTCGTAGCTGCAATCGTGGCGATCCGAGTAACGGTGCTCGGCGCAGAAAAGATCGCCGCATCGGCATCTGAACCCGGTCAAACCGACCTTCTTACGACAACCGGAACACCGGTTTATCGTCTGTTGATCTCTCTTAACCGGGTCGATCTCCCTGGGACGAATCACGACTTTGGCTGGCGTCGATCGAAGGTTGACGGATCTGGCTGATCTCTTCAAGATCGAGGTTGAGTCTACGCCGGCGGCGGCGACGGAGGCGTTGAAACATTTCTGACACATGTTGTTGGTCGCTGGATTCGCTGTAACGCCGCAGTTGTTTGAGCAGAGCGTTGGGGTGGTGGTCAAGGTTTCGAGGACCTTGAACTCCGTCTCTTCCTTCTCCGTTCTCTGCGCCATGTATATTGTTTTTCACGTTCTCCGGCGAGCTTACGAATTGAGAATATAGAGAGATAAAAGCGAGAGAAGAGAGAGAGAGAAAGGAAATGAATGGAATATGAGCCTCGGAGAGACGCGTTTCCAACTCTTATCATCTCTCTCCACCACCCCCACTTTCCGTCGTCTGGTTGTAAATTACCTAATTGCCCTGTCCACTTTAATTACAGGATGATTTAAATATTGCATCTCAATCATTCTAGAATGCCTTATGACACCCCACACCGGCCAATATGTCGTCTCTTTCATTTTTATTTTCAATTCTGATTTTCTTTGACTATACTCTAATACTATTGATTATTTATTGATATATGAGGGGATATGGACCAAGTTGTTTACAGTTTACAAATCGTTTATTTTAAAACAGAGATATATTGTGATTTGTGGATATGAAAAATATCATATATATCTATATGCTGTTGCTGATTAATAATGAACCAAAACGATATAGTAGTTCTTAGTTCTTACCGGAAATAAATATAATTCATACTGATGCATTTAGAGGTGCTGACTAAGATCAGAGACATACATATGTTGTGTATAATCCGTTTTTAAGGTCATTTGTAGCTTTTTAAAGAGTTTTATTTTAGAAAGTATAGACATAATTTTAAATATATGAGACTATGCAGGTTAATACCGGTAGAAAAAAAAACTGACATGTGAAGGTCTAGGATTCTACGTCCAACATGGCAACATGCCAAATTGCAGACAGCAGATATTAAGCTTATATAAAAATTATAATTTTAAGATATACAGTATATGGTTTGCATTGTGTTGCTAGGGTGAAATAGAAAATGTGCCATGGTTTAGTGGTTTAGGCGGGCCGGGCTTTAAGGGTATGACAGTGTATAAAGGGCAACTTCTAAAAGCAAGCATAATTAAAGGAGAAAAAAGATTAATTCGGCACATGGCCCATCCATTCTTTGAACCGGGCCTGTGTTTAAGTGTAAGTGCTCAACTAAATAGTCTAATTTTTCTTAAAGTGCTCAACTAAATAGTCTTATTTTTCTTAACTATGCCCTCCAAAGTCCAACCAGGAGGTGTCTTTTTTAACTATAATCTTCAAAACTTGCACTATTTAATCATATGATTAATTTCTGAGCAAAAAAAAAACCAGGATTAATTTTGTAGTGAAAATTTTCAAATATTGGCCTTTCAATCATTTAACGACTACAAACGGCTAATTTTATATTTAAAGTTGTTTTAAAAATGAAAACAAATATCTAAATTAGTAAAAAAAATTATTAATCTTGAGAAATAGAGAAACATTTGCTAAATTCAGGAGAGAAAACTGCCTAAAAAGCCGGGTTGTTTGTGAGGTCAATGGCCTAAACAGCTAAACTCGAAAAACAAATGGAAAAAAAAAAGCAATCGGAAACGGAAAATTAAAAAAAAAAAATCAAAAATTAAAAAGACAGAAAATACAGAGAAATCAAACCCCCAAATATGGAATTCAGACAGAGTCGCAACTAGATTTGTCAATCTCTCTTCCCCTCTTTCTCCTGTAAATCCAATCGGAGTTACGATCTTCCCCCTCGCATCGTAACTCCTCATCAGAAAACAATCTACTTCCCGATCTCGATCTTGATCCCGTTCTTCACGGTTTAACAAAAAGGTATTGTTTGATCCAGTTCTGTCTGATTTCCAGACAACGATCCGTTGTTATTGAGTTTATGTAAGAGATTTTGATTTTGATTTTTTGGTTAGGGAAGGAGGAATAGCAAGTTTTTGATCTGTTGGGTTTTTTAAAAAGTTTATATCTTTGGATGAAAGTGAAGCTTTGGGGAGGGGTTATGGTATCAGAGACTATATTGCGGATCGTAGCACCATGTTGGGGAAAACCTTCTGTGAAGGGAGATCATTCAACGAGAGGAGATGTTAATGGAAGGTGTGATGGGCTTCTTTGGTATAAAGACTCTGGTAACCATGTTGCTGGAGAGTTTTCAATGTCTGTGATTCAAGCTAACAATCTTCTTGAAGATCATAGCAAGCTTGAGTCAGGTCCCGTTAGTATGTTTGATTCGGGTCCTCAAGCTACTTTTGTTGGTGTTTATGATGGTCATGGTGGTCCTGAAGCAGCTCGGTTTGTTAATAAACACCTCTTCGATAACATCAGAAGTAAGTAATGCTTTTGTCTTGCTTTGTGTGTTGAAATTAGATTTTGTGTTGACCAATGTTCGAGAAATCTCTAGGCGGTGGTTAGGAAGTATTAATGTTTAGGCGGGTGTCTAGACTGATTTTTTTCGAACACCTATACAGATTTTTTTTTTTAAATCGTTTAAATCCGATTTGCCGACTAGGCGGACACATAGGCGTCTCCTAGACCGATTTTTAGAAAGTGTTGACATTTTCTCTGATGCAGAGTTTACGTCGGAGAATCATGGAATGTCTGCATCCGTTATAACGAAAGCATTTTTAGCTACAGAGGAGGAGTTTCTTTCTCTTGTGCGGCGGCAATGGCAGACAAAGCCTCAGATTGCTTCTGTTGGAGCTTGTTGTCTGGTAGGGATCATATGTAGTGGATCTTTGTACATTGCTAACGCGGGAGACTCTCGGGTTGTGCTAGGAAAACTGGAGAAAGCATATAAACTTGTCAAGGCTGTTCAGTTATCTTCTGAGCACAACGCAAGTTATGAATCTGTGAGAGAGGAGTTGCGGTTGTTGCATCCAGATGATCCTCAGATTGTGGTCTTGAAACACAAAGTATGGCGTGTCAAAGGTATTATACAGGTAAAAATACTCTCACGGTAATGCAAAATGTCATTTCTAGACTCTTGTTACATTGGCATTTCGAATATCGTTTCGTTTTTCAGGTCTAAAGATATAGGATATGTTCGGGTATTTAAAAAACTTGGTTTTGTTTTATTGTGGTTTTCGGTTCGAGTAACAAAGTTGGGAATCAGCTAATATCTGAGATAGCTTCCGGTCCAATTTGGTTTCGGTTTTTCAGGTAATTCGGGTTTAAAAGTCAGATAATTCGGTTTTTTCGGGTTTTCAAATAAAAATACAGGACAATTTGGTTAGTTTTAAATATTCCAGATAAAAAGTAGTGTGTGAATGACGCAATTATGTGGCATATGCATAGAAGATTTGTTGCCAAAATCTGATTCTGAATGCTTGTTCTTTTTTCTTGAAGGTGTCACGGTCAATAGGTGATGCCTACTTAAAGAAAGCAGAGTTCAACAGGGAGCCGCTATTGGCAAAGTTCAGAGTGTCTGAGACTTTCCATACACCAATCCTTTTAGCAGAGCCTGCAATTACAGTACACAAAATCCATTCAGAGGATAAGTTTCTCATATTTGCATCAGACGGTTTATGGGAGCACATGACCAATCAGGAAGCTGTTGACATTGTGAACACTGGCCCGCGTAATGTAAGACTCTTTGTTTCTTTCTCTTTTTCTTTTCATCTTCATGTTGATTGAAACGTATGTATGTGTGCAGGGGATTGCGAGGAAGCTGATAAAAACAGCTCTAAGAGAAGCAGCAAAGAAGAGAGAGATGAGATATTCAGATCTTAAAAAGATTGACAGAGGAGTGCGGAGACATTTTCATGATGATATAACAGTCATTGTTGTGTTTCTTGATTCGCATCTCGTTAGTAGAAGTATCTTACGTCGACCTCTCATCTCCATCTCAGGCGGTGGTGACTTGGCTGGACCTTCTTCTACCCCTTGACTCACATTTCACCACAATCTATAATATATTATTCTATATATTCAACATATCCACTATATATAAAACACATTGCAGAAACACTTCAAGTTCCTTCTCTTTTTTTCTTTATATATAACAAAAAAAAAACTTTGTAACTCTGTTTTTTATTCATCTTAAACAAACAAAATGAAGAGTTGAAACATCAATGTATAGGTCTGAGTTATTATGATAAAAAAGATATCACTTGTTGGAAGGATATTTATTACTGAATGCCTCATCTACTATGCTTTCTTTTGTTCTCTTGTGTAATGTTACTAATGTATCAACATGAGCATAAACAAATATGTAAATGATACGTTAGAGACTGGTAACTGTTGCAAATTCGTCTTTTATGCCAAAGACGAAATATATTGCTTTTCCAAGGTCTGAGAATTCAAATGAATCTTGTCAGTCACAAGTTAAATAGCTATTGAGATATATAGTAATTGAAAACGGTTGCAGGTTTAAAATTCATCCAACAGCTTCAAAATTTAGACAATAGTAATAAAGACAGCTCCATGAAAATGGATCTTGCACCCTTGGCAGCAGTTGGCATGTGATGGTGGTTGAATCATGTCATAACCTAGACGGTGCGAACTACGAGATCTATCTAGGTCATAAATGCTGGAGAAGAACTGGTTTTGGTCAAAAATATTATTTTCTTATCAAGGTTATATGTGAAATACAGTTATTAAAAAAAGTTACACGTAAAATATTAGTAGTATATAAGTTAATTAGATCACCTGCAACAATTTTTGATTGTGAGTATGGCCTCAGAGAAAAACTAAAGGCAGATCAAGTATCTGGACAGAGGAGGAGATGCTTAATGCTTCTGGTAGGACCACACGAGTCACATGTAAAAGTATTTATGGAGGCCCAACCTCGTTACTTATTTTAATTAAAATGTTGTCTAATAATTAGTACATTATCAAACATAATTAGTCATATAATGCTTTATTGATGTGAAGTTTTGGAGTTTCTGTAATAGAGAGATCATCATGATTGCTCCGTAACATGAGAAATAAAAAGTTAACTCTCTATAATACATGCATGCATGGATCTTATGGCATTGTATACTCCATTTAGCATGTAAATATATCACAATTTATTTTCGCTTTATATTCTTAAATTGCGATTAAAATGTAATTTCTGTAATATCAACTAAATTTACAAAATATCATAAAAACCATTGAATTACAAATTAACATGAACTTATTTTTTTACGGGATCATTGTTGAATACTCGATGCATCTGAATAGATCAAATATTTAAAGTAAAAACTGACATATACACATGACCCTCCTCTTTATGCATAAACAAATAAAAATACATTTGTAAAGTTAATATATACTATATAGAACAATAGTAGTAACACGCACATGCCCATGATACCATGCACATGCAATGTCTCTCTTTTCTTCCCTCAGCATTTCTATATAATCCAGTATTGACATAACACCACTCTCTTCAGTCTTCACCGTCTTATATTTATTTCAAAAATGACAAAGTTGTTGGCATCGCCGCTTACTTCCTTACTCGCCGTCGCTTTCATCTCAGTCATCACCGTCGTCCGATCATGCTCCCCTACCGATCAGACGGCTCTCAATGCCTTCAAGTCGTCACTAAGCGAACCAAACCTCGGCATCTTCAACACTTGGTCCAAAAACACGGACTGTTGCAAGGGATGGTACGGTATCAGCTGCGATCCTGACTCGGGTCGGGTCACTGATATTTCTCTCCGGGGCGAATCCGAAGACGCTATTTTCCAAAAAGCAGGCCGGTCCGGTTATATGTCCGGTTCGATTGACCCGGCGGTTTGCGACTTAACCGCACTCACTTCCTTCGTCCTCGCTGACTGGAAAGGAATCTCCGGCGAGATTCCTCCTTGCATAACGTCCTTAGCTTCTCTCCGTATCCTCGACCTCGCCGGGAATAGGATCACCGGAGAGATTCCAACCGATATCGGCAAACTCACCAAACTCGGCGTTCTAAACCTCGCGGAGAATCGGATGTCCGGCGAGATTCCGTCGTCGCTGACGTCACTCTCCGAGTTGAAGCATCTTGAGCTGACGGAGAACGGAATCTCCGGCGAGATCCCGGCGGATTTCGGATCGTTGAAGATGCTGAGCAGGGCGTTACTGGGCCGTAACGAACTAACCGGGTCACTTCCAGAGTCGATCTCCGGTATGGACCGGTTAGCGGATCTGGATCTATCGAGGAACCATATCGAGGGTCCGATACCCGAATGGGTGGGTAACATGAAGGTACTCTCTCTGTTGAATCTCGATTGCAACTCGCTAACCGGTACGATCCCCGGTTCGCTTCTCAGCAATTCCGGTTATGGTGTTTTGAATCTGAGCCGAAATGCGTTGGAAGGATCCATACCCGACGTTTTCGGATCCACTACCTATTTCGTGGCGCTTGATTTGTCTCATAATAATCTAGCGGGTCGGATCCCTGATTCGCTAACGTCAGCTAAGTTTGTGGGCCATCTCGATATCAGCAACAACAAGCTTTGTGGGCCTATTCCAACGGGTTCTCCTTTTGATCACCTCGAAGCGACGTCGTTCAGTGACAACGAGTGTTTGTGCGGTGGGCCTTTGATGAAGACATGTTAATAAACAATCGTCAATCGATATGGTTCCGGTTCTGCTGAACCGGGGGTTTATCAAGTTCCTTGTTGCTGCTCTTGTTCCATATTGGTTTAACTCTTTATTTATTACTCTTTCAAATTATAAGCGCCACAGCTAATCTGTTCTGTTTGGCTACGAATTGCTGCAATGGTCCGATCTGTTCCCCGGTGTATGGAATATGGTAGCACATGTTATAGATCTTATATGTTATATCATTTGTTCAAGAACTCTTAGATGCATTAGAGCACTTAATTGATAATGATGAAACATAGAAAGCTTGCGGTTTTTCATCCAGCTGAAGTTCTAATGAAAATTTAAAAATCAATATGTGCATTATAACAAATTCATGAATTCATAATGATAAACATCTCAATCATGATTGACAGAAAAAAACAATACATCTCAATCATGTAAAAGCAGATAATAGTCATATTTGAACATCTTAATTATGAATTAGGCTAAACACGATTGTTATGAGCTGTCTTTCTTTTCAGAATTATTGAAAATAATGAAGACAACTGTGAAAGAGAAAACAATTGAAACTCCTATGTTTCGCAGTCGCAAGATTCTCCAAGTTCAGAGTTTTTATGCACACTTAAACTTCAATCTTCATCTCCTTTGCACATCTTCTCCTTATGCCATTTACAGAACCCATCAACCAAGGCATCCTTCATCCAAGCGTGCCTGCAATTCTCTACAGCTTCTCCAATTGTAAGCCATGTCCTCGTTCTAGTCTTCTGTTCCGGCCAAGTCTCCAGCTCTTCCTTCACATACAAGGCGTACATTGCAGCTTTACATAAACCTTCTGGGCTACACTCATCTTGGTGCGTTTTGCTCTTGAACTCATAATCTCCCAAAAAATCCTGCAAGTAGTCACATTTTTTACACATTCAGCAACCAACAAACAAAAGGGAAACACGGTGTGAAAAGGGGGGGGGGGGGGGGGGGCTTACCATAAGAATCCCACGGACTCCTGCTTCTTCCACAGCTTCCCGTACAGCAGCTTCTTTGACTGTTTCATCATTCTCCCATCCTCCCTATATATACGATCACTTCAAAAGAAGATGAATCAAAAGCAAGTAGGAATTGTAGTTGCTGGTACCTTGGGAAACAAAAGTCCCGGTCCACTAGATGAGCTGATCATCAGCACTTGAACTACTTTCCCAGATCCGGAACTATCATTTTCGTCAGAGTTTATATACCTAAAAGGAATACACCTGCAAACGCGTGATGTTAAACTTGTTAAAGCAAGGTCCATCCATCATCTCCAGAAACATGAAATTAAAAGACAACTAAAGACTCAACAAAATCATGTAACCAAGACCAAAACAAAGTCTAAATCTTGTCAACACTACAAAAATCCTAATTGCACGTCTCTCCTTCCTAAATAAATGCATGAATCTTCTCAAATTCAGACAAGAACACAACGTAGTAGAATCTTGCGTATAGGAAAAAAAAAAAAATCAAAAACCAAAGAAAAATCCCAACTTTTATATACCCATCATGCATGATCATAGTATAAGCCCCATGGATGAGAAAGAAACACATTACAAACCAAAGCATGAAATTTTAAGACAAAACATATGTAATAAAACAACAAGGGTGGGTGGATCAGTACCCAGCTACGAGACGCGAGCCATCCTTGTACCGTTGCTGGAGCCGACCCGTACGCGCGACCAAATCACACATCACCACCGAGATAACAAAATATACAGCTAGAGAAGAAAATTCGAATTGCTGGCCATCAACATGAAAAAAAAAAAAACAATAATCTTCACGCCTCTTTTGGATACCCCACGAATGCGACTCTTCTACCTCCACCATTGCTGCTTCCTAAGATTCCAACGGTCCAGAAGACATCTCCCCATTGATCTAATCTGACGGCTAGGGTTAGATCTAGGGTTCCCTACTACATAACAGAACTCAGATTTGTATTTTTTTTCTTTCTTGTTCTGGGTCAAAAAATAATATTTTTATCGGGCCAGTAGGGGAAGAAGCAAACCGAGAGCGCGAAGAACGTGGGCTATGGGACCAATTACTGGGCCCATTGTGTTTCCGTTTACGCTTCTATGCTTTGTTTGGGCCCATTGAAAAAAAAACAGGCTTCTATGCATCTTAGAGAGGAATGGTCCTTTGTTTGGGCGGCTGGATATGAATCATCTTCTTGCTTATTTTGTTGTGTCGTTGATCACTTTGTATTCAATTATGTCTCAGTTTCGGCTAGGTCTTTCATTCATGCGCTTTAAGATTGTATAGTTACTATAGTCATGTTTGCTATCAGGTTGAAGGGTTATAATGTTAAATTGTTTTTGCTTCTATGTTTTTTTTTTCCGTAGAACCAAATATAAAAGTTTTACTTTTTTGTTAAAAATTAGAAAATCTATAAAAATGAAATTTAAAAATCGATCTTTTGTAAATGAAAGTAGTATGTTGTAGTTATATCTGGTAATTTGTCTTTTAATTGATACATAAACCTTTCATGGTTTATCTTAATTACAATGTTGTTAATAATTGTTGAAATCTGATCATGATAATAGCTGAAACATGGAGCCCTAAGTTTAGCAAAAAAAACATGGAGCCCTAGATGTTAGTTTTTATAAGAAAA
Organism: Brassica napus; assembly: GCF_020379485.1. Classification (NCBI taxonomy): domain Eukaryota; kingdom Viridiplantae; phylum Streptophyta; class Magnoliopsida; order Brassicales; family Brassicaceae; genus Brassica; species Brassica napus. The sequence goes on from NC_063444.1 coordinate 47,284,405, forward strand.
GTAAACTACATATATCATTTGATAATATAAAAAATTAGTAAGCTCAAGATGTTTGTTCAACTCCCTTATATAAATAGCCCAAAATTATTCACAAAGACCAAGATTCATATCATAAAAAGGACAAATGAGTTAGATGGCACAAAATATTATGTGATGAAAAAATTAGTACATAAAGAAAAGATTGACCAAAATATCACTAAATTACACTAAACCTTAATTTATATCCAAATCCCACCCCGTAAATACTAAGGTGTTTGTGCTATTTATATAAAGGAGTTGAACAAACATCTTGAACTTACATCACATCATATTTTGTGACATCTAACTCATTTGTCCTTTTTATGATATGAATCTTGGTCTTTGTGATTTTATTAATTTCTTATTTGATGGCCAGCTGCTGTCATGTTCTCATTAATTTGAACTTACATCACATAATATCTTTTCTATAAATTTAGGTAATTTTATTTATTTGTCATATTCTCATTAATTTGTATTTGTCATATTTAAATTAGTTTTAATTGAATCATTAATTTGAATATCTAACAATACTAAAATCAGGATATCAAGTCATCTAAGCGCGTCCACGTGGGATTGGAAATTCAGGCCAATCAGAGATTGACTTTCTGGCACGTCACTTATTTCTTCGGTCTGAACCGGATCAAGATTTATGTATCTGAGAGGGTCCCATTTTGAGATCCATCGACAAACTCTTCATCTTCCTGCACCTCCCTTCTTTCATCAAACGTATAAAAAAAATATCACTCACGAATAGATCAACGTTACATCTCCTTCACTCCTCTAAGGAAAAACCACATTCAACACACAATTTTGCCTTCAGTTCCAAATTAAATCCCTTCTAAACATCTCTCTATTACATCTGCCCTTTCATTTCAATCTGAATCCAGTCGTTTTCATGTATCTATGAAAGCTCTCCTATAAATTTAGGGCCAAACACGACTAAACCCTCGCCACAATCCACCGCAAAAACATGTCGTCAGCAGATTCGTCTTTCTCAATTCTCGTCTTCCTTTATTGCTGATCTTCATCATGATTTATGTCTCGGCTTCATACATCTCCCTCGACAGTCTCCATCTGGATTGATTCAACGTATTGAATTGCATATATGTTGGCTTACGGTATGAAACTTACCCTATATTTTGTTTTTCATCATTTTCATTTTAGTTTGGCATCTATTAAAGCTTTCTAGAGTAGATTGTTGATACATTGTATGTCAGGAAAAAAATAGTGTTACCGTGGTTGAAGAAAATATGGAGAGCCTTAAGAAGTATATGTATTATTTATTGAGTCAACATATCCCTTTCTGTTTCTAAAAATTTGTTTTAATGTTTCCATTTTCTTTCAGAAACTTCTGAATCTTCTAAAGAAAAAGCTGAGAGTTTCATTCAAGGGAAATAAAAAGGACGCCACTGAATTCTTGGAGGTATATCATTTTAATAAAAAAAATTATTTCACTAATGTTTTGGCTGGTTTATAAAAAAATAGCATGCATCATGTAATGTTTTGTTAGGAGATGAATGAGAAAGAAGCTACAGAGATGAAAGAAATCATGGGTCTAAAGGGGAATGGAGTTCTATGTGTTTACCCTCGGGAAAAGAACATCAAAAACATGCTGTCCATCTCAAAAGAGAAGAAGAAAGAGCACCAACGAGTTCAAGCAGGTATAATCATATATGGTTTGATTTCTCATGTGTAAACATCTGCAACTTTTCATATATGATAACTGCATTCTTCACAATTGAAGTTTGTCCTTTAACTTGGATGAAACTTACCTCATCTTACACAATTGAACGTTGTTACTTTCTTTTATGCAGACTTTCTTTCTTAGTTTTGCTTTTTAAGATTTCAAGAATAAAATCAGGTTAGTCATGTGGATGGCAACGTTCTGAGGTTTGGGGAGTTAAAAGAAAGTAGAGGGATGAACGAGCAAGTCAAAGGACATTCCTACTCAGAACCAGGTCTTCTCGGAACAAACTCACCTTCCCATGGTACCTGAAGGTAAGGATGAATCTGAGAAAGAAGCTGTTGCAGATAAAATCGACAAGTCTTGGTTGAGAATCTCTTTGGCTTCTCCAAAACTACGGGAGAGCATCTCAGCTAGGTCAGTGAAATATTAGCACGTCTAAGCAATGACTTTAGTGTCAAGAAAATTGCAACTTATATGATCGAGTTTTGTTGCACTCCGATGAAGGGGCTCTATTATTGTGTGATATACCTAAGACCAGGGGACTATCATCGTATACACTCTCCAGCTGACTGGAATGCATTGGTTCGTAGACACTTTGCAGGTTTGGTTCGTAACTATTGGTATCTTTCTAAAAACACTTTTTTCTCAGGCCGGGCGGTTGTTTCCTGTGAATGAGTGTGCTACAAGAACTATAAAAAATCTCTATGTTGAAAATGAAAGGATAATTATTTATTTGTAAACGTACCAAATATGTGTATGCTTTTCTTTTATCTCCAGATATTGATCGTCAGCTGCTAATCTAATTGAGAACAAGTCGTACTTGAAGGGATATGGAAACAAGGTTTTATGGCACTTGATGTTGATGGTGCGACCAACATTGGATCCATTGAGGTAAGTTTGATGAAAGTTACATATCTTAACTCTCTAAGCCAAAGAAATTACTGACATTTGCTGTCACAGCTATTCATCGAACCTAGGAGCAAGTGTATGATCCACAAGGTCATGGCGTAAAGCTTGAGAATGGAAAGGAGGTATGTGGTTTCAAAAGATAACAGATACAAATTGGAGTCTAGGGAATGTAATAATATTCTTTTATTAATGTCTTTGGTAAATGGTCGATGCAGGTAGGTGTATTCAACATGGGATCAACTGTGGCGGTTCAAGCAGTTCCTCAGATTACAGATTCTGTGTCAAACTATGTTTGTTAATGACAGTGTCTGAATATGACCCTTTGACAGGCTAATAGCGGTTGAGTGTTGGAGCTACCTAGATGCCTAGAAGAACTCGCTGGCAAGCAATGCTTCTTTCATGATTCAAGTGAAACCATACAATTTCACTCCCAACCATGGCACCTTCACGTACAATGTCTGCAACTTCTGAGGACGTGTCTGTGAAACTCTTTTTTGTGCACTACGTGTCTGTGAAACTCATTCAGAGATAAACTAAGCTTAGTAAAGAAAACATCTTCAACAGCGGTGATTGAAATAACACATCTACTTATTAGTTATAGGTTGAAAGCAGCAACACAACTCCACAAGCGGCATGGCAGATTGCACAACCACCTGCTTCTGGCACCAACCCGATGGATGGGGCTACAAAAGGGATGGACGTTGATCAACCAACACCACCCAGCTTTGGAGATGAGGAGAAGAGCCTCAAACGCCCCTGGAGTGATTGTTGGAAGTACTACAATTCGTCTTTCCCACCAAGTTTTCTTTTCCTACATTACAAGCTCTACGCAATTACTCTTTTCCATCGTTTGTGTTTTTCCTATTTTCTTTTTAAAATTTCCTGCAACAAGCTCCATCTGAGAACATTGTTATTTTCATTTAAATTAAAGGAAGTTTGACGGCTTAACATGTTCACTAATATTCGTCTGGTATAATTAACATGTGGCTACCTTTAGTTAGTCCCTTGATGCATCAACATAGACTTCACTTAATGCACCAATTAAAAACCTCACCTTAATCGCATCGTACATTTAATACTCTCTATTTTCTTAAAGAAATACAGTGATTTGATCAACTAACATATAGTATGTCGTAGCATTCAACCATGTACTGATAGTATCAATTTTTTTTTGTAAACTAATAGTATCAAATCTTAAACCAGATAAAAATGTCATCAACTAAAAGCTGAATGACACTAAAATAGAACCAACCAAAAATAGTGACACAAATACACTTAATATGTTCAACGACGGTGAGGCAAATAATACCCAAAAAAACATCAAAAGACAGACACAGGTCAAATGATCGTCATTTACAAGGTTTCTTCAAGTAAATCAAGAACACACCTACACCTCCCTACTTATTCCCTGACCCACAATTCTCTTCGTATGCAAATATCTACAACGCAACAACACACGTTTAAGAGGAACTTCACCTACAGGATTAATTACTCCATAAAGCAACAAGCCAACAACATATACGACCCCGCCCTTGCGCGGGGGGTTCCACCCCTAGTAATCTTTTAAAATTTTATTAAACAAGTAGGAGTAAGGATTAAATATTGATATTTTTTCTTATTAATGATACACAGTGATAAGATACATGGACATTACAAAGGAATTTTGTTGATAGCATGAAATTTTTTTTCTGCTGATGTTTTAATTTATCCAGTGAATTGAACGAAGGAAGGTGATTGGATAATCATCAACGCCTTTCATATTGAACATGCTTGAGAAAGTTTTAGGTTAGCGCTTCGTGATTTTAAAATTAAGTAGAAATCCAATACTTCTTTATTAAACATTCTACTTAGTCGCTTGAAAACCTATTTCTCACCACTAGATATATGGACAGTTGATGTTTGATTTTTTTTTTTTTTACATTTAAATTAATAAATTTTTTTTTTTGAACAACAAATTAATAAAATATTTTCGCGATTGAGGGGAGTTACGAGAAGGATTCACAGATGGAAAGCCGTTATCTGTTTAGATCTGATAAGGATCCGGGCTTTTGGATACGATGTGGGTGGATTGGGAAAGGTTACGGTGTGATTGGTTTCAAAGGCAATCGAGTTTTGATTTGTTATGGTCTGGGAAATTGGAAGTATGGAGTTTTTTCTCGATTTGGTTTTAATGGTGAGATTGGTGGTCTTGGGAATGACTCGGTTTCCTTTTTTGTGAGATTAGGGAATATCGTCGTGATTCTGAAGCTAGTACTTAACCTTGGTCCCACAGATTCTGTATGGATCATTTCCCGATCTTTGGAAAATGTAATAGAGGAATTAGAGGTTTCTGTAATAAAAATTTTCCTCAAATATAATCTGATTAATATTATTGATGCGGTTTGGGATTTTCGGATTTGCTTGATCATAAAGTCTAGGCCTGTAGAGTCTATAGTATTTATAGAGATATGTGCTAAGAGGGTTAACACATCTCAAAACATTTGTGTTCTTACTGTCTTTTTGGCTCTTTCTCTCGGCTTTTTTCTATCGCTCATTCACTTTGTTTTCACAATGTCTCAAGGCAACTGGATTACTAAGTCAGGCGGTAAGAAGGTGGAGGTGGCTAAACATGGTTTACGGATTACGGTTCCACGGTTTGACAATTCAGAACTCATTGCGAGCTATTCCAAGACCCTCATTGGGCGGTGCATGAATCCTCAAAAGCAAGACATGAAAATCCTTCTTTTCCTGCTTCCAAGGATTTGGAATGTTGAGGGTCGCGTGGCTGGTGTTGGTCTGGGGCTTGGAAGATTTCAGTTTAACTTTGATTTGGAGGAGGATATTGTAGAGGTCCTCAAGATGGAACCGTTCCATTTTGACTACTGGATGTTGTCTATGGTCATGTGGAAGCTGGTGCTAGAGCCGAACTATCCATCGAAAATAACTTTCTGGGTTCGTGTGATGGATATTCCTCTTCAGTTTCGAGCGGCTCCAATTTTCCAAAGTGTGGGGGAGGCTCTTGGGCAGGTCCAGGGGCAGGTGGATTTTGTTGGTGGAAGAGTTAGTGTGGAACTTGATGGTTTCTCAATGCGATCTTTACTTGGCAAAAATACTTTGGGCGCGGGTTCAAAGTCTATGGTCCAGATCTCGGGTGTTTGTGGTGGCTTTCGTTAAGGTCTCGGAGTATTTGGAGCATTCCCCTCTCATGGATGGATAAATCTAGATTGGTCTCATCAAACCATGAGCCGAGGAGATGCGGTGAAGTAACGAAGTTCATTTGTTTCTTTTCTTTGGTGATGTTGTTGGACAGGAGGGGACACATAGGAATCAGCGTGTTTATGCACTTGAATGCAAGGTATGCTTGCTTAGTGTTTCTTTTTGACAGAGAATATTGCTTAGGAAATGGGATACAAGGTAACAGGGTCTTACGTTTAAGTAGAAAAGTGTGTTCATGGTGTCTTTTGCTTGGTTGCTGGTTAGAGAGTAGCTATAAGCAGGAGAAACTGGGTGCTCTTATATTTATTTATCTGCGGTTTTGGTGTATAGAGTTTGGAGGTGATGTTGGAACACTTTTTCTTACTATTGAGGAGATGCATCACGGTCATTGTGTGGGTCAGTTGCGGATCTTTTTGGCTGATAGAAAGGAATTTAATTCTTGGGTTGTAGTGAGCTTAAGATTAGGTTTCTCTGGTATTTGTTGTCGTGGGTATTACTACGGGTTAGTACTAGAAGTTTGGGGTGTTCTCAAAATTTTATTAAGTGGGGAGGAGTCAATAGGAGTTGCCTGTAGGAATGTTGTCTATTTTATGAGAGATCTTGTGAGGTTGTGGTTTATAGATTGGAGTGCTTATATCTGTGGCTCTGTTTCATTGGTGTCGTGTGGTCTTATTGGATTTGCTAAGGGTGTCTTGTTAGTTCCCACGATCAGTGGTGATGCTGATGTTGCTGATCTCAGTTTAGCTTTGCCTATATTTAGGTATGTTTTGCTTCTAAATCAGATGAAAGTGACTGGTGATAGCTGCGGGAAGTCTGCTGTAGATGTTCCTATGCACTATGAATTTAAAGGTTTCTTTGATACACATGCACATGTGGTATTGATAGATGTGGGAAGGTGCTGGTTGATGTCTTGGTATGACGATAACTACTCGGCTTTCTATGGTCCAAATTGCCTTATGCGGTTTAATTTTGGGTGGGTGGCGTTTTGCTATCAAAGGCGAGGTTGCATGGTCTTGGTGAGAAGGTTAAACACTGAGCAAGTTTTTATGATCTTAACATTCGGTGCTGGTGGGGATCAAGGATATAGATGCTGGTTATTAATTTCTCCAGTAATGCATGCGGCTTTGTTACCAAATGTGGTTTTTGTAAAGGTTTATAAGGTATTACGGTTGAAAGTAGTTCGGGTGTTTTTTGGACAAGTTCAGTGCTATTTAATTTGGTCTTGTATGGATTGGAATTGGTATGAGGAATCGTGCACTAGGGTCTTAGTGGAATGTAAATATGCGGATAATTTTTATTGGAAAGGATTTAAAAGGCCGGTGTGGTACTACAACATTTGTTAATATGAAGATCTTAAGTTGGAATTGTCGAGGGCTTGGAACCAGTTGGACTATTAGCTATTTGCGGGAAATATATTACAAACACAGACCATAGTTTTTGTTTTTATCGAGACGAAACAAAATTTTGAGTTTGTACAATCTTTTCAGTTTCATTTTGGGTTTAGTCATCTCCATACGGTTGATCCCCAAGGTAGAAGTGGGGGGCTGGCTTTATTTTATAACTCTAGTTACAAGGTTAATATTATATCATCTAGTAATAGAATTATAGATGTTGAAATGGAATATAATGGCAAGCGGATTTTTATATCTTTTGTTTATGGTGAACCAAACCAAAATCTTCGAGATCCGGTTTGGGAGAGATTAACGAGAATAGGTATCGCTCGGGGTGAACCCTGGTTTATTATTGGAGACCTAAATGAGATTAGAGATAATCACGAGAAATAGGTTGGTACCATTCGACATGCTGATACTTTTGTGGCTTTTAACAATATGATAGATAATTGTGGTCTTATGGAATTCCCTAGTCTCGGAAATACTTTATCATGGAGTGGGAGGAGACAATGCCAAGAAGTTCAGTGTCGTTTGGATCGGGCGCTGGGGAATAATGAATGGCATAATTTGTTTCCATGTCTATTTGTTGAATATTTGCGCATGGTTGCCTCTGATCACAGACCCATTGTAGCAACAATTGAGGATAAAGTTATAAAATATAGAAGGTCTTTTCGATTTGATAAGAGGCGGATAGGGGAAGATGGTCTTATGGAGTCAATAACACAGGGATGGAACATTAATCGCGGAAGGGCAAGGGCATGAATTGTAGACAAGATACATTCGTGTAGACATGAGATTTCAGTTTGGAGGAAACTTAATCTGCCATATGGGAAGGACAAAATAGATTCCCTACAAAGAGCACTTGAGGAATTCAAAATGATTTTACAAAATCTAATGAAGAGGTACATGAGGTATCAAGGAAATTACAAGAGGCGTATCGTGACGAGGAACAATATTGGGAACAAAAAAGTATGATTAATTGGCATGTTCTCGGGGACAGGAATACAAAATTTTATCACGCTTTAACAAAACAAAGACGTATTCAAAATAGGATTATTGGCCTACATAATGAAGAGGGAAAATGGGTGAACTCAGAACATGATGTGGAAGGTGTAGCAGTAAGATATTTTACGGATGTGTTCAGTATATCCTCCCCAGCGGACCCAAAGGTTTTTTAGAGGAAGTACCAACATTGGTTACGGATGCCCAGAACCTAAGGCTGATGGCTATGGCTACGAAAGAAGAGGTTAGGGCTGCTTTATTTATGATGCACCCGAAAAAAGCCCCTGGTCCAGATGGGATGACTGCACTATTTTATCAACAGTCTTGGTCAATAATTAAGGATGATGTGGTCTCCACGGTTAATGACTTTCTAAGGACAAGAATTTTTGATGCGAGACTTAATTTGACATATATATGTCTTATTCCGAAGACGGAGAGACCAAGTAGGATGACGGAGCTTCGACCCATAAGCTTGTGCAATGTGGGTTATAAAATTATTTCAAAGATATTATGCCAGAGGTTGAAAGGTTTATTACCAATGTTAATTTCGGAGACTCAAACGGCATTTGTTTCCGGTAGGCTAATTTCAGATAACATTCTCATTGCTCAGGAGATGTTTCATGGGTTACGTACAAATAAGGCGTGCAAGGATAAATTTTTAGCAATCAAAACGGATATGAGTAAGGCGTATGACAGAGTAGAATGACCTTTTCTCAAGAGTCTTCTTTTGAAAATGGGTTTTTCTATTGATTGGGTAGCTTTGATAATGCAATGTATATCATCGGTCAGGTCTTATTAAATGGGCAACCGAAAGGGCATATAGTCCCGGAGAGGGGCCTGCGACAAGGGAATCCGTTGTCCCCGTATTTATTCATCCTATGTATAGAAGCTCTTATTGCTAACATTCAGAAGGAGGAAAGGAGGAAACAGTTAACAGGCCTAAAAATAGCACGGGCAAGTCCACCAATTTCACATTTACTGTTTGCGGATGATAATCTTTTCTTTTGTAAGGCTACAGTGCAGGAATGCGGGGTTATCCTTCAACTACTCAAAAACTATGAGTTAGTGCCAGGCCACCAAATTAATTTTTCGAAATCATCGATTCTTTTTGGTCATAAGGTTCCCGAGGAAGTGAGATTGGTTATTCATAATCTACTGAACACTACGAATCTGGGAGGGATGGAAACGTTTTTGGGTATACCCGAGAGTCTAGGGGTTCAAAAATAAAGATTTTTGGCTTTCAAAATGAGTGGGTAAATAATAAAGTAAATAGTTGGACAGTTAGATTCCTTACAGGGTGGGGGGTAAAGAGGTGCTGATAAAATCTTCAGCCGCACCTATGCCAACATATGTGATGTCATGTTTCAAACTGCCTAAAGGGGTTACACAGAAAATTACTAGCTAGTACTTTAGCGTACTTCTGGCGGAGTAGTGGGGGAAACAAAAATGGTTTACATTGGTTTTCTTGGGATAAAGTTTGCATACATAAAGAAGAAGGTGACCTAAGTTTTAGAGATCTCCAAGATTTTAATACAGCTTTATTGGCCAAACAATTATGGTGTTTGATAGATAAGCCTGATTATTTATTTTCCAAGGTTTTCAAAGGAAGATATTTTTAGAATTCTCATCCTTTGGATGATCACAGATCTTACTCCTCTTCTTATGGATGGAGAAGCATATGTTCAGCTCGATCTCTTGTTAAAAAAGAGGCTAATCAAAATAGTAGGGTCTGGGCACTCAATTTCTGTTTGGAATGATCCCTGGATTCCTGCTCCTCTCCCGAGGTCAGCATTACCAAAAAACCAATCTCAATTTTTAAATCCATCTCTTACGGTGAAAGATCTCATCAACCCGGTTGATAAATCCTGGAATGTAGATTTTCTCAATGAATATTTTCATCCAGATGAAGTGAAGATCATTCGTGGGATAGCAGTTAGTAGGACACAGAGGCCAGATTTGTCTGGTTGGTTGTATACAGAGTCCGGTAAGTACTCGGTTAAATCAGGTTTCAGGACAGAGTCATTATATCCAGACAGGAAACCAAGGACAATTATTTATGGACCAAACGTTAAACCACTGTTGGTGTTTACATGGAAACTTTGATGCTCCCCGAAACTGAGGAATTTCGTTTGGCAGGTTTTATCTGGGACTCTACCGGTATTTAAGAATTTGAAGGCACGGGGTATAAATTGTGATTTAAGATGTAGTATTTGTGGAGCAGATGAGGAATCTATAAATCATGTTCTCTTTGAATGTCCACCAGCATTAAAAACCTGGGCGTAATCTAGGATCCCCTCGCCTTCCGGAATATACCCATCTTCTTCGGTTTACACTAGTTTAAATTATCTCTTTTGGAGAATTCCAAAGGAATTTGATTCTGATTGCTTCCCCTGAATTATGTGGTATATATGGAAGAATAGAAATGATAATATTTATCAGAATAAGGATGGGAATCCTCAGGAAATTTTACGGAAAGCGGAAGTTGAGAGTACCCTTTGGGCTGAGGCACAAGTATTGGTGCCAAACCAGTATGCAAATATCCAAACAGGGGTCACCGGACCATTAGTGGAGCATACAAGAGTGTGCTATGTCGATGGGGTTTGGCGGGAGCAAGATGTCTTCACTGGACAGGGCTGGTACTGTCGAATGAGGGGGACATCGGACGTAATGATGGGGGCAATGAATCTCCGACGAAGTCTATCACCTCTACATGCAGAATGTGAGGTTCTGATTTGGGTTATAGAGTGCATGAAGACCCTATAGTTTTCAGACGTAGTTTTCGCGACAGATTGTTCTCAACTGGTGAAGATGGTGTCGTCACGTGAGGATTGGCCAGCGTTTGCTACACATATGGAAGAATTCAGCCGCAGTAAGACTTTTTTCCCTAGTTTCAAGATCACACATATTCCAAGGGCACAAAACACTATGGCGGATAAGCTTGCACGTGGTACACGGAGTTCTCCCTCAGCTATGTTATATGTTGTTTCCACACCACCGGTTTGGATACATAAACCGATGGTTTCCTTTTGGTGTATGGTGTAGTTTTTTATGTTGTTAAAAAAAAAAAAACTAATAAATATACGTAAAACAATTGGGATCAATAAAACGAAAGCGCTTGACAGCTCATCTCTGTGATGTGAAAGACACGACGTAGCCAGCAAACATTAACCCAAATCGATAACAGAAAAAAAAAAAAAAAAGTCTTCACTCCGCGCAGCTAAGAGTGGCGATTTGATTCAATGTCTTCCTCGTTCACCCCCGGTCAGAATCACAGCCCCGGAAGCTCCCGGCTGCTCCAGCTCGGGGTCGCCGGCTCCGCCTCCCGCCTTAGATCTTCTTCCTCCAAGAAGCCCCCCGAGCCGCTGCGCCGAGCCGTGGCGGATTGCCTCTCGTCCTCCCACCCTCCGGCTACATCTCACCACGGCGCGATCCCTTCGATAGCACCTTCCGAAGCTCTTAGGAATCTCAGGGTATGGAATTGGCTTCTCTCTCTCTCTCTCGTCTTTGGAGCTGATAGATCCTGTTTGAGATGTGTTATGAGAGGCTAACGCGATAGCAAACTCCATTGATAGATCTTATTGGTTTTCGATTAAATAGTAACAAGATAGGAGTCGCTTTTCGTTAAGTAGTATTGATGCTGCAGTTGAATCTCGAAGCTAGGAAGGTCCTATTGTTGTTTCTGAAGCCATTGGATTAGAATCCCAGAGTGGATGCAAAAATGTTTTGGTAAAGGGATATGTGATTTGGTTGTTATCTATGTTATTGGCTTAGTAGAACCTTTGTAATTGCATGAGAATAGTTTTATGCGTCTATGGGAAGTGTATGACGCTTACACAATCACTTGCTGGTTACAGGATTATTTATCAGCCACTGGCACGACTGACCTGGCCTACAACATGCTGTTAGAGCATACTATAGCAGAGAGAGATCGCAGGTGATTTTACTCTTGACTCGGCTACATGTGTATTTGGTTCTTTCCAATACTTTCTCATGTCATGATAATGAGACAATGGTATAAGAATCTAAATGTTTCTCAATATCATGGTTTTTTTAAATAACGTTTTTGCTAATGTTCAATCACTTTTCTGCAGTCCAGCTGTGGTGACGAGGTGTGTGGCATTACTGAAACGATATCTCTTAAGGTAAAATATAGTCTAGTCGAATAACTTGATTATTTTCATTTGCTTCTTTGAACTAGCATCTCTTTCATTTATCAAAGCCCCTCAGCTCATCCTTCTTATTATTACCTTTATTTCTGCTCCGTTTATGGGGATTGTTACGTTTGGTTAATTATTTAGTAGATCATTTGAATATGGAGGGGGCATAGTGGCTGTTCAGGCGTTAGAGATTTTGTGTACATTTTTTTTTGGCTATATTATGAGGCTTGTGTGCAATATCTAACAGGTCGTCCAGTGTTTTCCATGGATTATATTTTTACATTATAATGATCCTAGTTGTTCCTACACTACAGATATAAGCCTGGGGAGGAGACACTACTGCAGGTCGATAAATTTTGCGTGAACTTGATTGCTGAATGCGATGCTAGCTTGAAGCAAAAATCATTGCCTGTTTTATCAGCACCAGCGGGTGCTTCTCCTTTACCTGTGTCCAGTTTTGCTTCTGCAGCTTTGGTGAAGTCATTGCATTATGTGCGTTCTCTTGTGGCACTACATATACCAAGGCGATCCTTTCAACCAGCGGCATTTGCCGGAGCTACTCTTGCATCAAGACAGTTATTGCCATCTCTATCTTCTTTGTTGAGCAAATCATTCAATTCTCAATTAAGTCCTGCAAATGCCGTAGAGTCTCCTCAGAAAAAGGATGCTGCAAATCTGTCTGTTTCAAACTTGTCAAATATAGAAGAGTTTAATGCTATGGAAGACACTGAGTACATATCATCAGACTTACTGAATTGGCGTTGGGTTGGGGAGCTCCAGTTTTCGTCAGCTTCTTCTGAAAGGTACGTCGTACAGGGTTTTATCTACAAAAACGCGCCTTTGCCTCTTTTCTTGACTATACACGCAGCACGTTTGTATCTTACTAGAAAAACTCTAATTCAATTACTATCACAAAAAATTCATTCGTTGCATGGTAATAGTACTTGGCTATCACTGAATGAATTTTCTCTGCATGGTTAGCGAACGCCCTGTGAATCTCCAAGACATGAACAATTGTAATCTCTTGGAAGTTGGTGCTGCGGGCCTGCTCGTAGGAGATATGGAAGCTAAAATGAAGGGCCACCACTGGAAATATTTTGGTACCGCAGAGATGCCTTACTTAGAACAGCTGCTGCAGCCAGCTTCAGTCACAATGATAACAAACTCAGCCTCAGCTCGTTCCCATTTGAGAGCGATAACAGCTTCCAAACGCACTAGAACTGGCCCTCAGCAGATCTGGTATGTATTATCTTGTGTTTTTCTGAAGTAAATTGCAAAGTGATGACTTAGGATTATGCTTGCATTTTATACCTTGCAAGCTTTCGCGTGATTCCAAGATTTCAAGAAGTGATTAAAATTATTTCCTCTAGAACAGATTCCAGCTGTTAATTGTGATAATGCAGTAGAGGCAAAAACATGGATTTTAAATTTTGATTTAAGGGGGTTTTCTGAAATGGTACATTTTGGAAACCAGCAAGCTGTTGATTACAAAAGTCCTCCATTTGATGTTAAGAAAATTTATGACCCGTTCTGCATTGTTCGAGACTGTTCTACAACTGACAGAACGGCATTTCCGGATAGTTTCGAAAGAATCAAATAAATGGTGCTATTTGAAATAGATATCTTTTCAGGGATTGCAGTTTTGCATGATTGGGCCTAATGAGGATAATGTTTTGGAAATTATTATTATCTTAAAGCATAACACTCTGCTTTGAAAGTTAGTGTTAGTTCTTAGATTGAAGATTTGCATGATCTGCAGGGATGATTCCACAGTTAGCACATTTCGTCCACGTGCCAGACCACTTTTTCAGTATCGTCATTACAGGTAAAAGATGGATATCTTTATGATCTTTGGGTCCTTCATTTACGTAATACTAAGGCTATGTCAATAAGGTTTCCCTTTTCAACATCTAAGATAATGCCTAATATTAGACTCTCTAAGGTTTGAATCGGTAAGCGACTGACAAAGAGCTGCTAGTTGAATAAACTCTTAACGTTCAGTATATATTATTTCACTGTAAATTATTGTTGTTTGAGACTTAAGAGTGCCTCCTCCACTGTTGTGTATGTGCATGATGCATCAAGCCGTTTGCGTAAATAACTGTATTTTGTTGGCTGTTGTGAATGAAAAGGGATTATCTGCATGGAAGCATCTTTCTGATGCAAATTTTAACTTTCGTTTCTATCACAACAAATGACTATCGTTGTTCCCTGCACGATTTTTCAGTGAACAACAACCACTGCGCCTAAACCCTGCCGAGGTAGGTGAGGTGATCGCTGCTGTTTGTTCCGAGGCATCATCCACCCCTTCAAATCCAATGACCGTATCACCCCAATTAAATAGCAAGACTGGGAAGCCGTCGATGGATGTGGCTGTGAGCGTCCTAATAAAGCTTGTAATTGACATGTACGGTTTGTTACACTGCAGCCAACCTAATTGCGTCGTCTCATTAAGATTTCTAGTTATCCTTTCCTCCCTTTTATTATTGTTGACAAGCTTATGGTACTAAGTTTTGAAAACCTTCTCTTTTTAGGTATGTATTGGACGCTAGAATTGCTGCTCCTCTTACTCTCTCCATGCTTGAGGTGGGACATCTAGTCATATACAGTATTGTGATATTTACACTGCTTGCTAACTGTTCCACCCATGCGTACAAATTTATTTCAGGAAATGCTATGCTCCACAAATGCAGCTTGTAGGATTCGAGTATTTGATTTAATTCTTAATTTAGGAGTTCATGCACAACTGTTAGAGCCAAAGATAAATGACAATGCTACAACCATTGAGGAAGAATACGCCCAAGAAACATTTATCGATAATGAAAACAAGATGCTGCTTCAAGGGACGAGAACGAAAGACTTGCCCAAGATGTCAAGCACTTCTTCAGCTATTGAGAACTTTGAGTCTTGGATATTAAAAATCTTATTTGAAATTCTACTTCTTCTTGTTCAGGTATCGCACTCTCTTCTTGCTTCTCTGTTTGATGTCAAATCTAGAATTGTGTTGGATTTTATACCTTCAAAATTGTTTTCGTAGGTTGAGGAAAAGGAAGAATCCGTTTGGGCATCTGCTCTCAGCTGCTTGCTATATTTTGTCTGTGATAGAGGCAAAATACGAAGAAACCAGCTAAATGGTCTTGACATAAGGGTATGTTAGTTCTGTGAGGCTGAATATTTTCTTTGCCTTCTGCTGTGTGGATGATTCCTTGTTTCATTACCCTCCTCTCATTTAGATTTGTTTTATTGATATATTTATGTGATCTGTGTTTCCGGCTGCATGCTACCATTACATTGGCTCCTATGCTAAGTTGTGCTTTCTGACGAGCCAGTCACTTTCCGTGAATCAGGTTATCAAAGCTCTTCTGGGAACTAGCAAAAGGAATTCTTGGTCAGAAGTTGTTCATTCCAAGCTTATTTGTATCATGACAAACATGTTTTTTCGATCTCCAGAACTAGATGGCTCTACCAAAGCAACTTCAAGAGCCTCAAATTTTCTTGTAGAACAGGTCGATCTGATTGGTGGCGTGGAGTTCATTTTCTATAAGGTACTACGAATATATACTCAGTTTTTTCTCAGAAACCATTTAAATAGATACTTTGAGCCTCGATTATTTCCTGTTAGATTGAGGGATTCATCTTATTGATACAGTACTCTTTGGCGACAACTAGAGAGGAAAGAAGAAATCTCTACTCGGTTTTATTTGACTATGTCCTGCATCAAATTAATGAGGCATGCTCAGTTGCTGGTCTTTCTGAGTACACTGATGATGAGATTCAACCTTTGGCTGTTCGACTTGCTCTTGCTGATGCACCTGAAGCTTTCTACATTTCTGTTAAGCTTGGTGTTGAAGGCATAGGGGAAATCCTGCGAAGATCAATTGCTGCAGCATTGTCCGGGTTCAGCAACAGTGAACGTCTAAACCAGGTAGGTTGGCAACATAATTTTTTTCTGAGGGTCTGATTAAGTGGTCTTCTTTTATATTGTTTGCTAGTCAGAGCTCTTTTCTAACTTCCTTTTTCCTTGCTCGCAGCTTTTGGCAAATATAACAGAAAAATTTGACACGATAATACGTTCGTTTACTCACTTGGACATAGAGTTTCGGCATCTCAAACAGCTAACCAAATCGCACAAGTTCATGGACAGCATTCAAGAATTAAGAAATGATATTAGGATGCCAGTGAATCTAGCTTGGGCTACTTTACACTCTCTTCTTCATTCAGAAAGAGCCACATACCGTCAAAATGGATATATCTGGTTGGGGGATCTTCTGATTGCGGAAATTAGTGAAGAGGGTGGTGGAAGTGTATGGCTGAACATAAAAGATCTGCAGCAAAAGATTGCCCTCTGTGGTGCCTCGGACTCTCTGATTACTTCTGATATACCTATTTCCATACAGCTTCTGTGTGGACTCTTGAAATCAAGGAACAGTGTTATAAGATGGGGTTTCCTGTTCATTCTGGAGAGGCTTCTTATGCGTTCCAAGTTCTTACTAGATGAGAATGAGACACAGCGATCAATTGGTGCTAGTCAGGATCAGAAAGACACACGACTAGAGAAAGCAAACGCTGTTATAGACATAATGAGCAGCGCTTTGTCTTTGATGGCACAAATAAATGAAACCGACCGGATTAATATCTTAAAGGTACACAATCGTGGAACCCTTTTGTTTGCTCTTTTATTTTGCTTTGTCAAATGTCCTATTAAAGGTCACTCTAAAGCTTACTGATATTTATCAGAAATATATGTTCTTATTGGAATTTTTATAAGTTCTAATTTATCTTTGTCTTCTCTCTGTTGTTTCCATGCAGATGTGTGACATTCTTTTCTCGCAATTGTGCTTGAAAGTTCTGTCTCCTGATGATGAAACAGCCCCCAATTCTGCTGATAGAAATAGCAAATCCGAAACTTCCCATCGTAACAGCTATAAAGAGAATATGGATGATGCTGACACCAGGCCTCGGTACAACAGTGTCCCTGTTTCAACGTGCGAGACAGCGTCAATGGCAGCAATGCTTCTTCGCGGGCAAGCCACCGTCCCTATGCAGCTGGTTGCGCGTGTTCCAGCGGCTTTGTTTTATTGGCCCTTAATTCAACTAGCAGGTGCAGCAACTGACAATATTGCACTTGGTGTCGCCGTTGGAAGCAAAGGAAGAGGAAATATCCCAGGGGCAACCTCTGATATCCGAGCCACCCTGCTATTACTTCTGATCGGTAAATGCACAGCGGATACAGTTGCTTTTCAAGAAGTTGGTGGAGAGGAGTTCTTTAGGTGATTCATTGACTCTTCCATACTTCAAAACCCAGTTGATTTATATGTTCAACATGTTTCATGGCATTTACGAACTTATATTTATCTATGCAGGGAACTCCTGGATGATACTGACTCAAGGGTGGCTTATTACTCTTCAGCCTTTCTACTAAAGGCAAGAAAATTTCTCAAACTCACAATTTTGATTTTAAAAGACATTCATACAACTAAAGAAAAACCAAGTTTTCAAAAAAAAAATTGTTCATCTTTTGCTCACTGGTTAAAGTTTGGGTTATTTCAGAGGATGATGACGGAGGAACCAGAAAATTACCAAAACATGCTTCAGAAGCTTGTCTTTAAGGCTCAGCAGGTAAATGCTATTTTGATCATTTAGAGTGCGTAGTCATTAAAATATCAATGAGCTTTTTCTTCTTCTTTTTATGTGTGCCACAAATAATAGTATTCTTGTGTTGTGCAGAGCAATAATGAGAAACTGCTGGAGAATCCATACCTGCAGATGTGTGGTATACTCCAGCTATCAAACGAGCTTTGAGCTCGGGGGCTCTCATAAGTCTCCAGTTTATTACATATGGCCTCTGTAAGTTCCTCGGTTTCACAAAATCCTAGAGAGTTACTTTACCACCACCCTGCAGCAAAAAGAAGAAGAGAGAGTTTAGTGAAAGTAAAAATCATTTCATAGATACTGGACTCGTCGCTGAAAGTAGCAGGGGGGAATCTGCAAGTGGATTCAGATATGGCTTCTTGTGTGACAGACACTGTGGCTGAGATCTGAAGAAAGTTGTTGATAGTAAAGCGTTGGCTGAAGGGATCATCTGGAATGTGATCATATGACTCATCCGCCTTCTCCTTTTTCCGCGGGAATGGCGCGACTTTAAGGAACTTACAGAAACACTAAGCATCTGATGATAACTGCCGCATGTGATTTTTTTTTTTTGACCTAACAAACTGAATATATTTTTTTTCTCTTATGCTCTTATGTGTGTAAAATTAGCAAAATCATGAACAGAGGCTATAGTTCCAGAAATTTTATTTTTCATGGAGCCAAGCTTTTGTACAGAGTTTGGAACAAAACCAGTTAGGAGTTTGTATTGTGTAGAGAACTAGAGATAGTGAAGCTTGTTGGCCTTTGGGTGTTCGAATGTTTTGCCTTTAAAATGGATATGTGAAAGTGTGAACCTAACCAGTTCCTTTTCTTCTCGTTAACTCTGGCTGCCATTGTTTCGTTAAGAGATACTACTAACCATGTTTTATGATGTGTATGTACGAAAAGCCTGAATCACACCAATTTGAAAATAAAAGGAATGAAACATTAGTAAGATACACTGCCCTGAGTAAAACGACTACGTATGTGAAAAGGGCAAGTAATTACGTAATGGGCCAGGCTTGTTTCGTAGCAAAGTAAATAAAAGAAGAGAAACGAAACCCTCAGACATCGAGACTCTGAGATCCAACAACAATCGCGTCTGGTTCCTGGAGATCTGATCATTTTCCCACCGATTCACCGTCTGATAAAAAGGTAAATCTACCATTCTTTCTTCGGAGATCTGGTTCCAACTAGTGTGTTTGTTTTTGATCTGCTCACTCTCAGTCTAAGTTTGTGTGGTCCTTTGAATCTGTCTCTGTCGACGAAAACTGTCAATTTTCTCTTGTCGGATTGTGTCACGTTTTGGAGTTTTAGGTGTTTTGAATCTCAACTTTTCATACAATGTGATCCCATAGCGGAGTGGATATCGCGTTAGACTCCGAATCTAAAGGTCGTGGGTTCGATTCCCACTGGGATCATCCCTTTTGCTTACTTTTTTTTTCTCTGAGCTTAATAGTAGTCTCAATCAATTTTGTTCTCTTAACAATGATCAATTGGATTTAGGTCTAGCTCTCGTTGGGTTTATAACACATTTTCTTTCTCTGTGCAATCTATATGAGGGCTACTTTTGACTCATGTATGCAATTTTCTCCTAATAGACTCTTCTGTGAACTCTGTGTTTTTTTTTTGTTGTTTATTGGTGGAACAAGACTTGTTTCGCTCAAATGTTTGTTTGTGTTGATTGCAGATGATTGATGATCAAGATTTGGGGTTTATAGTCAATTCTCTTGGCATCTTCATCTTCGGATTGGTAATTACTTATCATTACGTAGCTGCTGATCCCAAATACGAAGCCACTTGAGTGAATTTATCTTTAGATTATGTAAGGCTTTATAGTTTATATCTGTTTCAAACTGAGAAGAGAATAACAACAGTCTATGCTTAGAATGAAAATGTTGTCAAGATGTTCGTAATCCATTCCACACCTTTATTCCAGTTTTGGTTTTCAAATTTGATGTTCATGTTTGATGAATATACTTGCAAGCCTGAGCACCAACTCTGCGATGAAATTATTACTTCACTGATCATAGCACCAACTCTTTCGATGTCAATAAATGGTTTTAGGGTGCCTCACACATTCACTGATCAGAGCATGTTAAACTATTTGCACGCCCGACCTTAAATAGACGTGATTGATTACAGATGGTGTCATTAACAATTGAATAAAACCATATTAAGCTAAAATCAAAACACTAAATCAATCATATTACGTTCCCACAAACAAAGTCACGACTAGAGACGCTTTGTCACTCAACGATCTTTGTTCTAACGTGATAAGTTCCGATCTCCTAACGAATGAAATATGTTTCATGATTCATATGTCATAAACTCAAACGTACTACATTCATAATTTTATTGCCAATTATATTGACGACCAGTTTTTCTTTAACCCTCAGTTATTTTACGTTACTATGTACGGTAAAAATCTCATATGGTATGACTTTTCTCAAAACGGCTGAGTTTTCGATATTCAAAAACGAGGTATCTGGAAGGAGCGAGAAACCAATACAAAAAAAAAAAAAAAGGAAAAGGCGGAAAAAATAAGATCCAACGGCTGACATCTCATCAACTGAACATTCTCGAACTTCTTTTCGATTCAATATTTAAGCACCTCTCTCCCTTCCTCTTTCTCATGCACATAACCTAAACAAAAACACTCTCAATCAATCGCGAAGAAAAAAAAAAGCTCTATTCAAAACAACTCGATAATGGCGAGTAAAGGCGAAGGTCCAGCGATCGGAATCGATCTCGGCACTACCTACTCCTGCGTCGGCGTGTGGCAGCACGACCGCGTCGAGATCATCGCCAACGATCAAGGCAACCGCACCACTCCTTCCTACGTCGCCTTCACCGACAGCGAGCGTCTCATCGGAGACGCCGCCAAGAACCAAGTCGCTATGAACCCTACCAACACCGTCTTCGGTAAGCTCTCTACTCCTTCTCATCTCGAAACCACGAACCCCGCCTTAGATTCCAGCTCTTGCATGTAATGTTTGTTCACATACTGTATAGCTCAGATCTGAACCGGATATTCAACTCTTTAATCAGTGTTCTAATATTCGGTTTAAATCGGTTTACGCGCGGTTAGCAATTTTTACAACATTGGGTTAAATAGAGCGGTGGATCGTGTTGTTTGACGGTTTAAATCGGTTTAGACGCGGTTAGCGATTTTTAAAACATTGTGTGAAAATAGATTGATGGAATCGTGTTGTTTGACGGTTATCAGTGTTCGAAAAATCGGTTTAGGGGGGGTTAGCAATTTTTAGAAAATTCTGTTAAAATAGAGTGATGGACGTATTGTTTGACGGTTATCGGTTTAAATCGGTTTAGACGCGGTTAGCGATTTTTAAAACATTGTGCTCAAATAGAGTGATGGAATGAATCGTGTTGTTTGACGGTTACTCTTAACGTCTATGCAGATGCTAAGCGTCTTATCGGAAGAAGGTTCAGCGACCCCTCCGTCCAGGCGGACATGAGGCACTGGCCTTTCAAGGTCATCTCCGGCCCAGCTGAGAAGCCCATGATCGTCGTCAACTACAAGGGAGAGGAGAAACAGTTCTCAGCTGAGGAGATCTCCTCCATGGTCCTCACAAAGATGCGTGAGATCGCAGAAGCCTTCCTCGGCACGTCCGTCAAAAACGCCGTCGTTACAGTCCCCGCTTACTTCAACGACTCTCAGCGTCAAGCTACAAAGGACGCCGGAGTCATCTCGGGACTCAACGTGATGCGCATCATCAACGAGCCAACCGCTGCGGCCATCGCCTACGGTCTCGACAAGAAGGCGTCTAGCGTTGGGGAGAAGAACGTGCTGATATTTGACTTGGGAGGTGGGACGTTCGATGTGTCGCTGCTCACGATCGAGGAAGGGATCTTCGAAGTGAAGGCGACGGCTGGTGATACTCATCTCGGTGGGGAGGATTTTGATAACAGGATGGTGAACCACTTCGTTCAGGAGTTTAAGAGGAAGCACAAGAAGGATATCACCGGGAATCCGAGGGCGTTGAGGAGGCTGAGGACGGCGTGCGAGAGAGCCAAGAGGACTCTCTCTTCGACCGCGCAGACGACGATTGAGATTGATTCTCTCTACGAGGGGATTGATTTCTACACGACTATCACGCGCGCGAGGTTTGAGGAGCTGAACATGGATCTGTTCAGGAAGTGTATGGAGCCGGTGGAGAAGTGTTTGAGGGACGCGAAGATGGATAAGAGCAATGTTCATGACGTTGTGCTTGTTGGTGGGTCCACTAGGATCCCTAAGGTTCAGCAGCTGTTGCAGGATTTTTTTAACGGGAAGGAGCTTTGTAAGAGTATTAACCCGGACGAGGCTGTTGCTTATGGAGCGGCTGTTCAGGCCGCGATTTTGAGCGGGGAGGGGAATGAGAAGGTTCAGGACTTGTTGCTTCTTGATGTTACTCCTTTGTCATTGGGGTTGGAGACTGCTGGAGGTGTGATGACTGTTTTGATTCCGAGGAACACCACGATTCCGACGAAGAAGGAGCAGATCTTCTCGACTTATTCGGACAACCAGCCTGGTGTGTTGATTCAGGTCTATGAAGGAGAGAGAGCAAGAACCAAGGACAACAACCTTTTGGGGAAGTTTGAGCTCAGCGGCATCCCGCCTGCACCACGAGGCGTTCCTCAGATCACTGTCTGTTTTGACATAGACGCCAACGGTATCCTGAACGTGTCGGCTGAAGACAAGACGACTGGTCAGAAGAACAAGATCACGATCACTAACGACAAGGGAAGGCTGTCGAAGGAAGAGATTGAGAAGATGGTACAAGAAGCGGAGAAGTACAAGGCAGAGGATGAGGAACACAAGAAGAAGGTGGATGCGAAGAATGCTCTAGAGAACTACGCATACAACATGAGGAACACGATTAAGGATGAGAAGATCGCGTCTAAGCTTGATGCAGCCGACAAGAAGAAGATTGAGGATGCGATTGACCAGGCTATTGAATGGTTGGAGGGTAATCAGCTGGCGGAGGCAGATGAGTTTGAGGATAAGATGAAGGAGCTCGAGTCTCTCTGCAACCCAATCATTGCGAGAATGTACCAAGGCGCTGGTGGTGATATGGGTGGCGCTGGTGGCATGGACGACGATGTTCCTGCTGGTGGTGCTGGACCCAAGATTGAAGAAGTAGATTAAGTTTCTAAGCTCTATTGTTATTTTGAATTTGCTTTAATGTTTCAGTCGTTTGCATGTTATGTTAAGCTTTTCTCTATGTACTTGAAACCTGGTCGCTTTAAGTCTTTGTGTCTGCTTTTTATCATTACATTTAAGCAATGCAACGGGAAGTACGATGAAATATGAATAGTCCAATGTTAACATGAACCAATAAAATCCTTTAAGCAAGTTAAGCGAGACATTCTCCCTCTAGCATAAAAGGACGGAGACACTCGCGAACTTCGTGCTCCTCTGTTTCCATCTGAAAAAGTAGGAGGACAAGATGAAGAAGCTCGAGTCTTTTTGCAACCCAACTATTGCGAGGATGTACCAAAGCCCTGGTGTTGACATGGGTGCCGCTGGTAGCATGGATAATGATGCTCTCCTTGACTCCTGGTGCCAGTGGCGATGCTGGACCAAAGATTGAAGAAGTTGATCAAGTTTCTTACCTCTCTTGTTATGTTGTTTGCTTTTGTCGCTTAGTTAAGCTCTTTCTATGTATTTTGAACCTGCTTTATGTTCTGTCTGCTTTAACATTTATATTATTATCGACGTTAACTCTGTTCCATCTAAGTAAGCAATGGGAAATATGATTAAATATGAATAATCCAATGATTACATGAATCAATAATATCCTTTAACACGACACATTCTCACTCTAGCATAAAGGGACGGAGACAGACGCGAACCTCATGCTCCTCTGGTCCTATTCGGTGTTTAGGTACTAAAACCTCTAGCGTTGTTCCTGTCTCATCCCTGTAAGCTTCGAGCTTGGCGTCGTCTGGAATCCGGTTTGGCAGGGAGACTTCCCTGACAAACTCTCCTGGTGGGCAGTGCTCTGGTGTCGGATCTGTTAGCTTAAATGTCCTGTCATGTCTCTTGATGAATGGCTCACAAGCTGTACTTGTACATGATATCTTCACAATTCCGTGAGTTGGTGTGTTCCTCCATGTCACTTTCACCCTTTCCGGATCAACTAGTGGCAGGCTGACGATTATCAAATACCCTTTGTCATCTTCGTATATGGTTTTCGCAGCTGTGACTGGCCCATACACATCCTTCATCACCCCAGCGAAATCATTTGACCATGGCAGCAGCTCTGTTGTGTTGATTTTCATGTCCAGAGATTTCTCACTTGAGCTTGAGTCATCGCAGTTTCCTAGAGCGAGACAATCCCTTTTGCGTTTGTTGTTGCAAGCGATTTGTGCTTCCACTGAGTCAGCTCCATGGTTTGGTGAATGTGTTGACAGAGTCATAAAGGTACCGTTGAGCTTTTTAAGGTGGGTGTGCCCGTTTGCTTTAGCCTGAGTAATAGGTCGCTCAGCCTCCAGTTCCGTGGTTGGGAGGTTCCTCCACGAACCGTAATCAATTGCCTCAAGGGGAATAGCAAAGTTCACATCTCGACCTGTGAGTTCCGTCCACTTCTTCTTCTCATCCTCGTTAAGCACAGAGAGGTTTGGCGACTGAACAACTTCGACTCCATGGAGGCACTGTGGGTTAGAAAGACCACGGTAATGTTTCCTCTGCATCCTATGAGAGCGTACGAAACCTTTGTCCACACTAAAAGGAAAAGGACGCTCACCCTGGCGCGAGTGGCCGTTCATGTAACTCCTCAGCTGCATCTTCCCCAGCGCATTCTCAGGCTTCTCCTTGAACACCCACATGTACATATTCTCCATATCATGCTGAACCATGAAGGAGTCAAGCTGCAAATCAGATTTATCATACCCAGACAACCCATTACTATCCCTCATCAACTTGTTCTTAGACTTGTCGTCCAAAACAGGCTTGAAGTAGAAGCTAAAGAAAAGCCAAGCACCCCAAGCACTATCTACACGCTTGTTATGCTTCTTAGCAACCTTGGGGACATGAACAACAGCCTCAGGCTCATAAATCTGAGGCCCGAGGCCAACGTCTAAGATATCACAGTGCTCGTTCCACAGAAACAGAGACGGGCTCGCCTCAGATGAGAGCGGGAGGTTGATATCAGGAGGACCCGTAAGCAAAAGCGACCGGTTCGTCTCCCTCTCTGATTCTTCGTGAGTAAAAGCATCTGAGTCCATGGAGAGTAGTGTCGAGGGGTGATAATTCTCCATAGAAAGGGTTGTGATGAGAGTCTCACCCATGTTGTGTTGTTCTTGCTGAGTTATATTAAAAGCGATCTCCTTTCTACCAAACGCAGTAGCATCAATCAACAAACCCATAGCTGCAGCTCAAAGATATCTTCATCTCACAAGATCTCACGATCCCCACCACAAAGTTTTTATTTTTCACTACAAAGCTCCAAAAGCAAATGGTCTAAGACACATGAAGAGCAACAATCCCACCTGAATATCAAAGAACTGGATTAAATCTCAACATGCCCTTTTCAAAACCCTAGAAACATTAGGGAGAGTCCAAATCAGGTTCATAAAAACAAAAACGCAATCGAATTAAGGATCTGGAGCAATATCATCAACAATCTTAGCCACAAATCCGATATTTTTCCCAGATATTCGAACAGTGATTCCTTTCGTCTAATTGCAAAATTCAAGAGATATTTTGAATTCAGATACAAGCGAATTGGATCATTAATCGACGGATAGAGAAGGAAAAAGGAACGAGGAAGCTAACCACGATGAACAAATCCGACGAGAAGAGTGCGTATCTGCGGAGGAGGAACGGAGGCGCTTCTGTTAATAATATGATCCCCAAATTTTTTTGAGAGCAAGGAAGGAAGCTACACAGAGTCAGAGAGAGAGAGACTTTAAAGACTCGCAAAAATGACGGAAGATGCTGTTAATTAACAGAGTTTAGAGGATTTGCGTGAGTTGATAGTAACGCAGTCAGTCTTGACTGACCATTGCTACAAAAGGTTAATGACCTTATAGCTATATATATATATATATATATTTTTTTTTTTTTTTGACCAAGACCTTAATACTTGAGGGTAATAAAATCTTTGTTATTAAGTATTATATCTTTTATTTTAAATTTATTTTTTATTCCATGTTTTGATAGAAAGTGACATGGTAATGGTTTTATAAATTAATATGGTTGACATATGGCAAGTTTTATTGTTTTAAAATAATTAGAATATTATTCCAATGTCAATGAGAAAAAAGTTAGAACGTTAAGATTAAAGAGAGACAAAATAAGAAAATCACATCAGTGAAATTGGGTAAGAAATCGTCAGCTCTGTCAATTATGCAAACAAGATATTGATTTATATTTCATTTTAGGCCTTTTATGATATAATATGTTTTATATCGATTTTAATGAAATAAAGTGTTACAAAACATATTTTTAAGTTCAATTTCTTGACATGGACATGACCAATCAAGATTCATATCTTCAAATACATTTCAAGCTAAGTTTTAATGCATATATTTTTTACAATTTTAAATTCATAAGACCTATTTATATTACCTCTTTAAATTTTAGAAGTCAAGGTGAATATTTTTATTTAAATTACATCATTTCTAAGATCAGCCTTTTCAGGATGCTGGGATATGGACACTTGTACATTTTGAAGGTCTTAGTTATTATATTTTTTTGGTGGTCATGTTAAATACCCTCTCTTTTTTTTGTGAAAAGTCATGTTAAGTACCTTAGTTATGATATTTCCCACATGGAGTTCAACTATAGGGCAGAGTAAAGCAGGTCTTAGAGATAATGTAATTTGCTTATGTTTAGCTTCATGAAGATGTGCCTAATCTTGGGGATGCATCTTCACACTAAGACAAATGAATGGTCAAAATGTCTCTGAGATGACATGGGAGTGTCATGCCAAATATTATGTGGTGTCCAGATTAGAACGACGACTATATGACTGGTCAAAGAATCAGAATGAGTTGAATTCAAGATGAATTTGCCATTTCAGGTGAAAACATAATGAATGGAAACCATTCTTGTTGATTATGTTAGGATTGCCATCTTATCTGATCCGTTTTGATTGTGGATATTGCTTGATTCTAATTGTTGTGGTCTTCAACAAGAGAGATTTGAGATAAGTTTCATGTCTACATCATCAGTAGGTCAACTGATAAAATATATGCTCTACATGTAAAATCCAATCCAACATAAACTATGCTGAGTTGGTAGTCGGTGAAATAAACTTTTGAGACTTTATAAGCAATAGTTGCAAACGACACATTTATAGGCTCTGAAAGATCCATATGTCAGAAATTTACTATTGAAACTCTCTGGCTCTTTCTTTGAGAGACATAACAAGAGATTCCCATTGATATTTTCTTTAAGAAGTTTCCAACCATAACATATTAACAATAGATCATAAATGTTATAAAATCGACAAGTTAGTAAAACGAACATTAGTCATGAACATAAAATGTGGAAAGTTATAGCAGTTATATTCTTCTTGTTTGGCACCGTCCATTGTGGAGGCTCTAACAAAGAAAATCATAAAGGTAAGTAGGTAGAGAATAAGGTTTATTTTTCTACATGTTTTAAAGGGACCCATACTTCATGTTGAATTCCCTTAAACTCCTTGTTTTTTTTTTGCTAAAATTTGGTGCATTAATTTAAATGTAGCAAGAGTTAAAGTTACATTTTAAACTCTAGAAATATAAACCCAATGCTAGGAATCAGACTACCCGAAGTTAATTTATCTCATGCCCCCAATAATCAAACTCCTTGTTGGTCGTGTGTTATTTTCTTTATAGAATGTCAATATGTCGCCGTGGTCCAGTATACATGCTACTCGAGTATGTGATCAATACGATTCATAACATGAGACTTCAGTGAAGAAAACCAACAAAATGTATCTAAGAGATTGTGAGAGCAGGATTAACGCTGTCTTTAGATGGGTTTCTTAGTGTATTTTTTTTTGGTGCATAATTATTTGATAAAAAAAAAAAATCCACAGAGTTTAGTTTAGTTTTGTTTATCAAGCAAGCTCTTACACATCAACAAAACACATTTCTATAAAAAAGCAATACTATCATTGTGTTGGGGTGAGAAAGAGACGCAGCATATGCCTGTGAGTCCATAACGGCTCCAGAACTCTTCAGTATCAGCGACTCCGTGGATCCGGACTCTTCTCGTGCTCTTCGTGTCTGGGTTGAAGTAGAAAACATAGAAGGGCTTGGCACGGCCTGGCAGAGTTGTTGGGGAGAAAATGATTTCACCAGCCTTGTTGGTTCCTTGGGAGATCATACGCTGACCCATCCCAAGAGTGAAGGGCAAAGACAAGGGAAGCTCAAATGTTTGTTTGGACCACTCATGTTTCGTCACATCCTCCAGTATCCAAAGATTAAAACAGTCGAAAGAAGAACCACCTACTCTCAAACAGTTTGGTACAACGACAGCTGGCTTCCCTTTGTATTCTATCAATGATGTAAAAGCCTGCCAAACCAGGACCTCCGGAGGCGTTGTGATGAAACTTAGTATCCTCTCGTTTCTAACATCAAAACACACAAACACAGGAGCCTTACTTTCCCATGGAGCATAAGCACCATAATACATGAAACCATTGATGCATCGTCCCCTAGTTACACGGTAATAAGGCGGGGAGGTAAGTTGGGTACGAGATACTACTCGTCCTCGTCCAAGTGTTATAACCTCGTGCACCATGACACTAGGGTTATGATCATAGTTAGATGTCACCTGGGTCAATGCTTTGAATTGATCATCTACAGGATCGTATCCCAAGGATGTGCCCGGTGCCTTGCAGTGAAAGGTAATGACTTGCCCCGTGCTAGGGTTACATATAATGAAATTTGACAACTCAAAACAAGCGATAAAGCCATGGACGGAAAAATACTTGTAGGCGCCGTGACGCAAGGTCACTGAGGGTATTGTCATGTCTAGATTGGCAACCAAAGAAGAAGAAGAAGAAGAAGTTTCCTCCTCTCCCGACAAGATGAACAGACGCTTGGGATCATCACCACCTGCACTGTTGGTGAAAGCGACTATAAAACGGGATGGCTTTGCAGCGTAGTATGAAGCCACGAATCTTTGGCTTCGGATAAGGGAATACCAAGTCTTGCACACGCATAGGAACTTCATAAGCGACTTTCCAGGCAATCTAGTCAGTGTCTCCACCTCCATATCGTAAGGGAGGACATGTAGCAGCTTACCTGGGCTCTTGTCGCTTCCATCGTCATTGTCCCTTGACTCGTAGACTTCTTTTTGGTGATGAGTCACCACCCTCTTTGCAGGCGATCTAGTCGTCACTGTATCCATCTTCTTCAGATCAAGAGGGATCGGCTCCAAGCTGCCCTTCTCTGTTCCTTGCGTTTCATCATTGGAGGCGCTCCCGATGAAACCCTTAATTCGACTATTCTTAGTGTATTTATGATTTAAAGAACAAGAAAAATTGTAATTACCACAAAAGACGTCTCTTAGTGTATCAATACCATTAAAAGAGGATCATTCTCAAATTATATCCTTAATGAAAATTGCAGTTTTCTCAAAAATACCCTTATTTTTACAAAGAATTAATAAAATTCATTAATGGCATTTAAGTCTTTTGGTTTTGGGCCTACAGATACACCTAAATGGATCTATAAATAATAGGCCTATATATATATTTAAAAGATATATTAAATTTAAATTTAATATAAGTATAAATATATTATGAACAATAAATGAATTAAGAAACATGAAAATATTATTTTCTTAAATATACGTATCAATATTCAAAATAGATCATTTGAATATTATACATATTTTCAATACAAACCAAAATCGTATATCCTACACCATATATCATATACATATTTGAATATCATTTTTCAGTGTATAATGTCATTTTATACATAATATTAATATAGCAATTACGAGTGTTCAAGAATATTTTAAAAACTATCTTAAAATAAATTTTTAAATCTAAAATACAAACACAAACTTATAATAGGTTATTAATAACGAAAATAAACTAATATTGTAATATCAATAAGTTATTTTATATTATCATTTTTTATTTAGATAACATGATAAAATTTTATCAAATTCTAAGGAATCACTAATTTATGTAATATTAATAAATATATGAGTAATTTAATCAATTTTTTAAAAAAGTACTATAAGATATTTTGTTATCGGATCAATAGTATCAGATCGCGGGTTAATAGTGAGTTTTTAGGTTTTTACCGGGTTATATCGGATTTTTAATTAACAAATTTTTCATTAAATCCGAACAGGATTATATACAATGTATCGGGTCTATAGGTTCAAACATGAATCTAGGTCAGATATGAAAACAAATTTTAAAACTCAAACATTATTATAGAACAGCTACCATATTTCGAACAAATACCATATTTTGAAGAGAAAAAAAACAAATGATAAAAACCTAAAAACTCAATTGTTATGGTTCGAAATGAAAAATAATGGTAATTTGTAAATCAGTTTTCGATTAATAAATGAAAAACAAACAAACCCGCGCTTTCTAAGCGCGGGTCAAAATCTAGTTTATGATTTAAAGAACAAGAAAAATTGTAATTACCACAAAAGACGTGCATCTCCAATGGTGTTATTCCTTAGGAATATTAAATTTTTTTTTTTTTTAAGTTAAAAACTCTAATCAAATTATTATGTCCAATGGTTTTATCCAATTTAGAACCATTAAGAATAAAAAATTAATAAATTTTAAAATATGTGAAATTAAAATATATATTTTTGCATGATTAAGTATCATTAAGAAAAAAAAACATATAAACATAAGATATTTATTTTTGCATGAGTAACTATCATTAAGAAGAAAAAAAAATTAAAACATGTTAAATTTAAATATTTATTTATTACATGATTAAATATATAAAAATACAATAATTATTAGTTTAAATATATTTTCATCACCAAATACAATAATTATTAATTTTCTATAGCAATTCTAATCTTTTAATCAATTTTAAAAGTGGTTTCTATAACTTATTTTTTTTTTAATTTTTTTTTTTAAGTTTCTATAGCAATTCTAATCTTTTAATGAGTTTTAAAAGTGGTTTCTATAAGTGATCGGAAGACGTTAGCTCCGATGATGATCGGAAAAGAGCTTGTCACGTCACTAAGGATTTGCTCCTTAAAACCTCTTAATTTAGGACTGCTCCTTACCAAACTGAGCTTTGTTAATATTATTTTATTCCAATTAGTCTAGGATTATGTGCTAAGGACCCTCAAAATATACCGTTGCGGATGGTCTTAATCAGTCGATGGAAGATCCGTATCTTATAAGACACGTGTCACTATTAAAAAAAAATTGGAAGTCTTTCGTCTCTTCGTCTCTTCTCTTCGTCTCTATCTCTTCCTCTTAGGCGAAGCTGCCCAATGGCCATGACCTTTCAGATTATAGCTTCTTCTTCTTCTTCAGCAATTATTACACAATCTCAGCTTTTCTCTTTCCCTCCTCCGCAATTTTCCTATAAAGCTTCGAACTTTAAGCTCTCCTCTTCATGGGTTCTCCTTGTTTCTCTCCCTATATTGGTTTAAAGCATATGGGCATCTCCATCTCCCCGAAATCTTCAAACCCAGGTGTCAAATTTCTCCATCTCGTCACAGAGTCGATTCCTTTTTATAATGTAAGAATCTGTTCAGTTTTGTGTAATTGAGTGGTTTTTGTTGTGCAGAGAAGAAGAAAAGATGTAGTAAGGGTTTGGTGATTCGTGTCTTTGTTTGGCGTTGGAGCACATGAGGCTTACAGGTCATGAGAGGAGGGAGAACAGTGAAGATATCAATCTACGACGTTGTTGTCGGAGATGTTATACCTCTTAGAATAGGTGACCAGGTATGTATCTTTTGTCAATATAAACATCTTTGGAGTCAAAGCTATACTACACTTTGGCCTTATGTATTGTATCCATCTAGGTCCCTGCGGATGGAGTGCTAATTAGTGGTCATTCTCTTGCTATTGTGAATCTAGCATGACGGGTGAAAGCAAGATTGTGAGTTCATCATGATTCTGCTTGTTCAATTATGTCTCCTCTTTCCTCTTACTAACACTGTCTCTTTATTGTTTATAGTCTTCAAGAAGTCTTAACACTTCCTTTTTTTGGTAATCTTATAACAGGTGCGGTTAAACGGTCTTGCAACCTTCATCGGTATAGTGGGGCTCACGGTGGCTCTTGTTGTACTGGTAGCTCTTCTTGTGAGGTAACCTTGTTAAATAAAAATATAGTTCTTCTGTAGCTTTAGCTATCTCTTGTTGATCATTTTCTGACCACATTTCATTTGCTAACAGGTTAGGAGGCTTTCAGCTTGTGAAACCATGGGTTCAGCAACAACAATTTGCAGTGATAAAACTGGAACTTTAACTTTGAATCGGGTGTATCTAGTGAAACTCATGATCATACCCCTCTAGATAGCTAACTTTACCCCCTTTAAAATGACAGATGACTGTGGTTGAGACTTATACTCGAATGTTTTTATGGTGTCTCTCTCTCTCTCTAGTTTGTATTGCCACGAGAAGATGAACATGTTTACGAGGTTCATCGTTCTGATCACCATGTCACCAGATTCGTTCCCTCCCTTACAGCTCACTCTTAAATGAACATGTCTTGATTATGGTTGGTGTTAGATATATGGTTGGTGTTAGTGTTAAATGTGGTTAGTGAACATCGTTCTGAACATCGTAGTGAAGCTTGTAGTCTTGTGTATTCATGTGTCACGAAAGCTTGTAGTCTTGTAATCTTCTCTAATATTAAGTTTTGGTAAAACCAAACAATTTGATCACAAATTTTCTTGTTTTCTCATTTTCTATATAAAGTCATATTATCTTCTCTTTCTCTCTATATAAAGTGTTAATCATTTTCTATATAAACGAAACAATTTTTTTCTAAGAACCATTAATTAAGAAACTAGCATTGGAGCACATAAATGGTGGATCTCTTAGTATTGTCTCTTAGTTCACTTTAAGTACTAAAAACTATTAAAAAAAAATTAAGATCATGCTCTGATATGCATGAATCGTAACCACCAATGATAAAAAGAAACCTATTGATTACGCAAAATACAAATAAAAGATCAGAGAATAATTCGAGGTAGCTAGCACTATGTCATCTCATTTGTGCATCCCAAGAGAATGATCAGAATCAGCCCATTAACAGATTGTCCTGTGGCCCATAATCACGAAGGTTCCAAAGGTCCACCACCATCCACATCAGAGTAGGCCAGAGGGCATAAACTAAGTATATTCGTCAACATCTGGCTTATGTTAGCTAGTAACACTGTAACACACATTTTGGCTTTCACACTAGCCCAAATTTATTAGTACTTAAGAAATTGGCGCATCCAACACAAGAACATGATCATCAACAGACCACAATCAATGATTCAACCTTTAAAACAGTATGTCACGTTCACCTCCGCCACATTAGCACATGGTTCTACACATCTAAATATAAATAGCATATAAACAATCATCGAGGACTTCATGTCATCCCTCAGATGAGTGAACCTTGTGACGACGTTATAACCAAAGCAATAGACTCCTCACAGGCTTCTCTCAACCACGTGGTAGAAAGAGAGAGCTACTTAAAAGACAAGGACCCCACTCCAATCACAAACACAATGTTTATTGTTTCTATCCGATCCCTAAAATTAAGATTCTTTCTGACAAAACCCTATCTTCTTATTCTTTTTTTTTTTTAAATGGTCCGAGAGAAGAAGGGTGACCCCTCAACAACCGGTTAACCGGAGAGAGAGGTTTTAATAAAAATTGCGACTGTAACCGCCAACAACCGGTTCCCCTCAACTGCCTCATCCCCAAACCCCCCATCGTCATTTGTGTGGTCAATAAAAAAAACTTTTGATTATTTATTTATGAGAATATATTAAAAAAAGGGTTTTTGTTTTTGATTATTCACGTCTCCTTCATCCTCTTTCTTTTATAGGGAGGACAAAGACATAACTCTCTTCTTCTTAAATCTCAGGATTCTCGAAAACTCTCTGTATAGATCGATTCTAATTTCTCTCCTTTGTACATTATTTTATATCCTAAAACAAAAACATTAAATTGGTAATTGGAAGCTCTGTCTGCGTGATCTGTAATTGAAGTTGGCCTCGGATCGTGATCAAGGAGCTGGTGACGTTGATTTAGGTGAGTTTCGATCGAATCCGATCTGTAGCTTCTGTGTTGAATTTTGTTTTCTGGGATTTCAAATTTACGATTAAAATTCTTTACCGGGTCGGGTCGGGTCGGATCGGGTCGACATAATTGGGAACTTGTCGGAGATCTGGTTGGGAACAGCCAATTTGTTCAGTTTGATGTTTTGAGATCTGATCTGCGCCTGCTGCTTTGTGTCCAATTTTGATGTTTTCGAAATTATTGAATTTATTGTTTTTGCGTGTTTATATCATATAACATTGGATCTGAAAATGTGTAACATTGTTGTTTGGATTATACATGTGCGTGCGTCTCAAGTTACGTTTAATCTCAAGGTTAACGTTTTATTTTGTGTGTTGGTAGTGTTTATGCATAGCTGACTGAGAGAGATGGTGTTCAAGAGGAAGTTAGATTGCGTCTCTGTAGGATTTGATTACCCCAATATCCCCAAGGCTCCTCGTTCAAGCAGGGTATCATCTCATTCTCATCTTCTTGATCTGTCTCTCTGATGACTACTAACTCTCGGTTGAAATTTTTTAACAGAGGAAGATCATAAACAAAAGGACCGATGCAATGGACTTGCTCGCTTCTCTAGCTGGGAAGTTGCTAGAGGAATGCGAGAGCTCCTCAGCGTCTTCCAACGCGTTTGAAGTGAATAACCACGAGAGTTTCGGTAAGGAGATCAAACAAGAAGACCATTTGAAATCTGAGTCCTCTGACCAAGGCAACTCTGTGTCAAGGCCTACTTATGAGAAGACGTGTGTGGTGAACAGCTTTTCGTTTCCTGATGACGGCATCCTGGAGCGAACTCCTGTGTCTGAGACCAAGAACGTTAAATCTGAAGGCGTCGCTGAGGAGACAGGTGATGTTATTGTGAATACTGGGTTTGAACGAGATGGAGGCTTGGGAGCTGATGCTTGCAACTTAGAAGATGCAACTGCGTTAGGTGTGCAGTTTCAGAAGTCAGTGTGCGTGGATGGTGATCTGAAATCGCCATCTCGCGTTAATGGTTCTCTTGCTAGACAAGGGAACCATACTAAGTTAGGTAGAGATGATGATGATGATGATGATGAAAAATTATATAGTTACCATAAGTTTAGCAGTAAGTTTAAGTCGTATAGGTCTCCTACGATTCGAAGAATAAGAAAGTCGCTTTCGTCTAAATACTGGAAACAAATGGCCAAGGATCTTGGACACTACAGAGCTGGTAAAGTATTCTTAAACCTGTATCACTTATTGTCTTAAATACATTTCTTCAAATTGTGATAAGCCCTGTTTTTACTGTATAGATGCTGGCGTAAAGGCTCTTTACCGCAAAAGGAAGTCATGTTACGGATACAACGCATGGCAGCGTGAGACCATTTACAAGAGGAGAAGATCACCGGACAGAAGCTCGGTTGTAACTTCTGAAGGTGGACTCAGTAGTGGAAGTGTTTCCAAGTTACCTGAGAAGCGTGATTCAGGTATTTATTTATCTTATCTTAGCTGTTGTGGTCCTCATTCAAAGGGTTTCCATGGTACTTTACCGGTTGATATATGTGACTGAGACATTTGTCCGAAGAGATTGTAATGTGGTACTAATGTTATCTCTGGTGCAGTGAAGCTAAGCATCAAGTCCTTTAGGATTCCAGAGCTTTTTATTGAAGTTCCAGAAACTGCAACTGTAGGATCACTAAAGGTACATGCCAATGTCTATTTTCTTTCATTCCATTGAGGTTTTAATATAACAGAGTGGTGATCCTTGACCCTTTTGGTTACAGAGGACGGTGATGGAGGCTGTAAGTGTTTTACTCAGCGGTGGAATACGTGTTGGGGTATTAGTCCATGGAAAAAAGATCAGAGATGACAAGAAAACTCTGTCACAGACTGGGATCTCATCTGAAGAGAATCTAACCAACCTTGGGTTCACCTTGGAGCCTGGTCCCAGCAAAGCTCCCCTGCCTCTGTGTTCCCAAGATCCTCTTGTGCCTATCGACCCCACAAACCTGTCTGAACGGTACTAACAAACTCGCTGTCTTGTCATTGTCCTGCGGATTGCATTAATTGAATATCACTGGTGATCTTTCCAGGTCTGCGGCTTCTCCCACGTTAGATACTGAAACTCCCCATCCCGATGACGTGGCTAATCCAGGAAACATCGTGGACAATAACCACCTCGAGTTAGTTCTATATCAGAAGGAGATAACTGTTGATGAAGAAAAACCTTCATCAGATCCGAGAGCGCTTGTTCCACTTCCATCCTTGGAAGCTGAGGCGCTTGCCATAGTTCCTTTAAACCAGAAACCTAAGCGTACTGAGCTTGCTCAGCGCAGAACCAGGAGACCCTTCTCTGTGACAGAGGTAGAAGCTCTCGTACAAGCAGTTGAGGAACTGGGAACTGGAAGGTATATATATCGTTTCATGTGGTTTTTGGTCGTGGTGTTAATAGCAAAAACTCAAAAAGCTAATGGTTTCGATATATCTCATCGCACAGATGGCGTGATGTGAAGCTGCGTGCTTTCGAGGATGCAGAT
This sequence comes from Brassica napus, assembly GCF_020379485.1. Taxonomy (NCBI): domain Eukaryota; kingdom Viridiplantae; phylum Streptophyta; class Magnoliopsida; order Brassicales; family Brassicaceae; genus Brassica; species Brassica napus. The sequence goes on from NC_063444.1 coordinate 47,321,116, forward strand.
CATCGAACCTACGTGGACTTGAAGGTAAACACACCGAACACAAACTTGTAAATCTGGAACATATATCTAGTCTTGGGCATATTATCCGAAACCCGAAAACTAAACTGGACCAAAATTTACAGAATACCAAACAGTTGCTATTCTTCTAAATCCAAAAATCTATAACCGAACAGGAGCAGAAGCAAGAATCCATAACAATACCCGAATATTCAAAATATAATAAAAATATATATTTTTTTAATTTATATATATATATATATATAATATAACTTATAAATAAAAAAATATCCAAAAACCTGAATTACCTGAATATTTTCACTTTGGGTTGATACATATATTCATCACGGAGATTAATGTTGCAAGAACATGTGATTTTACAGGATAAGTGGAAGACTCTGGTCCACACAGCAAGTATATCACCGCAGCAACGAAGAGGAGAGCCGGTTCCACAAGAGCTGCTGGACAGAGTCTTGAGGGCGTACGGGTATTGGTCGCAGCATCAAGGAAAACATCAGGGGAGAGGAGCAGCAGCACACAAAGATCTTGACATGAACATAGGTAGAGCTCTTGAATCAGGTGTTTCAGTGTAAAAATGGGAGGCAAGTATTGGTGGGTGGTGGTTGTACAGATGGAAAACAAGAATAAATCGTTAAACTCAGTTTCTTCTGCAAAGATTAATTTGTCTTTTTAATTCTCGTCTTTTCTCGTAAGTACATTTGTTGTTGTTTTTTTTTCTTTCTGCTTTGGCATTTTGTAAATGACTCAACTGGGATGAGATTCGTCCCTGACAAAGTTTAGCTTTTCTTTGTTTTATTTCACATTGATTATGTTGTGTAATATGGTCGGTCCAGACAAAAAGTGGTCTTGTAATTACATTCTCTTATGATTGTTTATCCTTTCCCACAAGTGAAATAACGTAAGCCATATTGTGAGGCCTCACTTCTACCAACTTGTTCAAAGGGGACTCACTTTTCTCGTTCAACCACTCCATCACTGTTTCCTTGAGCTGCAAGCAACGTTGTATTGGTTGTAGTAAGCTACATGTCAATTCAACTAATGACCATTCATCCTATCCGGAATCAGAATCTTTTCCCTCACTGAGATACCTATGGAAGCTTCTAAATGCTCCGTTTTTGCTTTGATCAGTTTCGTTCACCCACATCATCCGCTGTATAGTCTCTCAACTGTTTCATTTATACCAAGATTCTTTGTTACTAAATTTGAAGCAACAATTAGCTGTATGTATGTAATCATGACGTGAAAAGTCATCAACACAAAAGAGTTTTGATTCTTTAAGAAAACACAGCAAACACATGCCACATCTCTCGTGTGAAGAATCGGGTTGAAATTTTGTTTGGTTCACAATTTTTGGTTTGAGGTTGGTTCAATCAAAATACCGAGTCGAACCAAGAGGTTCTTCTCCTCCTCCTCCTCCTCCTCCTCCTCTTTGTTTGTATATTGTTTCTTTGTTTGCTGTCTGCAATGATGTAATTGATTTTAGCATTTCACATCAGGTTGAGTTCATGGCAGAAGACGAAATGGTGGAGATTGTTCCCAATATGAACATGGAACCGCTCAATTTCATCGCTGTAATCTCTCCACAGCTTTATAGAATCTTGAAACCAGGTGGTGAATTTTTTAGTTAACCATATGATTAACTTTTTGAACCGGTGACGGGGATTATGGTAATATGGTCGGTTCGTTCCTCAGATTCCAACACAAGTGCCTATGTGGCTTGCAGTGGCACTGAAGAGGAGAGGCAAATGCACTTTCCGCCCTCCAGCGTCGAAATTTCAGGGTTTAGCATAGACTCTTACTTGTTTCGTTGCTTCCCCCTCACCCTTAGCATGTAAGATTTGCTGATGACTATTTGAAAAATAAAACTCACTTTTTTTGGCAGTGCACGTGATGATATTCCAGACATGTAGTATATGGTAATTTCATACATTTGTCTCCCCCTTCTAAAACCCATGTGTTTGCATCCTTCAAGCCGTTATGGAATTTTTGCATAGGAGAGATCACTAGTCGAGGACATAAGAGATGTCCGGTACACAAACTGGAGATTAACTTGGGCTCATTTCGAGGTACATCTGCAGTAAAGGTAACTGTCTTTATATTGCCGTGAACCTAGTCCGCCCATTTGTTAGAAGAGCCTTAGAAGCATTTTATAAGCATGACAAGCCGGAGGCTTATGCAGACATAGACACTAGAAGCAGTAGTAGACAACCCCGTGAAGCTAACAGTAAACCAAGGGTAAAATCCATTCACACTTCCCCACTCATGTTTTCTTTTCTGTTTAAGAGACAGACTAATACAACCTCAACCCGTTGTTTTACAGAGACCTCTTAAAGCAACGCTAAGGAGCTTCGATATCTCCTGCGCAAATATTTGCGGAGCTTCCTGGGAATTGAGAACATCAACAACATCTATCTCTGTGTTGATTCATTTAAGTATATGGGATAAGCTAATGTCAGCAATATCTATGAACACCCAATGTATTTTGAAAAGTCTATCAACCCTGGTGCATGGATTTACTATTGAACTAATGATGAACTTACAATGTGATTGTGAGGGTTCTAATCAATGCTCCCGTATATAAGCTAACATCGGGGACAGGTCAAAGTGACAATTGGTTCACAACTCGCCTTGTGTGTGTTATGATCCTATAGAAAGAATGAACACATCCCCTGTGTTTCCATATCTCAGGCTAAGAGCAACTACTGGTAATCACACTAACAGGGAACCCGAGGTATACTGGAATAGTATCCAACCTAACATTAGTATACTGGATTGATAAACTCAAGAAGCCTTGCAAAAATTGTATAAAGAAGTCATAAGATTCGTTGATGTTTTAGTAAGTACCACTACAAGTTTAGCTCTACCAATAGAGAAGCCACAAGATAATCAAAAGCAAAAACACAGTCTTGATTCGAAATTAGCAACTTACAATATAACTCAGGGAAAAAGCAAATGATCATAGTTATAATTAAAACCTAAAACGACGTCGCTGGAGATGGAAGACTTGAACATGAATCCCATCTTGCAATTAGGGTTTTGATCCATCGTCCTGAGTCCCAGAGCCTTGACCTGTTTCACGTGGAACAAAATGCTCGAGTTGCTTTTGAAGTTTCTTCATCTCCTCCATCGCCGCCATAATCTCCACCGGATCCTTCGAATTAAGCAGCTTGTCATCTTCCCACCAGTAATACTTAGACCAATCCTCGTCCTCTCCTTCGTCCTTCTCAGCGTCGTCCTCTGGTAAAGGAACATGAGGAGCAGAATCCTTGAGGAACTGTCGAACCACTCCTTCCGCAGACGGATACCCGAACGATTGCATAGCGACGCTCGATTCGGAGGCGGGAGGTTTGATGAGGATCGCGATTCTCTGGGAGGGATCTTCCGCGACGAGTTTCGCTGCTTCGCGGAATAGATCGTCGCGCAGCTCCGCGAAACCTTTCTTCTTCTCGACACTGGCGCGTAAATTTGAGATATTAGCGGCGGGTCGCGATGCTTTCCTCTTCTTCCGCTCTACCGTGGCTTTCTTCTCTGACTTCACCATTTCTTATCAACTATGCGTTTTCGATTTTGCTCTGTGAGATATATCTGTCTACTTTTGTTTTTTGCTTTATAAAGACGCAAGTTAACCGACTTCAAGTGAGAAAACCCCATGCGCCTCCACGTGTACGGTGGAGATGATCTATATGACTAAACCAAACCCATTCATAAAATAATTAGGAACTAAAGTCGAATCAATTTCGGTTTAAAATTCCTGTCTGTAATGTGAGCCTGTGGATAAAATTTAAAATTATTTCATACTTATCTCTACAAAAACAAAATCAAATAAAAATAAAATTGCTTTTATGAACAAAATAAGGAAAAAAAAATAATTGAGAGTGTTTTAGGAGTACTTTAACATTTAAAAATGGAAAATTTACATATTAATATACAACTTTTAGTTATGATTTCCAACTTATTAATACACAGAGTTTTAAAGTAACCGCTCCACCTATTTTTTTTGGTTCTTTAATACGTCTACTAAAGCCCGCGGAGGCTATTTGTAGATCCTAAAATCTACACTAAGGGTATGAATGATGACCAGAGAACGGCTAGGAATCATGCATTCCCTAACGTTTCTAAAAAAAATTACCATTCACAAGGAATAATAATTCTCTCTTATTCCCTTTCATTCCTTTTTTTGTAGAGAATTAAAGAACAAAATTATTTCTTGTTAAATTTGATAAAGAACAACCATTCCTGCTATTTTATTCCCGTACATTCTTTTTTTATTCGTTCCTCTTGTTTCTCGGATGGTCACCAGTCATACAAGTATTTGATAGTGATCGGGAGTTTAATCTAGGGAAGATAAATGATGTAGGCAACAATATCTTTAGAACACAACGATGTAATCAGTTTCCAATAGGTAAAAATGGACTTTATTGATGAATAAGATCGAAGATCGAATACAATGAGTTGAACTAGATCGAATATTACAAAGGAGATCGATAAAGAAAGGATATCTAAAATGGGAATGAAAACAAGGTCGATGTATGTGTGTAGCTCTCTCTAGGGTTTTCGACGTGTCATGCTTCATGTTCGTTCCTCTCTCTTTATAATGAGTCGACTTCGTCCTCTTCGTAACTGCTCTGCGATCTTCGTCTCTTGTTCCAGGATCTCCGGGACCTTGAGGGCTTCGTCTCGAGCTCACATGCTTGCTATGGGCCTTAGTTCCTCACGGTCCATATCTTTGGTCACGGCCCATTAATGTATTGACCGAAATTGGGTCCAACATTTGTCCCCCAACCCTTTTTGGTTCGTTGAGAAACCGAAAAGGCGAAAACCGTCTTAGTCCGACGTCGTCGCGATTCTCGGGAAATGGGATACCACGCGCATTGGCTTGATTTGACTGGTCAGCCATTGTTTAAATCGTGTGGCTGAGATCGAAGGTTTTTTTTTTGTATATATACTGATTCTACAGAGTGCGTCGTCTTCTCTAATAGCAGTTCTTCTTTCTCTTACTCTCTCTTTCGTGACATTTCTTCTCGATTCGAACCTATGGCAGTCGAGAAATTTGGTCCCCACCGTAGGACAATTTTCAAGGCGAAACACATCGAGGCTATCTACGAACTCTGGGGGGGGGGGTCGATTATGCCGTCGAAATTGAACTTCCTGAAGACGGCGAAACTCCGGAGACCGTGAGACCGGGGTACTGTGGAGTCTATATGTCGCATTTCGAGGACGGCGGCTTATCATTTCTTCTTCCTTGTTTTCTTCTTGAGGCGTTGGCGAAGCTTAAGATGGCGTTTACCCAGATGGCGCGTAAATTTTGTCGCTATTTCTTGGCCTTCTGGGTCCGAGCTCAGGAGGAAGGTCTTGTTTTCGGCCTCAAGGAGTTGAATCAATTGTTCGCTATAAAGCGGAACAATGGCTTTCCTGGTACGATGATTCTTGCTCCTCGCTCTGGTCGTGTTATTATTGAAGGCATTCCCAATAAAGATGATCGATGGAGAGAAAAGTTCTTTGTTTTTAAGGTTAACCTGGCGTTGGTCGGGGATTTTGACTTCAAGAGGATCCCTAGGGAATGGTCCGCCAACATTGGTAAGTTTTTTTTGCGAATAATGTCTGCTCCTGATCGTCTTTTAGCCTTTTCCCTTTTAAAAGTCTCCTCTCTTTTTTATATGTAGAGCCCTTCGGCCATGCGCCCATGACTCCCGAGCTTCGTGGGTTAATGGCTACTTTGCGACGTGGCAGTCCTCGATGGCTCGCTTTTACTCATGACCGAATTCGAACCGCTTATGCTCTCTCGCCGGGTGTGAACCGTGCTACTCATGTTACCTTGGTGGCTCCCGTTCGGCCCAAGAAAGGTCGTTGCAACAAGAGTAAGTTGTCCTTCTCTTGACAAGATTTTGAGATACTTCATTAGCGCAATTTTAAATCCTTCGAGGTTCGTTTTGTTTTTAGGGAAGAAGGAGAAGGAGGTGTTGCTCGATCGTCCTGATGAGTCTTCTGAGGTCGGGTCGTTAGAGCGAGCTCAGAAAAGTTCAGCGCGGGCCGGTTCTTAGATCGAGGTCGCAGGCTCAGTCTCCTGGCCTTCTGGCTAGGCCGGTGTCGATTGCTATCCCTGCCGGCGGGACTCGTAAGGCATCGGAGAACTCGGCGAGTTCTGCTGGCGAATGAGCTCTTAACGGCGAGGTCGATTCATTGACTCACCGACGTTGACGTCGGGTCTTGGAGGAGATTAACACTGTGACTTCAGGGTCATCGAGCTCAGGACTTCCTCCACCGTTACGCGTTTCTGGTGAAGGTACTTAACGGATTAACCCCAGCGTCCGTCTTTCGAGCGTGCCCGAAGCCTCTTCGTGGGCTTTTTCATATGATAACGAGATTCCTATCCTTGAGAACCCCGATTCCCTCACTGCGATCTGGCGTAAGATCAGAGCGGAAGGATGCGAGCTCCCTTCTCTGGAGCGTATGCGAGAGCGTGATGCATGTGTTCGGATGGCAGTTGTGAATACCAAGGTACGTTATCTTTCTTCGGCGCTTTATTGAATGGGATGACGATCTCTGATGTTATCGTTTTTGCTTAGGCTATGGAGGCGAGCAACGAATACGCCGCTTTGATGGAGGGGCGATTGGCTAATTTTCCAAGTAAGGAGGAGATCGCGTGTAACACCCCCGATCCGGAATAAGTAAAAGTTAATTAGTTTGTCATGCACCAAGCAAACAAGAACATGCACGACGAACTAAAGAACTCTAACCAGATCGAAGATACTACTACCACATGCCCAAACATTTGATCCGAGGTTCCTAGATCAGATCCGAAATCCCAAGATCATATGTCCAAGAACGGTTTTCCTAGCGATTCCAAGTTAAGGCTTTGCAACCCGAGTTTGAAATCGTTAGTTAGTTCGCCCCGGACTAGGACTAGTATCATATGGAATCCAAGCATTTCACAAACATTTTCTTATTCATATATCGTTTAAGTTTAACCACATCAAAACTTTATACATGCTCGGCCGATATTCAAAACCATATCTTACATATTACAAAACGTACATGTTTGCCAAAGGTAGCAAATCTACACCAACAGCTTTGTGCTCCTCCGATCCCAAATGGAACCTACTACGGGTTACCTGCAAAACAAAGAGTCTAATGAGCAACTATTTTGCTCAGTGAGTCAGGTTTCCTAACAATTATTTATCCCCCCATTATGCATCAAACATTAAGCAACAAAGATCAATTTTATTAAGAAATATGCAATGCAAAAATAAAGCAATCACGTAAACAAGCATCCACTCTTCACGAGTGGTTAGATCATTATCGATCGTCGAGGACTGCCTCTCGCCATTGGTTCATATCTCAATACGAAGTCCATAACACATCCCTTCTTGTGCCCATTGACTCTAAACACAAAGTCTAAAAAGCCGATGGCCCGGATAACACACTTGCCGCATCGTCATGCAGCTACACGGTCGAGTTCACCAGATTATCATCTATGTAAACTTCCATCGTTTCTCCAAGCTGTTTGGAGAACATTTTGTTTACTAGTCTCTGGTAAGTGGCTTCGGCGTTCTTCAACCCGAACGGTATCACTTTATTTCTTGTTAAATTTGATAAAGAACAACCATTCCTGCTATTTTATTCCCGTACATTCCTTTTTTATTCGTTCCTCTTGTTTCCCGGATGGTCACCAGTCATACATGTATTTGATAGTGATCGGAAGTTTAATCTAGGGAAGATAAATAATGTAGGCAACGATATCTTTAGAACACAACGATGTAATTAGTTTCCAGTAGGTAAAAATGGACTTTATTGATGAATAAGATCGAATCCAATGAGTTGAACTAGATCGAATGTTACAACGGAGATCGATAAAGAAAGAATCTAAAATGGGAATGAAAACAAGGTTGATGTATGTGTGTATCTCTCTCTAGGGTTTTTGACGTGTCCTGCTTCATGTTCGTTCCTCTCTCTTTATAATGAGTCAACTTCGTCCTCTTCGTAACTGCTCTGCGATCTTCGTCTCTTATTCCGCGATCTCCGGGACCTCGAGGGCTTCGTCTCGAGCTCGCATGCTTTCTATGGGCCTTAGTTCCTCATGGTCCATATCTTTGGTCGCGGCCCATTAATGTATTGACCGAAATTGAGTCCAACATTTGTCCCCCAGCCTTTTTTGGTTCGTTGAGAAACCGAAAAAGGCGAATACCGTCTTAGTCTGACGTCGTCGCGATTCTCTGGAAATGGAATACCACACGCATCGGCTTGATTTGACTGGTCGGCCATTGTTTAAATCGTGTGGCTGAGATCGAAGGTTTGTGGCTGGCTTCAATTAACTACTTCAGGAACTGTTTTTTTTTTTGTATATATACTGATTCTACAGAGTGCGTCGTCTTCTCTAATAGCAGTTCTTCTTTCTCTTACTCTCTCTTTCGCGACATTTCTTCTCGATTCGAACCTATGGCAATCGAGAAATTTGGTCCCCACCTCAGGACAATTCTCGAGGCGAAACACATCGAGGCTATCTACGAACTGTGGGGGGTCGATTATGCCATCGAAATTGAACTTCCTGAAGATGGCGAAACTCGGCGGGACTCGTAAGGCATCGGATAACTCGGCGAGTTCTGTTGGCGATCGAGCTCTTAACGACGAGGTTGATTCATTGACTCACCGACGTTGACGTTGGGTCTTGGAGGAGATTAACACTATGACTTCAGGGTCATCGAGCTCGGGACTTCCTCCACCGTTACGCGTTTCTGGTGAAGGTACTTCGCGGATTAACCCTGGCGTCCGTTTTTCGAGCGTGCCCGAAGCCTCTTCGTGGGCGTTTTTATATGATAACGAGATTCCTATCCTTGAAAACCCCGATTCCCTCGCTGCGATCTGGCGTAAGATCAGAGCGGAAGGATGCGAGCTCCCTTCTCTGGAGCGTATGCGAGAGCGTGATGCCTATGTTCGGATGGCAGTTGTGAACTATGTTGCACCGGGACAGATACGGGGACAGATACGGGGACGGGGACGGGGACAGGAATCGGCTAAATCTAAAATTTATAGATACGGGTACGGCATGGGTACGTCTATATATATATATATATATGTATATATATAAATGTGTATATAAATATTAAAACCAAAGCATAAATCTCATATAAAATAAAACACCAAAATAATATCTTAAATAAAATAAAACATCACTATAATATCTTAAGTAAAATAAAAAATAAACTAATCATCGATCAATCCATTCTCCAATTCTGGTTCATCTAGTGAAAGACTTGAAAACTCCAAATATCTCATATCTTCCATAGAATCAAAATCATCTCCACCAACACCCCACATCTTTGTCTTTTCTTCTTCGTATTGTCTAAGACTTTCTTTTACGTGAGCATTGAAAAACCAAAACCAGAGTTTGTGATATGCTTACTGTGTTTTTCTTAGATGTGAGAAAGATGAAGAATAAGAGCTTGATTAAGATTAAGAGAAGATGGATTTAAAGTTTATAACCCTAATTGTTTTATACAAGACGTGTTTCCTTTTTTTTCCAATTGTTATCCAAATAAAAAGAGTATGAAAAAGTAAATAATCAAACTTTTACAAAATTATGCCGACTATATATCCTAAACGTTTCGGAAACGTTTCCAAAACCTAACCATGCCGTCCCCAGAAACCTTTGCCGTCCCCAGCCTCTCTGAAACGTTTCGGAAACGTTCCCACACCGTCCCCGCGCCGTCCCCGTCCCTGAAACGCCGCTGGTACGCGAGACGTCAATGATATGTCGTCCCCGTGCATCATAGGTTGTGAATGCCAAGGTACGTTATCTTTCTTCGGTGCTTTATTGAATGGGATGACGATCTCTGATGTTATCGTTTTTGCTTAGGATATGCAGGCGAGCAACGAATACGCCGCTTTGATGGAGGGGCGATTGGCTAATTTTCCAAGTAAGGAGGAGATCGCGGGTAATCTTCTCACGATCCAACAGCTTTGAGGTGAGTTGGAGGTTGCTCGGGAGGCGGAGAGGTAGCGCGAGGCGGAGATTGAGGAGTCGAAGAGGAAGTTGGCTGCTGCTGAGGCGGAGAAGGTCGCTATTCAGAGCGATCTTGACTCGATGAAGGAGAAGCATAGGTGAGAGATCGAAGGTCGAGATAGGCAAGCTCGCAAAGATCGTCACCTTGCTCGTCTCTCTCTTGCCCGAGAATATGATGGGGGTTCTGGCTGTAGTGAAGAACAAGTTGGAGCAGAAGAAAAAGGAAATGGCTGCGGAGATTCGTTTGCAAGAGGTGCGAGCTTGTATTGAGGCTTTGACTGAGTATAATGAGGGTGGCTTCGAGCTCGAGGCGGAGTTGGAGCGTCTTAAAGACCTGGAGATTTCGCTCGAAGTTGATTACGGTCTTGCTTCGGTGTCGGACCTTTCTCTTAGTCGCCTCGATATTCCTCAGATTTCTGGAGATTCGGTCAATCAGGATTGACGCGAAGGTTAATTTGACTTAGTTTGAAGTTTGATATGTTCTACTTTTCTTTTTGTGTTTTTGTTGTTGAAGAAACATATATATGTTTTCGACGGATTATGGGATAATACCTCTTTAATCGTATGTTTTGATTTGATTTAAGCTTCATTGAGCCTTTTATTTTATCCTTTAGAAGGCGTAGAGCAGAGACTGATCAGGAATCTGTTTTGTGGGTCTTTATATGGTCTGATAGCAAGTCAGTTGAACAGGGTACGTTTAGGGGTTGAGTATTCTAAGTAATAGAAGAAACGTAACAAATGTTTGTTCGGTTGTTTGGGCTGCGCTCGATGTCGAGCTGCCTACGTACCCTCCTCGAGGGATCAAGCCTTTCCGTAGTTTCGTTTCTTTTTGACTGAGCTGTAGGCAGTTGTAGGCATCGGTAGCCTCCCAGCTCGAGGCTTGACAGTCATGGTCGAGGTTGGGGTTTACACTACTTGTAGTATTTTTTTTAAGTTGTAGGCGTTCTAAGGTCTCATTTCTCGAAGGCCAGTTTTGCATTTTCCTAGCTCGTAGACTCCGGTTCGGATTTATTTGGTTACTTTGTATGGTCCTTCCCATCTTGTTCCTAGTTTTCCTGCTCCCGGTTCTTTCGTTCCGTCGAATACTTTACGGAAAACTAGGTCGCCTACGGAGAAAGTGCGGTTTCGTACGTTGGAGTCGTAATAACGTGCTGCGGCTTGTTGGTAATTTTTCACGTGTATTGCTGCTTTTTCTCGTCGTTCCTCGATCATATCTAACTGGTGGATTAACAGCTCTTCGTTGAGTTCGGCGTCTTCTGGACATATTCTTCGTCGCTGACTCAGGACCTCAATTTCGGCTGGGATTACGGCTTCGATTCCGTAAGACAGCGAGAACGGTGTTTCTTGGGTTGCTGTGTGGGGGGGGGGGGGGGGGTCGTTCTGTAGGCCCATAGGACGTCGTGCAGTTCTTCACCCCACCTCTCTTTCTTGAGGTCGAGTCTTTTCTTGAGGTTGTTCATTATAGTTTTATTTGCAGCTTCAGCATGACCGTTACATTTTGGGTATCGGGGGCTCGCAGCCTTAATCTTGATTTTCCATTTTACGCAAAAATCGTTGAATATTTTTGAGATGAATTGTGGTCCATTGTCGGTTACTATCTCGTACGGTAAGCCAGCGGTAGTTTTATTATCCTTGCAAAGGCATTTTGATATTTCTTATGTATAAGATTTGTTGACCGAAGACCTCGAGGTTATTTTATAACAAATTTTGTAAGATGCTTTTAAATGATATATAAAGAATTTTTTAAAAGTACAGGTTCATATGATATTAGTCCTTGTCCGGACGAACTAACTATCGGATATTGTTTTTTTTGGGTTGAAAAGTCTGGAGTGATATTCAATAGGAGCGTTGGTTTTCTTTGGTTGTTGGTCTAAGGTGATCGGAAGTATTATGAGATCCTCGGATCGACCATCAAGGAACATCGACCGTGTCATTTCCGGTCATCTACGATCGGGGGTGTCACAAAGGTTGTATCAGAGCATGGTTATACGATGCTAGAATGGGACTTGTTTCAAATGTTTTTCGAGTCAAAATGAGTCGCAAGGATAACTAGGATATGCTGGCTGGTTCCTTCATTTTAGAATAGATAGTCATGAGTAGTTACCTAACAGTGATCTTTCATAGCAGAAGCACCGAGACAAGCTTGAACTGATTGACCTTACTTACCGATGTTACTATCATCAGGCTTGAGTTTGCTACCCTCATGGTGGGGTTCACTACCGTCCTGCTAGGAGTCAGTAACCTCATGCCTTCCTGCCGTTCTTCTGAGTTTTAGTGGGGGTATGCTAATACTTTAGAGAGATTTATGGGACATAATTGATACATCGAATACATCTCCGGACTCGTGTGTTATCGATGTCAAGGTGGGTATTGTTTGTGATCCGATTCAGTACGATTCGAATGCACATGATCACTCAGATGCACTTATTCTTTCGGCTTCTCAAGTCTAACCAGCTCATTTGTTTCAAGCTTAGAGTTGGAGGAAGAGATGCTTTGACTGTATTACAAGATGATGGAAGCACCAGAAGCATTTTGTTTGCAACGTAATATCATGATGCTTATAATGCAAAGAAGAAGAAGTTGGGACCATAAGATACTGAAGAAAGACTAAACGGTTTGAGGTATACTTTGGCTTGAGGCAGATTTGGGATGAAACACCCAGAGCAAAACATTGACGTGGCCAATGTTCAGAGAATTACATGAAGGATTTGGTAGCAAGCTATTTGGAGATGAACGCAATGAGTTGTTGGCCGAGAGTCAAGAATTACTTCAGAGAGGTGAGATCGAGTTGGACAGATCTCAAGAGTTCAAGAAGTAGAATTTTCTACACCAGATATGGGAGCGATTGAAGATTCAGTTTATGGAGTTGGTACAGTGGGATGTTTCCGCCAGGAGGTTCAGGTCGAGTTAATCATATACAACAATTTCAGCATCGAGATATGTGGTCGAGTGAATTTCATTCATCGATTATGGTTTGGAAAATATTAGGGAACTTAGCCAAGAATTCGGGAGTAGATAAAAGACCATGGAGCCTCAGAGCTTCGAGGAGATGTTAGAGTATGACGCGAATACTAAAGAAGTTATTGCTGAAGAAGTTCACCAAATCCTGCAGACCGTTTAATTCCCAACCAGTGAAGTTCGAAGATTATTTTCAATCAGTGGATTAAGTCGCTGGGATGATTTTGGGTGTACGTTTCATCAGATCAAGATCGAGGAGGCTGAGTTGTTATGGTGGTGACATGCCAGGACAGTATAGTCGGGATCGTCCATGTGCGATAAATTCTTGATTATTTGCATCAATGCGCTTCAGTGATTCCCTTGTGAAGAGTAAGGATGATTATTTTACCCTTGCCCATGAAGTTACCCGGTTCCTTTACCTATACCTAGGGTACCAGTAGTTGGACTTGTTCACGCTTCCTTACCATTAGTCTTGATCCAAGTCTTAGGCTATTTGGGTAGAGCCTACACTTTATAGTTGTATGGACCGTCAAAATCTCTGAAAGGTCCAATCACAGGTTTGCTTCTTATCCAATTGTGTTTTGTGTGAATTTTTAAAAAATTTATGAATGATTAAAAAAAAATGTATGAATTGTGATCAAAGTGTCGTAAGAAACCTTGCCTATGGATGGAATTTTCTGCCCATATTGTGTTTTATTCGGGATCAACACATAGTTGTAGTTCCCGAGCACTGTCATAGTATTAGAAAGGATTCACTTTGGTGAATTCAAGTATCTGTTCTTATTTGTGGAAGTACTGGCTGCCATTTGAAGTAATGGTATGCCTTCCCCATTTTGTAGTACTTTCATTTGAGCTGTGTGTTTCTATCTAGACTGAGATTGGCTATCTAGTTACCGAGCTCAATTAGGATATTAAGGAAAGAAGTCTTTTGAAGAGGACCAGTTATTGTTGGCCTACAATGATATTCTACCAAGTGTTCAAGTATCACTCAAATTAGTCTGGCGTGTTGAAGAACTTTTGGGAAAAGGTGAAGAAGTGTACTCTAGTAACTTGATCGTTTAAAAAGTAGAAGATGAAAAGGAGCAGAGTAGAAGACAGTCTGATAATCAGGGAAGATGAAGATGTGGTTAAGGCATTGAAAGGATGGTCGACATCTAAAAGTAAACTGTTCAGTATTCTTGTTGAACCTGGATTCGCTGCAATAGCCTAGGGATCTCACCAAGTGGTTCTTGCCGAGTTCTAGTAGTAGTTAGAAGATTATGAAGAGGGTCTCAGATAGATCAGAAGTGTAAAGAATACAGTAAGTGAAATCATTCTTGGAATGGGTGAGTGTGTGTATTTGAGAGTAGCACCCCTGTTCCGAATCATGTTGGTGTGATTGATCGTGCATGTTCTTGTTTGATTGTTGCACGGTTTATCAAGTTAACATTGACCAGACTGGAGATGTTACCTTCACGTATGGCACATCACCTAACATTTCATATTTCATGTTGTTGTTATGGGGGAAAGCCGGTTTGAAAAGGTTGAGAAGTGATAGTTACAGAGACAAGATTGTTAGAAAAAGTATGCATACAGCAGTTGACAAGAGTTGTGCATTGTAAAGAATTTGGTTATCTTAAAAGTGGCAACTCAGAAAAGAAGGGGTCCGTTGGGGAATTAAGAAATTGGCAATCTGCTCTATTGATACGTATAAAGTACTGAGTTTTTATCAGAGTTTGAAAGGTTATCTGTTGACAAGAACCTCTTTCAGATTTGAATGTAGAAATCTATAAGTAAATGTTGCCTAAGTGTATATCAGACCCAATATGATAGATCTACTCAAACCAGAAAGCTTGCAACCTAATCTAGCCTATCTTAAAGGTCCTATGTGGATAGCTGAGCATTGTATCAGAAGAGTGGACAATCGAGAAATTTTGTAAGTTTCAGTATTTTGGAGGGATCGACCATGAGTTTTTTAGATATGAGCAGATTAAGATAAGATGAGAGCTAATATCCAGAACTCCTTTCAGAGACAGTTCAGTAAAGTGTGTACAACTATGTTTTCAGAATTCGGGGACGAATTCTTTTGAGGGGGGAAGAATGTAATAACCCTCACGAGCAGATAGAATTTTGGTCGAGAAAATTCTTTAAGATCAGTTTGAAGATTGGTCGATCAGAATTTAAATAAAAATCGACACGGTGAATTAATCTCTCGACGGGGCTGTCTTTTGGTCGAAAGACCATCTCTTGATGGTTCTGGTCGAGTGTTAATTATTATTGTCGATTTTTGTTCATGCTGGGCGAGTTTATTCAGAGCAGGATGAGATTCGAAGGATGAAAAATATTTAGTCGAAACAGTCCGAAAAATATCGACAAAACTCTTAAAATTATTTCTCAACAATCACATGCATTTCACCTCCTAGCCTACTTGCTTCCTCAGTAATTAGGTCACATGACATGCACCTACTTGCTTACCTGCTTGCTCATTAGAAGTCACATGCTGGTCACAAGCTTCTTCATGGAAGGGAAATGTTCAGCTGCTTGTGCTGCTTTGTGTGCTGAAGCATGTCACCAGCTGTCTAACCTCATCTTTGTCTTTTGTGGGAGAAAACCCTTATCTGAAGCAACTCCTTATGATATAAAATACCCTCTTCTCTCCTCTGGACGTCCTGAAACAGATAGAAAACCAGAGAAAAGTTCAGAGAGAAAGAGAGAAAGAAGAGAGAAAAATATGTTAGAAAAATTGGTTGAAAAATTCAGAAAAAAATCAGGGAAGAGAAGTGAGCTTGGACGACCTTTTCTCACCATCTTGTGACTTTAATCAGTGAGTATTTGTGTGGTAAAGAGTTGGAGATTTGGTGTCCTGAAGTTTAGAATAACCCATGTTCTTCAGCCTTTGATTCTAATCGGTAAAGATGTAAGTTGTTGTGTGGATCAGTTTTATGTGAGCATTTCTGTTGGATTGACTGCGATTCAGCTTTGTTCTAATTGAGTCCGACCTTTTCTTGATGTGGTACTGATCAGGTTTGGCGTGGCTTCATCTTAAAGTGGAGTATCAGTTGAGTTCAGACAGTGTTTGATTTGAACTGCTAAACTGTTTTTCCTTTTGATCCAGATCAGTTTAGATTGTAACCAGCTGGCTGAGTTGTTGTTCTTCCTCTCTGGATTAATTTCTTAATCCCTTGTGTGGATTTATATTAGTTCAGTTCATGGTCCCCTAGCATCTAGACAACTTAGCTGAAACAATTTATGTTTGAACCGAACTGAAGCTGCCTTGAACTTGCCTTAGTAGCTGTCCTGAATCTTGAACTGTGGGGTTGAACCGGACTGATTAACCTTTGTTCCAACCGTTCTGTTATTGGTACATATGGTCAAGGATAGTGTTCGGATCAGCCGGATCCTTGTGGTGGTTTTAAATCGAGAATATTCCAGAAGTCGAGTGTGATTAGCTTGAGCTCGAGTATAGTCTTCCTTAGCCAATCTCATGGATTTAAAGGTGAGACTAGATAGATGATTAAAGAGTTATGAATTAGTGTTGCATGATTGGAAATGTAGATGATTGATAGGCTTTGTCTCTTGATCAATATTTAATTGGTGAGGTGTTTACTTAGTGTAAACACTTAATAAATATTTATGAATGATCATAGAGGTTTATTCCAAACCTTAGTACTTGTTCTTAAGTACTGATACATATGTATAGTATTAAATATATAAGTATAAATCATGTGAAGTTTTATTGTATACTCACTCTCCCGAAAGTTCCGCATTACCGTGAATTGTTCCTGCGATATGGAACAAGGTTACGAAGACACGATGATGGGGTCGCAACCCTGGAGGCAGTGTAACTGCATGCAGCGTTAGATGTTCGATCTTGGAATATCTAATGGAGATAATGGTTATATTTATTTACCCTCTAGGCTCGGTTAGCCTTGGTGGTTTTCCGGATTTAGTCTATATATAAATATTATAAGTATGAGTGAATGGTGGGTGTCGTGGAGATGATGTTTAAGATAAGATTCACATCGATGGAATGATAGACCTTATATATGCATTCTTATTAGTTATGGAATATATTTCCACTGCATACAAATGGAGTTGATTGCTCGAAATAGTACTAATATACGTTGGGGTGCGAGACTAGGCTCACTGAGTAAACTAGTTACTCATGACTCATTTGTGATGCAGGTAACCAGTAGACGGGAGACCTTACTCTAGGACGGAAAGGAACAGCATTAGCCAGCAGTAGTTTTATTATCCTTGCAAAGGCGTTTTGATATTTCTTATGTATAAGATTTGTTGACCGAAAACATCGAGGTTATTTTATAACAAATTTTGTAAGATGCTTTTAAATGATATATAAAGAATATTTTTAAAGTACAGGTTCCATATGATATTAGTCCTTGTCCGGACGAACTAACTATCGGATATTGCTTTTTTCGGGTTGAAAAGCCTGGAGTGATATTCAATAGGAGCGTTGGTGTTCTTTGGTTGTTGGTCTAAGGTGATCGAAAGTATTCTGAGATCCTTGGATCGATCATCGAGGAACATCGACCGTGTCATTTCCGGTCATCTACGATCGGGGGTATCACAGTATGTGTCATTTGCCGCAGCTGGTGTTGAAAGGTTATGACATCAACTGAGTGATTAGTGCAAGTGTAGCGGTAGTTGTTGTTGTTGTGTCTAATGTTCGGGAAATCACATAAGAAGAAGAAGACACAGAGTGAACTTACTAAACGAAGTAGAAGATGAGATAAATATTTTATAAACTTTTTTAAGAACTCTTAATTGAGTTCTTGCACTAGAGCACTAAAAATAATTATCTCTTAACAAAAGTTCTTAATGGTACTTTATTATTTAAATATTCATTAAGATGGGTGTCCATGGTAGGGAGGTTTTGCACTTAACATTGGTATTTGTTCAGCCGCTTTGGCGGAGTCGTGGGGAGTATACTATGGACTGTGTATAGCATGGGATCGTGGTATTCGTAGATTGGGGGTGGAAGTTGATTCAGAGAGTGTTACGGGTTTTCTCAAGACAGGGATCCATGATTCTAATCCTCTGTCGTTCCTAGTACGTCTGTGCTATGGCTTCATATCAAGAGACTGGTCAATCAAAAATTCTCACGTGTATAGGAAGACTAATCATCTAGCAAATGGATCAGCTAACTATGCGTTTTCTCTACCTTTTGGTTTACATTTCTTTGAGGTTGTTCTAGAGAGTGTTGTTTCTGTTTTGTTTGGAAGACTTTCATGAGGTATCTAGACTTCGGTAAATTTGCTTGTAATTTGTTTAAGTTTTGAATAAAAAGTAGGAGACTCATGCCTCCTTCCTCCTACCCAAAAAAAAAAAATGGGTGTTCATGGTTAATCACTCTTAGCTAGGTACAAAGTCTGAATCTCTACTATTGTCCAAATAAATACTCTGTTATCCCTTTAAAGAGACTACACGCAGCCCACATGGATCGAGATAAGATCAAGTCGAAATACTTATTGTGTATTATATGGAGAGATAGATTATATTATGTACAGTAGTCGCATGCACGTAGCAAACTAATGTACATAATAATATACATAATTTTCACGTAGGTTTGGTCGAGATTACCAATACCAACCAAAAAAATTTCATTATTTCAAATTCGATATCTTTTAGAAAAGGAAACAAAATATTGTCGATTTATATTATGTTTTTAAAATAAAAAGGTAAAAAAGAAATAGTAGTTACAAAAAAAAAAAATTTAAAAAAAATTTTTAACCGCCAACAAAACACTAAATCCTAATCCATAATTAAACACTAAATCTGAAATCTTAAACCCTTGGGTAAACCTTAAACTCTTGGATAAATCATAAATTCTAAATCAAAAACACTAAATATTAAAACCCTAAACCCTAAATCTTAAACCCTTGAGTGTTTTAGTGTTTAGCGTTTTTTATTTAGAGTTTGGGATTTATCCAATGGTTTAGAGTTTACCCAAGAGTTTAGGTTTTAGGATTTAGGGTTTAGTTTTTTTCTGACGGCGTTAAAATTTTTTTTTTTTGTAATTACTACTATTTTTTTATTTATTTCGTTTTATCTTTTTATTTTAAAAATATAATATAACTTGACAATAATTTGTTTCCTTTTATAAAATACATCAAATATGAAATAACACAATCCTATTGGTTGGTCTAGGAGTTAATCAAGAATAAGTCATACCATAATTATAAAGAAACAATTACACTCAAAGACATTTTTCAATTTTCTATTACACTGTAGAGCAGTTTATGCTACTAGGGTAGTTTTTACTAATTAAACCCACTTTCCACCTAAAAAACTAACTAAATGAACTTGTAGTTAAAGACAATATATTTATTATATTTAATATATTTTTTTTTCTAACGGGATTTGACCACAACGACAATAAAGTGGGTTCATGTACTCCTCTTTATAGTTTTTTCCCTCCTAAGCTTTGCATCTTTTTTATAAAATAAAATTTGCTGTTTCAGTTTATATTTTCCAAAAAAATTATATTTATTTATTATTTACATTATTTTGTCTATCTTTTGAGAGATGTCAAAGTACATTTTTGATGGTGCTGTAACGGTGATGTATACCTCAACTTTTGCATCATTTTGACATTTTTGCATGTATGGTCCCTCAACTTTTGCTTCATTTTGATTTTGACCTCGATACTCTTTAAATGTGAAGATTGCTCTTCAATTTAGTCTCCAAAATTTCAAAATTTCATTTTAGCTCCTTTGATATAATCAATGTTGTTTTGTCATATAATCAGTGTTATTTCATGTAATTACGTTATGAGTTATGATATAAAGCTAGAATGTGTTATATTTGTTTGTTGACACGTCCCACACATTTGCAATAGCAGAAAATTTAATTCAATTATCTTCCAGGTTCTAAGACGCGGCCGCCGACACTGTATACGCACCGGAAAATCGGTCGGCGGGATGACGCCGCCGCGATTTCAATGTATTAGGGTTAAAAATCGGAAAACATAATAACTTCATATTTCCTTGTTATACGATTGAAATCAAGTGTAAATATGTTAGCTTTACATTATTAAAGTGTAAAATATCAAAAGAAAATGTAAGAAAGAGTGAAATAAATGGTCTAAAAATGGCTGACGGCTGAGATTAGGGTTACAGACTTTGCAGCTGGAGAAGACAACGTACGTTATGTCCTTTTTACCCTTCATTTAACTCTAAATAGAAAAAAATTTAAACAGCGCGCTGGCTGCGGTTTGAACAAGTCGCCTCAAAAGAAAGAAAAAGACTCTCCGCCATTGCACCATGCGTAATAATGTGGAAGAATATGCCACACAATTGTCTATATTCCTAAATATATGAAAAATAGTTCTAAAACTAATCCTCGATTAATCCCCGTGTAATTTCCGATTAATCAATTAGGCGCTAGGCCCAAATCAGCCGCACGCGTTACGCCTAGCGCAATTTCGAACATGGATTATCTTTTTACACATGTTCAGCCAGTTTATACACATTTTTTTGTTTTATCTTCCCATGAAGAATTCTTGAGGGTGGACAATATGTAAGGAAGAAAGGCTGAACACCCTTTTGTACATGTGGATATGTAAACCGATGTACATCCAGTTCGCACACACTCTTTTGTACATGTGGATATGTAAAGCAATGTACACATATGTAGTACTAAAACATTACATGTGGAAAATTTAAATGAGATTTGTACTTTTACTAGTCTATAATCTTCTCATCTCCGCAACAACCAAATTAAAATGAATCACATCTCATATATATATAAGATTGGAGTAATATATGACATGATTCAAAATGTGTACCGTTATTTGGCTTTAAGATGTACAAATTATTCTTCTTTGAAGTGTAATTGTAGCAATATGTATACACTCTTACCATGGCATAACATTACTCATCTGGATCTACAAGTTTCAAGACATGTACTTCGACTTAGAAATAAGATGCCGTCGATGTTAGGTCTCCTCCACCGGTGGTCGCTGCTCTTCGTCGCGTGTCGTCAACATCGTCTTATCCACGTATCAAGCCCATGACTGTTCCATCTCGGTTCGTGCTTTCAGCCTTTGTCGTCATCGGACTTAAGCCTCACCGTTGTGTCTCTGCTCCCTTGTTGTCGGCTCGCCATCGTCGTTAACGAGATCCGACGAAAATATAGATCGAGCAACATCAATGGTTTATGGGAACATGTTAAAAGTCATTGTGCTTTGTGATCTGTCTAGAATGCATCAGAAAAATTGTGCGGTCTTGCTCCTTGCGGGTATCATAAGCATCTCTTCGAAGTATATATACATCAACTGTCATATACATTATCTCTATTTTGATTTATCTATTTTGTTATTTATTTTGGCATTTTGAGTAAGCAATAGCCAATCCATCTATATGTGTATAATGACACCACATATTTCCAATCACCTTCTATGTACACGTGTACACGACATGGGGTGTACAAAATTACATTGTACAGAAAACAATAATCTTTCTACATGGAATAATGCTCTCATATTTAAACAAATAGATGGGACAAGATTTACGAAAAATATTTCACAGGCACACATGGTTATCCACTGAAAGCTAAGTCTTGCAAAGCTTTCATTCTTTTTAAAACACATCTAAGGTGTTTGTATGTTTAACCTATATACTTTCAAAAGAATTTACATGTACACATATGTTTTTGACTATCGGCAAGACCTAACGTGTACAATATACATATTATATTTTATCAGATTGTTACACGTACACATATGTTTGAGATACATGTTAGATGTCCAACATATTGTAAAATTGTGTACATTCGTTAGTGTACATGTATACATTGAAGGTTGGTGATGTACATGTGTACTACAAATATGGTAGTGTACATGTGTACAAAAAATATGGTAGTGTACACTAATTTAAGAGGTTATTTCTGCAATTTGCAAAGTTAAAAGCTGAATAAAAAACTTGCAGAAGTTCAAGGATATGTTCGTGTAATCATGAAAGGTCTGGTCTGTACAATTAAAAAGTGAAGAGTCAATTTGAAAGGGATATATTTGCAAATGAGAAACTTGTGGGACAGAAATGAATATACTAAAAAGCCAAGGGACCAGATGTGAAATAAAACAAAAAATGGCCATTGTTGCTCATCAAGCTTTCGCAACGAAGGAGAGCAGCGTCGGAGAAGATCGAACCGGTCACGACTATCCTTGCAGCTTCGAGAAGGTGATCTGATGGTGATGATAAAAGAAGATTCGATGTATCCGATGTATCTCCGCTTCATCACATATCTGTGCAACGAAAAGAGAGAAAGCAAATAAGTTTGCATTGCTTTTTTAGATTTGTAGATCTGCAATAAAAGAAAGTTAGTTAGTGACAAAGAAAATAAAAGAAAAAATGAAATTATGATGATAAAAATGAATGATTTGCAGAAAAGAATGTGATTTACGGAATAAAAAAAGGAAGAAACCAAACAATTTTCTCAAAAGAAAAAAGAAACAACGAGATGATAATCAGATAGAAAAAGGAGAGATAATGCAAGTTGCCAAATGTGGGACCATCTAAGTCACATAAATTAATTTAGTTAACAGCTGTTTAGTTTTAGTTACAAAAAAGTACTTCAATAGCTGAAACTGACTTAAGTTGTAATAGGGTTTTTAGTAATTTAAGCCTCCAACTATTTTAGATCGGATAGAAAACCTCCAACTATATTTTTATGATTTTAAACCTTTAACTATTAAACCGTTAATGTCGTTAACCTTCCGTTAACAAAATCGTTTTTCCTTAACAGAGATCCGTTAAAATGAAACGCGGTGTTTCATATAATCAGAAAACGACAAGAGATGCTTATAACTAACTTATATTTTAGTGATTTAAACCTCCAACTATTTTTAAATCGGATGGAAAACCCCCCAACTATAATTTTATGTTTTTAAACCCTCAACTATTAAATCTTTAATGGCTTTTTAACCCTCCGTAAAAAATGTTTTTTTTTTTCTGAACAGTGAACCGTTAAATCGAAACGCAGTGTTTCATTTAATCACAGATGTCACAAAATGCTTTAAACCCCTTTTATCAATGGGCATGAACGATCACAATTCACCCCAAAAAAATGGTTCTTCTTCATTTTCAAGAACCATCGAAAATGAAATAAGTAAAAAAATCAGTTATTTTTAATCTTAGTTTTTACTTTTCTATTCATTTATTTATCAAAAAGATGAATTTTTGGATTGTTAATTAACTTAGGTTATCCATCTCTTTACACTCAAAATTTTACCTATAAATCATATTTTTGATAAATTCTAGATAAATTTTCAAATGTGAAGAGATGTATTGGCTAGGAATCATTACAAAATTCACATTTTTTATAAATAAATAAATAAACATGAGAAGAAATAAGGTTAGAAACAAATAAAGTTTTTTGATTTATCTCAACTTTTAAAAATAAGGTTAGAAAAAGGAAGAAGAATACTATTTAAAAGTTGAGATAAATCAAAAAAACTTTATTTGTTTCTAACATTATTTTTTCTCATGTTTATTTATTTATTTATCAAAAATCTGAATTTTGTAATGTTTAACCTAGCCTATACATTTCTTCACGCTCGAAATTTTATCTAGAATTTATCAAAAAGGTGAATTCTAGGTAAAATTTTGAGTGTGAAGAAATGAATAACCTAAGTTAATTAACAATCTAAAATACATCTTTTTGATAAATAAATGAGCAGAAAAGCAAAAACTAAAATTAGAAATAACTGAGTTTTTTACTTAGTTCATTTTTAATGGTTCTTGAAAATGAAGAATAACCTTATTATTTTTTTTGGGGATGAATTGTGATTGTTCATGCCCATTGATTAAAGGGGTTTAAAAAATTTTGTGACATTTTATGTGATTAAATGAAACATTGCGTTTCAATTTAACGGATCATTGTTAAGAAAAAAAAAATTATTTACGGAGGTAAAGCCATTAAAGATTTAATAGTTGAGGGTTTAAAAACATAAAATTATAGTTGAGGGTTTTCTATCCGATTTAAAAATAGTTGGAGGTTTAAATCACTAAAATATAAGTCAATTATAAGCATCTCTTGTCGTTTTTCTGATTATATGAAACGCCGCGTTTCATTTTAACTGATCTCTGCTAAGGAAAAACGATTTTGTTAACGGAAGGTTAACGACATTAACGGTTTAATAGTTGAAGGTTTAAAAACATAAAAATGTATTTGGAAGTTTTCTATCTGATCTAATAATAGTTGGAGGTTTAAATTACTAAAAACCCTAATAAAAACATGAAAAGTGCATGTTAATAACTCAATTATAAAACATAACTCATTATAATAATGAATAAAACATGTGTATAATTTGGTCTTGAGTTATTATTATAAAATTAAATGGGAGTTTTCCCTCCAATTCGCTACCTTTATAATAATCCATTCTCGAGATCTCCATTTCTTATTTTATTTTGTTAAAAAGTTGATCGCGAACCCACCATACTCCACGATCACATATCAAAACTATGAAAAATACAAAATTTGTGTGATTAAATTTAACATATGATTGTATACTTCATAGTGGTAGTCTATATATCCACTATTGCTCAGTAAGAAAACATCAAACCCAGAGCAAAATGAACACTTTACTACCACTTCTCTTACTCATCTTGTCGTTTCTTTTATCATTTTCCTCGGCCGAGGAATGTGGTCAACAAGCGGGAGGTGCTCTCTGCCCCAACAATCTATGCTGCAGCCCGTTCGGATGGTGCGGTGACACCGAACCTTACTGTAAGCGGCCTGGCTGCCAAAGCCAGTGCACTCCTGATGGTCATCCTCCTCCTCTTCCTCCTCCTCCTGGTCCACATCCTCCTCCTGATCCCACCGGCGGTCTTACTGATATCATTACAAGATCTCAGTTCGATGACATGCTTAAACATAGGAACGACCCCGCGCGCTTGTCCCGCTAGAGGTTTCTGTGAAGATGAAGCAATAAGAAACAAGATGGTTGGTTAAGGTCTCAAGACAATGGAGATACCACTACAAGGGACAAGCATGCATGGTTGGTTAAGGTCTCAAGACAATGGAGATGCCACTACAAGGGACAAGCATGCATGGTGGGTTAAGGTCTCAAGACAATGGAGATGCCACTACAAGGGACAAGCATGTATGGTGGGTTAAAGTCTCAAGACAATGGATTATTAGTTTATCATATTTCATCTACCATTTGCCATACTTGTAACCCCTATATATATGGGATGTTCCCATAAGCAAATCAATCAAGCAAATAAGATTCTCCTTATTTACTCTATCTCTCTCTCTACTTTCTAGATTAAACATCTCTCTCTCTCTCTTGTTCTTCACTATGTTCTTCAATTTCTAACATGGTATCAGAGCATCCAAGCTCTTGAACACCAAACTGCTTCCGCAAATTTACTCTATTCACCTTACTCTTTCACTTGTTTGGTTTACTTTCTTCATTTCTAGAGAACATATCTTGGCTTCCCTTGTTTTCTCTCTTGCCTAGCCTCAGAAATTCAAATTTCTTCTTGGCGAATTTTTTATTTTTTACCCGCTGGACAATAGCAAGCAAAGATGGAGCAGCACAAGCTAGTTAGGATTCCAGTCATCCTGAAAGGTCCTAACTACATTACCTGGTCGAGATTGACCAGGACAGCTCTTGGAGGAAGAGGTCTATGGGAGCACATCACCACAAGTGAGACCCCAAGACAAATCACCCAAGGAGAAGATGGCAAGGAGGTTGTAGTGGTAGATGAAGGCAAATGGGGTCAGGAGGATCTCATGGTGCTGTCTATCTTGCAAGGCTCACTTGATACTCCTATCATGGAGTCTTACTCACATTGTGAGACTGCAAAGAAGCTATGGGATACCTTACACAAGGTATATGGCAACACTTCAAACCTCACCAGAATTTTTGAGGTTAAGAGGGCAATCAACAACTTACAGCAAGAGGAGATGGACTTCACCAAGCACCTTGGGAAGTACAGCCAGCTGTGGTCTGAACTTGAGATGCTGAGACCAAGTACCACTGATCCTAGTACACTAGAAGAGAGGCGTGAGCAAGACAAGGTCTTTGGATTGCTTCTCACACTCAACCCAAGCTTCAATGATGTACTTAAACACATATTGAGAGCTAAAGAGCTTCCAAGCTATGATGATGTGTGTGCTCAACTTCGGAAGGAGCTAGGCTCAGATGGTCTCTTTGGTGGAAAAGGGGAACTGTCTATGGCAAACAAAGCTGAGAAGATGGAGAGTGCTTCAGTCAACAAAGCACACTTCAAACCAAGAAGAGGAGGAGACAAGTCTGTGACTTGTGAGCACTGCAAGAATCTAGGCCACTCCAAAACCAATTGTTGGATCCTCCATCCTCACCTCAGACCTGCTTCAACCAACAGATACAACCAGGCCAAAGCACATGAAGCAAGAGCTCATGAAACCACAGTACCAGGCTCCATGCGCATAGGAGAAGATGGAAGAGCTATGATCTCAACCACCCACACTGGTGGATCCACATCCCATGCCATGTCCCAGCCATCCCCTGATGATGCCTTCATCCGCAAGTCAGACATTGAAGCCCTTATCAAGGCTATCAATGCAAACTCTGGTAACATCAGTGTCAATGCTTTAAATTCTATTCACAGTGCTTCACATACTACTAGACCTTTGATCATCGATTCGGGAGCTTCTCATCATATGATTAGGGATGCTAGACTGATTAGTGATGTTAAACCTGCTCTAGGGAGTGTAGTGATTGCTAATGGTGATAGAATTCCAATTGAAGGAGTAGGAAACTTGAAACTGTTTGATAAGGAGTCTCAAGCTTTTTATATGCCTACTTTCACATCCAACTTATTATCTGTTAAGAGAGCAACCAATGATCTAAATTGCAATGTTATTTTCAGTCCTAATGATGTGTGCTTTCAGGATATTAAGACCAGGAAGATGCTGGGAAAGGGTGTGAGCAAGGGAGAGCTTTACTTGCTTGAAAACACCAAGCTTTCAAATTTATCTTGTGCTTTCAATTCTGCTTCTGTGTTAGCTAGTGATGTTTTATGGCATGCTAGATTAGGTCATCCTCATTATCGTGCCTTAGGACTGATGTTACCTAATCTATCTTTAAAGAGTGGAAGTTGTGAGGCTTGTATTCTTGGTAAACATCAGAGATCTGTTTTCCCTAATTCTAAGACTATTTATGAAAATTGCTTTGATCTTGTGCACTCTGATGTTTGGACAGCACCTTGTATGTCTAGGGAGAACCATAAATATTTTGTTACATTCATAGATGAAAAATCAAAATATACATGGCTCACCTTGATTCAAACTAAAGATAGAGTTTTAGAAGCTTTTATTAACTTCCAAAACTATGTATCTAACCATTTCAATTCCAAGATCAAAATTTTTAGGTCTGATAATGGCGGAGAATATACAAGCACTGCTTTCAAACATCACTTAGCAAAACATGGCATAATCCATCAAACAAGTTGCCCATACACACCACAACAAAATGGAGTTGCTGAAAGGAAGAATCGCCATCTTATGGAGGTTGCAAGGAGCATGATGTTCCATACCAATGTTCCAAAGAGGTTCTGGGGAGATGCTGTGGTCTCAGCATGTTATTTGATCAACAGGATCCCCACCAAAGTCCTCCAAGATATCTCTCCCTTTCAGGTATTAAACAAAATAAAACCTCCAATTGATCACTTGCGTGTTTTTGGGTGTGTGTGCTATGTCTTGATACCAGGGGAACAGAGAAACAAGCTTGAAGCCAAGAGTGTCAAAGGCATGTTCATAGGATATACTCATGCGCAGAAGGGGTACAAGTGCTACATACCTGAATCAAGAAGAGTTATGGTCTCAAGGGATGTTAAGTTTGTGGAATCAAAGGGATACTATGATGAGAAGAGTTGGGAAAGCCTTCAGGATCTCTCACAAGGATCTTCAGATAGGGCAAACAACTTGAGAATCATTCTGGAAAACCTAGGCATCAGCCAGCCTCAAACAAGTGGCGTACCGAGCACTTCACATATACCTCCAGTTGTGGATGAAGCTACATCAATTGAAGAAGCAGTCCATCCTGATCATGAGGGGGGAAACCAACCTAATTTGCAAGTTATCCATGAGGAAGCTATCCCTGAAGAAGATATCCATGACGAAGCTATCCACGAGGAAGCTATCCAAGAAGAAGCTATCCAAGAAGAAGTTGTTAATGATCAAGATGGAATGCAACAAGAAGTTCAACCATTAAGGAGGAGTACAAGGGTGAAGAAACCATCTCAGTGGATGGACACCAAAGTATACTTCAACAACAATGCAGTAGCTCATCCTATCCAAGCAACATGTTCTTTTGCGAGACTATCTGAAGAGCATGTAGTCTTCATCAGCAACCTAGATCAAGAGTATGTACCAAAGACTTATGAAGAAGCCATGAAGCATGAAGAGTGGAGAGCGTCAGTTGGGGATGAAGTTGGTGCCATGATCAAGAATGATACTTGGTATGAAACTGAGCTCCCCAAAGGAAAGAAAGCTGTTACAAGCCGTCTACTCTTCACCATCAAGTACCTTGCCAATGGGAAACCAGAAAGAAAGAAAACAAGGCTAGTTGCAAGAGGATACACCCAAGTCTATGGAGAAGACTATCTGGATACATTTGCACCAGTAGCTAAACTCCACACCATAAGAATTCTACTCTCATTGGCAGTGAACTTGGAATGGGATTTATGGCAGATGGATGTCAAGAATGCTTTTCTTCAAGGAGAGCTGGAGGATGAGGTTTACATGAGGCCACCTCCGGGTATGGAAGACATGGTCAAGCCAGGGAATGTCCTAAGGTTGAAGAAAGCAATATATGGGTTAAAACAGTCACCAAGGGCTTGGTACCACAAACTGAGTACAACTCTCAATGGAAGAGGGTTTGTAAAGTCAGAAGCTGATCATACACTCTTCACACTCACAAGCAAGCAAGGAATTGTGGTGATTCTTATTTATGTAGATGATATTATCATCACAGGAAGTGACAAGGAAGGTATTATCTCAACCAAAGTCTTTCTTAAGTCTACTTTTGATATTAAAGATTTGGGTGAGCTAAAGTACTTTCTAGGGATAGAAATATGCCGCTCTAAAGAGGGGCTTTTCTTATCTCAAAGGAAGTACACACTTGATCTTTTGAATGAGGCAGGAAATCTTGGAGCGAAAGTAGCCAAGACTCCACTAGAAGATGGGTATAAGGTGCTGCGTGAGGGGGAGATTGAAGACAAGCCCTATACTGACGTTAAACACTATAGAAGAATTGTAGGAAAGCTGATATACCTCACCATCACCAGGCCTGATGTATGCTTTGCAGTTAACCAAGTAAGCCAGAATATGCAAGCTCCCAAGATACACCATTGGAACATGGTTGAAAGGATCCTAAGATACCTAAGAGAGGCGCCAGGGCAAGGAGTGTGGATGGGATGCAACAAAAATACAGAGATAGTTGGGTATTGTGATGCTGATTGGGCAGGAGACAGAGTGGATAGGAGATCCACTACCGGCTATTGTACATTTATTGGAGGCAATCTTGTCACTTGGAAGAGCAAGAAACAGAAGATAGTGTCATGCTCAAGTGCTGAAGCTGAATATAGGGCAATGAGGAAGCTCACTAGTGAGTTGATTTGGATCAGAAACCTACTTCGAGACTTGGGTATAGAGACATCAACTCCAATCACCATGCATTGTGATAATCAAGCAGCAATACACATAGCTTCCAACAGTGTGTTCCATGAGAGGACTAAACACATTGAGGTGGATTGTCATAAAGTTAGGCAAGCAGTGGAACAAAGGATCATCTTACCCTGCTACACAAGAAGTGAGGATCAACTAGCTGACATCTTTACCAAGGCTGCAAGCACCAAGGTTTGCGAGTTCATACATTCCAAGTTAGGACTCGTAGATTTTTCATCACACTAATCCTCTTAGCCATGAAGTGTTCTACTCTTTTTCCTTGGCTTGGTTTTTATCCCATGAGGTTTTTCCAAGCTAAAGGTTTTAATGAGGGAATGCTTCATGGTTTCCAAGTTTGACCAGTCCCTATGGTCAAGCTTGAGGGGGAGTGTGAAGATGAAGCAATAAGAAACAAGATGGTTGGTTAAGGTCTCAAGACAATGGAGATACCACTACAAGGGACAAGCATGCATGGTTGGTTAAGGTCTCAAGACAATGGAGATGCCACTACAAGGGACAAGCATGCATGGTGGGTTAAGGTCTCAAGACAATGGAGATGCCACTACAAGGGACAAGCATGTATGGTGGGTTAAAGTCTCAAGACAATGGATTATTAGTTTATCATATTTCATCTACCATTTACCATACTTGTAACCCCTATATATATGGGATGTTCCCATAAGCAAATCAATCAAGCAAATAAGATTCTCCTTATTTACTCTATCTCTCTCTCTACTTTCTAGATTAAACATCTCTTTCTTGTTCTTCGCTATGTTCTTCAATTTCTAACAGTTTCTACGCTTACGAAGCCTTTATCACCGCGGCTTATTATTTCACCAGCTTCGCCAGAGGCAGAGACACTGCCGCGAGGAAGAAAGAACTCGCCGCTTTCTTTGGTCAGACTTCCTATGAATCCACTGGTCATCCAAAAAACACTTCGATATACACGTGGGGTTACTGTTACAAGGAAGAGTTGAATCCTCCTTCAGACTACTGTTCACCGAGTGACACGTGGCCGTGCGTACCTGGCAAGCGCTACTACGGAAGAGGACCGGTGCTGCTGAAGGGGAACCACGAGTACGGATCGTATGGACAAGCCCTTAACGCCGACTTACTCAACAACCCTGACCTTGTCTCTAACGACCCAGTGATAGCTTTCAAAGTCGCGATTTTATTCTGGATGAAACCTGTGCCTCCAAAATCGTGGAGCCACGGCGTGTTGATAAATTTATGGAGGCCTTCAACGGCAGACATTGCGGCCGGGAGATTACCGGGTTACGGTGTGATATCGAATATCTTCAACGGTAGAATAGAGTGTGGACATGGCTATGACGCAAGAGTTGCTGATAGGATTGGGTTTTATAGGAGGTACTGTGAAATCTTAGGAGCTGACCCCGGAGATAATCTTGATTGTTACAACCAACGGCCATTTGATCCTGTAATTTGTCCCTCGACGCTGCTATTTAATAAAGAGTGATATGCATAAACTTTGTATCGGAAAATAATAAGGGTTTGATTAATTATCAAACTGAATAAGAACTCTTTATAGCACAAGATATGAAGTTATATTTGCGGTTTTTGTTATATAAAAGTTGGAATGGGCTTATAAATCCAATCTGTAATATTTAAATTTATTTTCATATTTATCTCCACAACAACAAAGTTGAAAGCAATCAAAGTAAATTCATTATCAAAATAAAAGCATCAAAAATGATTTAAAAAAACTAACAAAAAAATCACTTTTTCCCTTTTCGGTCAAGATTGCATTTTTTCCCTTTTCAAACAAAAACGTGAATATTTTGTTGAAATCAGTATTAAATTATTATAGCTTTAGTGTAGTACACCGTTCTAGAGAGAAAATGAGACGGGTACTACAAATATCTCACTTAACCATTGCTATACATTTTATAGTTAAATTTTATAGCCAGAAAAGGTACAGAAAAGTGAAAACCAGTCCTCGAAACTGTCACTAGTAAGCAATGAAACAGTTTGTATTTATCTCGTTGCTATATATTATAGCTATATATTTATTCTTGCTACTATGTTGCCGGTTGGCTTTAAACTTGATAGTTTGTTGTTAAACAGATGTCTTAACCCATTCTGACATTCAAGTTTCTACACGATTAATAAAAGTCGCCATAGCAAGACATTGTTTTCTTTGCATGATTAACGGTAATCTGTATTGATAAAAGATGAATAATTAATGGTTAATCGGATTAGAAACAAAATAAATGGAACTTCACATAGGCTTAATAGTTCCCTTTTTCAGGAAGAATAAAACTTGGATCATACTACTAAAAAAGTTAAGAGATGTGTGACAAAGTAGTTTATTTCCCTTTTAAGACAGGAGAAAATAAGCAGATGATGGAGATTAAGATTAATGCTTTGTAAGCCGAATCTCCAAAATCAGAGCAATCAAGGAGATACAAGTATTCGCATGCTGTGAGAGTCTGAACGAAACGCAGAACAGTGAGTCGGGGATTCATTGTGGAATCAATAGGTGATCCCATGTGACCATCTGCAACGAATTGCCTATATCCAGTTTATCTATTTATCATTAATGTTTATCTAGCTAGGCGTGAAAGTTAGATAACTAGATAAGATCTCTTCTAATCCAAATAAATACTCTATTATCCTCCCATATATTAATTGAGAAGTTACTTTATTGACTTCTGCTGACGTATCATTCATACATGTAATTTGAGAAAAATCCTTATAATTTCATTGGTCAATGGTTTTTAGTTTTCATTTATTTTAATTAAATCTAAAAAAAGCAATCATAGAACCAATTAATGTTAGTTGCCAAATTATTTATATATTCTTATGCATAATCATTTATAGTACTTATTGGTAACAATTATGGAAATTCTATTTAATACTCCATCATTTCTTTTTTTGCACTAATAGTCTATTTATAAATTATATGAAGTATGTTGTCAAAAAGTAGTTAATAAAAATATTATACTAGCTTTTTTCTATTATAAACAGTTGTAAAAAGCTTTATTTTCGTATATAAGTCATAATATGCATATACAAAACATATAATTCTATTAAAATATTATAATAACTATTAATGCATCATATAGTGAGTTTATAAATTATTTACATTAGTTTAAAATCATCTGTGATGATTAATATATATTTTGTAAAAAACAATTAAAGTCATTTATACTGATTCATTTCTAATGGGTTATCAAGGATATATAATAGCTTATAATTATATAAATATTTGGTAATCATTTTAAGGTGTCAAATCATCAATAATGATTATTATATCATTAATAAGAGTTTACAAATCAATATATAAAGATCTATAAAATTGTTATAAATATTTATAAAACCATTTATAAGGAAGAATTTCTCATCATTTATAGGAGTTTAGAAAATATTTATGAAGGTTAACTGGTTTGTAAATTATTTAATAACTTTCTAAAATATTTTTCTAAATATTTTATAAAATTGATAACCATTGATAAGGTTAACATGTTTGTAAATTATTTAAAATTTTAAAAAATGATCTAACAATTTTATAAAATATTTTTCTAAATTCTTATCGATGGTTTTTAATTTTAAATTAATATATAGGACTATTTTATAAAATTTAATCTTTTAAGTTTATAAATTATTCTTCATAGATAACAAATTGTTTTCTTGAGTTATAAAACCACTAATTAGGTTTTATAAATCTTTATAAGGATTTTAAAATTTCTGAGAAATAATTCATAAAATTCTAACTTTAAAATATTTTATTAATTATTTATAGTTGTATAGTTTCCTTTCTAAGAGGTTATAAAAATGTTATCAAAAAAGAATCAATCGAAAAATATTATTTTTTTTTCACAAGTTCATCATTTTCAAAACCTTTTTCAAAGCAAAATAACCACACAATTACATGAGTTATAAAACAATCCATAGAATATTATGAATAAAAGTATATTCCTAAATTTATGAAATTTTTAATATTCTTACTTTTTAATAACTTTTGTGTTTTATACTTTAGTTGCAAGTGTAGGTCTATTTGTCAGTTGAGTTCATGTTTTTGATTTTAATATTTTTTATAAAAGAAAAATTTGATATACAAACCAATTAAAATGTATATGCATGTTCTAACAATAATGGTATAAAACAATTTAATTAAATATTGTTTTGTAAAAGTTGTAAAAAATCTAACTAAATACTATATAAATCCGATTTAAGAATTAAAAAAATATTAATAAAAAAAAATTATTAAAAAATTATCTACCAAAAATTCACATTCAGTTTTAAAATATTAATCGTTATTATTGCTGATCGAAAACATAAAATATTATATTATATTAAAATTTTAAAATTATTTAATACCCGTAAATTTGCGGGCAACCACCTAGTCTCATTTTAAAATAGACATCAAGCCCACATGGATGTAGTCAGTGTTTATTGTGTATTATACGTAAAGGGAGATTATATTATTATGGACACTAGTTGCATGCACGTAGGTTTCGTCGAGATCTATATATATAAAAATATGCTTGATTCACTCCTGTGCGTCCACGTCAGCGCCAGGTCAGAAAGTCGAGGTTTGTAGTGCCGACACGTGTCTCGTCCGTACGAAACGCATCACTTCATTTATTCTTAATATTTGTTGGGCTTTTTTGGTTAAGCTTATATAATTAGTGTTTTTGGGCTGATAAATTTGTATGGTTAAGTTGGCCCGATGGCCCATGAACAGAAACCTAAATCTGATGAAGCAAAAAGTCTGTGTGACGATTCCATTAGAGAGACTGAGATGCAGAAGTCTGTGTGCCGATTCCATTGGTTGGGTTTCGATCAGTCCTTTCGACTTCTGTCCATCCATCGAAACGAGATAGCTTCTGGATCCATCGCAGTAAACAAGATAGTAAGCATCAGTGTTTGTTTGATTTTAGGAATCTCTAGATTATTTTAAGGTTCCTTATTGTCTCTTAGTTCCTTATTGATGTTCTTATTGGATTGATCATCATCATCTCCTCCGATGTTAGATCAGTCTTTTTGGAATTTATAATTTTTTATTAATGATTATATTGCATGAGGGTTAATTAAGAATATAATGGGATTCTGGAAAATGCAAACGTGAAAACACCACTAGCTATGTTTCTAATATATTAATCCAATCAACATTAATCATTATCATATTAGGTTGAGGTATAGTATCGTGAAAAAAAGTTTGATTTTTAAAAATGCATTCATTATTTGTTTCTAATATGTTTTGTTTCACCACTAGCTACGTTTCTCAAAACAATGGAATTCAACATCAACAAAACTGTCACAGCATGGGAAGAAATGTTTAATTGAAGAATGAATTTGGAACAGATCGCATTATAAAGGTAAGTAGGTAACTGGATACTATATTCGGTCTTAGATTTTATAGAACGGAGTACATAGTAGCATGCCCAAATTAATAAAGTTTTTGGCTTTATTGCTCGAAACAAGATTTCAGGTTCAAAGAGTTGGTCAACATCATAATGCACTATCCTCAAGGGAATCATGGAATTTATAAAGATGGAAGGCCTATTTATATCAAGAGCCTAGGACAAGTCATCCCGGTAAGTATCATGTACTAGAAACATACAAACATTGTGGTCTTTTAGGCTTTAGATAATGTGAATACATATTATGAGAAGATGATGGATCGTTGATCATCGATCATGTTCTTGATAATGTTTATATGATTCTTGCGACAGATCTGTTTCTATTGATCCTTCACCTAGATTTCATGATTTGGATATGTTCTCTGGTCTCACGTTAGTTGTTTGTTAGAGATTGATTTTGATTCATATAAATGAAGCTCATGATTGCTGGATATTTATCTGATAACGGTATAGGTCGATGTCCACACATCAAAAGTGTCAAGGTTAGATATGTGGTTCCGAGTGGAGCTTTGGTTGGTATCTACGAGGACCTTGAGCTCAGGGATGGGGGATCAAACTACCTTGGGAAGTGTGTCTCTAAAGTGAGAAACTACATTGTCTGTGAGAGAAGTATTATCCGATTTGTTTCCTTTTTTTTTGTTGATGTCGGCTGTTGGCAATGTGAACTCGATCATTGGCCCAGCGTTAATCTTTCCTTGATTTATGTTTAGTGCTACAAATTTGTTTCTAAAGCTGTTTTTTCACATTCATGTGTTTTTTTGTTTTTGCAGGATCCAAGATCAAACTCAGCAGACTGATATTGACAACTTCGTGGTCTCTGGAGTGATGGAACCCAAAACGATCCGGGTTGGTGAAATCAAAAGGTGATTCAAGAGAAATTCATGTTTTATGTTTTTACTCAATAATGAAAGATGATTCTGACCATCTTGGTTCTTCTTTTTTTGTGTACAGCTTGTAGCCAATTGTATCCTTGCTGTGTGCAAAGCTGGGGTCATTGACTCATTGTTTATGGCATTCTCTCTACAAAGCGAAGGTAGGAGAGCAAAAGGTAAAAATAAATTACATGATAGGGTAATGTTCGGCACCAACAAAGATGAGGGAAAAAGACAAACAATAAAAAGAATTAATGATTACATTTTTTACGTTTTTTATGGTAAGATAATTTTGTAAATTTTAACAAAAAAAGAAAATAGTAGAGTTGGTATAACTATAGTTAAATTTCTGATTTGTAAATTTCTATCTTTTGGCTTATTGCAACAGTCATTGTACTCTAAGGGATGTGGTACAATAGCATGTTTATACGTGTCTATATTCTGAGTCATGAAAGCTTTGTAAACTACTTACTTGGCTCTACTTAAGAGCCAAAACCAATGTCTGCTGACTCTTTCGAGGATTACAATCAAGAAGAAAAATAAAGATTATGCAACAATTACTTTTACGTGGCTCTCTCCGAGAAGTAACAGCAGAGGAAAGTGTCAATGAGAAGAGAAATACAAACAACATGGATGCATTGATGGTTCCATAGATTATATGATTCTCTATATCTATGTAAACTAATTGGCCATCCGAACAATTTAACTAAGTTTTACTAAGAAAATTTTATATGCTTTGTAAAGTTCTTTATGAACTTAACCAAAAAATATATTGGTTTAAATTCCATTAACGTAAAGATACATTTTCTTTTCTAGTCTACATATTATGATTTTAAAGTAGCTATTGGTTTGAATCTATTTTATTAACTTAATTTCATAGTAATATAATTTTTAAAACTTCTAAATGAATGAGTGTTACTTAATCCGAGAATGTAGTACGACCTTGGCTGGTTTATTTGATAAAAGTTGGGATGATATGGTTTATTTGATAAAAGTTTTAATAGAATGCGTGTATACTTAAATAATCAATTTCAGATTGTTATGTTATTTAACTAACTTTAGAAAACAAATTGTAATATTGGTTTCGTACTGAAAGTTTTTGGGGGGGTTTTTTCGTAGTTTGAGGTTGTTTCGCCCTAGAGAGAAACTCTCTCAGACCCGCATCCCAAGGCGCCTCCGATGGATCTCCCCTGCTTCAGCCACGCTGCTCCTTCCTCCTCCCTCTGAAGCAGCCATGTTCCTCTCCATGGCTATGATGGTCACTACTCCTCCGTCATGTATCCGGCCCCCTCCAGATCCGCAGCCGTCGTCGTGTTTGAACGTCCCGCTTGAAGGTCTCTCTCCCGTCATCCCTCCGGAACCACCAGACCCTCCAGACGTTACTCTTCTCCCGATGTTACTCTCCTCACACCGCTCCTCCGCTCACCATGTTCCCTTCCGGGCCGGATTTCACCACGCCGTCGCCGTTTCCTCTACACTTGCTCTCGTCCCTGTTGTGTCTCCTCTTGGTGTTAGAAACGCCGGAGCTTCTCAGCTCGAGGGAGGCCTCACCGGATCTGGTCGTTCTCACCTCTTCGATTATATGCATTGCCAGCCAGATCTAATACCTGCTACGCCACCGCCTCCTGGACGAGTCACTACCGGACGTGAGACTAGCTCTCCGCTCCGTAGTCGCGCCTCTCCTATGCAATCACCACAAGAAGCTCGCCCATCTGAAAATCCCGACTCTAGCTCGTTCATTCAAAGCTTGTTTGAGTCCGACGACTGGCAATTTGGCGTTTGTTCGGCCAAACCTTCATGGTTCCTTCACGGTAATGCTGGAACTAGAAGCTCTTGTCTTGACTCATTGCTCATCGTTGCTTTAGAAGTTCTCGTCAAGCCTCATTATATTTTCAATGTCGTGAATATAGTCATCTACTCATTACTGGATTCACATAGTCCATCTATTCTAGTCAATGCCAAATCAAGTCAGTTAGGACTTTGTTTTCTATACGGTCATGGAGCTTCTCACCAAAAGCTCTTGTCGGTCATCATTCCAACCGTTGCTTACAGGTGTATCAACGTCATTTTCGACTATCAGTTCGCTTTAGAGAAAAAGATGAAGTTTCTCCATGGGACTCTTTATACCGCTGAGCTTGACTCGCCCCTTGAAAGCTCTATCTTTCAATGTTTTGTAATGCTTTTTATTATCATCCCGCCGTCGAGCATGGCTCCGGGATCTTCTACTTTGATTGTAAACTCTGTTGCTCTCTGAGCTTTTATAATATAAGTTGTGACAAAAAAAAAAAACAAATTGTAAATTGATTCATTTTTCACATTATCAATCAATAGGTTTAAAAATGTATAAGAAAGTACCAACACATTCACAAACAAATATATAAGAATGAAAAATAATTCATAATTTATGTATTAAATTTCAACTGTAGTGACATGCATTTTTATTTTACTTAATTTTATAATAAAAATATAACAAACACTAAAAATTTAAAATAATTGCATTAATGAAAAATGAAAGCTTTTTATTAATTTATCAAACCTTTGATTTCTAATAAGAACAACAGAAACAATAGTAAAAAAACTGCATATTTTTACACATATATGAAAATACAATATATCTTATCTTTTAATTGATCTTCACTTGCTTAACAAAGATTAATATAGACAAAGATAAGTTAATAATAACATCAATTACAATAATTGATGTTAAAACAAATATTTTGTATCATTTGTTAATAATTATCTCAAATTAATAACATTTGTTTTTCTGATATTATTTATGTGATGTAATATATATGATCTTTTTTGGTAGTGTATCATATACATCTCTTGCAAATGCAAACCTAAAACAGAAACCACAAAATCATACAAAAAATAATAATCTAAATCGCAAGTAAAGTATATCTTGCCCGTAGGACGGGCTGACCCTACTTATCAATACAATAATTTTAACCATGACTCATTGGAAAAAAATCATTAGAATAGGAAGAGAAACCTTATAATAACTAATTAATCATGTGTATAATTTGGTCTTGAGTTATTATAAAATTAAATGGGAGTCTTTCGTCTAATGCGCTACCTTATAATAATTCATCTCGAGATCACAATTTCTTCTTTTTATGTGTGAAAAAGTTGATCGTGAACCCACGATACTACACGGTCACATGTCTTATAACTATGGATTAAATTTAACATTCATTGATTGTATAACTATGCATAGTAGTAGTATAAATACCCCCTACTTGCCTCAGTAAGAAACCATCAAAATCAGAGCAAAATGAAGACTTTACTACTTCTCTTACTCAACTTCTTGTTTCTTTTATCATTTTCTTCAGCCGAGCAATGTGGTCGACAAGCGGGAGGTGCCCTCTGCCCCAACAATCTATGCTGCAGCGAGTACGGATGGTGCGGTTCCACCGAAGCTTACTGTGCGCTGCCTGGCTGCCAGAGCCAGTGCACTCCCAGTGGTCCTCCTCCTCCCCCTCCACCTCCTCCTGGTCCTCCTCCTCCTGATCCCACCGGCGGTCTTACTGATATCATAACAACATCTCAGTTCGATGACATGCTTAAACATAGGAACGATGCCGCTTGTCCCGCTAGAGGTTTCTACACTTATGATGCCTTTATCACCGCCGCTAAATATTTCCCCAGCTTCTGCAACAATGGAGACACTGCCGCAAGGAAGAAAGAGCTCTCTGCCTTCTTTGGTCAGACTTCCCACGAAACCACCGGTAAGCACTGATTATGTTTCTATCTTTTTCCAAAAACAAAGTTTTATGTTGGTATGGTGTATTATTCCTTAAGTCTTACAAACGGATTGAATGTCTGAAATTTTCATAATCTTCAAAAGAAAACAATTTAAATATTTAGTACAAAAATATAACAGATTTTATTTTATTATTTTTATTTTATTTTATTATTTTCAAAACAATATTTTCCCAAACACCAAAAGCAAACACAATTATTTTTATTATATATTATAAGCTAGTAACAGTCATTATAACCATTTGCCAATAAATACTATAAACTTAACGTAAATTAAAAAAAAAACATTTTAAATTTTCAACGCGTTAATATCCCAAACTATTCTTAGCACGTCAATCATCGTTATCTGTTTTAACAAATAAAGAGTTCTATAAATAACGTGTTAGACTAAGTTGTGACTAATATATTTAATGAAATGGATGGTTGCACGTTGAAGGTGGGTGGCCAACAGCACCAGACGGACCATATGCATGGGGATACTGTTTCAAGGAAGAGGTGAGTCCTTCTTCAGACTACTGTTCACCGAGCGGAACGTGGCCATGCGCACCTGGCAAACGTTACTACGGAAGAGGGCCGATGCAGCTGTCGTGGAACTACAACTACGGACAGTGTGGAGCAGCCATTGGAGAAGACTTACTCAACAACCCTGACCTTGTCTCCAACGATCCAGTGATCTCTTTCAAAACCGCGATTTGGTTCTGGATGACTCCTCAGTCTCCAAAACCTTCGTGCCATGCCGTGATCAACTGCCAGTGGCAGCCTTCACCCGCAGACATTGCGGCCGGGAGAGTACCGGGTTACGGTGTGACAACGGATATCATTAACGGTGGATTAGAGTGTGGACATGGCCCAGACCCAAGGGTCATTGATAGGATTGGGTTTTATCAGAGGTACTGTGGCATCTTCGGTGTGAATACTGGAGATAACCTTGACTGTTTCAACCAAAGGCCCTTTGCTTCTTTTAAATCTTTCCTCGACGCTGCTATGTAATAGCAGCAGGTAACCTTGATTGTTACAATCAAAGGTCCTTTGCTTCTGTTAACTCCTTCCTCGACGCTGCTATGCAATAGCAGCAGCTTTGTATGTGAAAACAATAAGGGAATACCCAACTAAATAAAACGGAGGAGTAATATTTGCGATGTTTGCTATCAGGGACGTTTGGGTTCGGTTCGGATATATTCGGATTTCGGGTTTTCAGGTTTTCGGGTTTAAAGATTTCAGTCCTATTCGGGTATTTCTAAATTTTGGTTCGGGTTCGGGTTCGGTTCGGATCTTTGCGGGTTCGGTTCGGGTTCGGATAACCCATTTAAATTATTTTTAAAATTTTAATATTCATTATATGCTTAAAATTTCTCAAAATCTATAAAAAAAAATAATATATTACATATAAATTTGTATAATATATGTCAAAATACCTAAAATTAACATATAAATTGGTTTAATTTGAATATTTGGATAGAAAATCAATAGATATTTCAAGTATTTTGGTGTTTTGAATATATTTTAGCTATTTTAGACATTTACTTTTGACTATTTATGTATATTTTCAAGTATTTTAGATCACTTAAAAGTATCTTATATATTTTGGATGTTTTTAATATATATTAAATCTAAAAATAAGTATTATATTTAGGTATATAAATCTATTTCGGTTACATTCGGGTACCCGAGATATTTCGGTTCTTTAAATACCAAAATTTTGAATCCGTTCGGATATTTAATCAATTTTGGTTCGAGTTTGGTACTACTCTTTTGGATGGGCTTCGGTTCGATTATTCAGATCCGGATTTTTTGCCCAGCCCTATTTGCTATTCTATATGAAAGTTGGATTGGGCTTTAAAATGGGCCTCAATAGACAAATCAGGAAAGATTTTTATGGTCGGTTTCAAGTGCCGACAGGTTTCGCATAACGTGTCGCTATCTCCAAACATCGTTTTCGAGTGAAACTGAAACCTTAGCGTAGTATATATTAAGGTTTGGATACAGTTACCGGTTAGACCGAATTAAACCAGTCCAAAACTCTAATAGCCACCTCTTTCTTATGCATTACAAGACCAGATTCAAAATCGAAGCATATTTGAACGTTAATTATAGAAATTTTACAAATATTTTCACAGAAATTTTAGATCTGAACTAAAATTAAAACTGTACCAACTAAACCAAAACCGAATTGCAAACCGTAATTTTGACATTTCGACGACTGAAAAAAACCGAAAATATCTAAAAAGAAACGCATAGATCACCGAACCAAATAAAGATGAAAAGCAGTTTCTTCTTCGTCGTTGTTCTCTCTCTCTCCTCCATCTTCATTTCCTCTCTGATCGCTACTTTCTCCAAAGACGACATGGCCATGCTCGGAGGCGTTCGCGATGTACCTGCTAACGAGAACAGTGTCGAGGTCGAGAGCCTCGCTCGTTTCGCTGTCGATGAGCATAACAAGAAAGAGGTTTGTTTCCCTCCCTCTCTCTCTCTCTCTTTGATCGGTCTCAGATTCGTGTTTCTGCTTTGACCTAGTGCCGATTGATTAGAGATTTTTAGGAATTGATTTTTCTGGAGGATAGTGATCTGATTAATTGAGTTTACGTTTACAATTTTGTAGAATGCACTGCTCGAGTTTGCGAGAGTGGTGAAGGCGAAAGAGCAAGTTGTGGCGGGAACGATGCACCACCTGACTCTGGAGATCATCGAGGCTGGGAAGAAGAAGCTTTACGAGGCTAAAGTGTGGGTGAAGCCTTGGTTGAACTTCAAGGAGTTGCAGGAGTTCAAGCCTGCTAGTGATGATGGTGCCCCTTCTACTACCATCACTCCCTCAGATCTTGGCTGCAAGAAAGGTATGACTTTTTGAGTAAAAGGAGATACCTTTTATGTATGTGAGAGAGAGAGATTGTGTTTAAGAATGAGTTTTGATCATGAAAATTCAGATGAGAATGCATCTGGATGGAGGGAAGTTCCAGGAGATGATCCAGAAGTGCAGCACGTTGCTGATCATGCTGTCAAGACTATACAGCAGAGGTCTAACTCTTTGTTTCCTTATGAACTCCAAGAGGTTGTTCATGCCAACGCTGAGGTATCTTTCTTTACTCGTATTTCAAACCTTGAACTGAAGCTTATTTAATACTATCTGCACTTGATTTTAACTATGGTTTCAGGTCAGTGGGGAGGCTGCAAAGTACAACATGGTTCTGAAGTTGAAGAGAGGGGAGAAGGAGGAAAAGTTCAAGGTGGAGGTTCACAAGAACCATGAAGGTGTTCTTCATCTCAACCACATGGAGCAGCACCATGACTAGTCATCTCCTCTGTTTATGTAATAATGACTGTTTGTTTGCTTACTCTGTAAGATATTTTAACTTCTGATGCTACTATTAAACCCTTAAATAACATACCAGAAGAAATAAATTAAGTTGCAGTCTTCGATTCATACAATAAACGGAAACAGGAAGAAGACTTGGATAACAGAAAGAGCATTTTTTCTAGACAAACCGCTAAATGCTGCTACTCTATATTTGTCCTACTTTGTGCTGCTTAGCCCTCTTCGTCATAATCTTCCTCGTCCTCGTCCTCGTCTATCCTCTTACCCAAACTTGCTAACTGTGTTGGATCGATCTTGCCCAACTCCATAGGCCAGCCTGGATATTCTTCTGAGGTCGTAGCTTTGTCTGCAGCTGGGACTGGTGCCGGTTTGGTTTCGTTTAGGTCGAGGGATTCAGCGTTGAGGTCAATGTCAATGCCTTCTTTTGGATTTTGAAGTTGCTGCTTGGTGTCTTCTTTTGATGCTGCAATGTCGCCATCGACATCCTTCTTCTCGTTCTCTTGTGGTGATGACGCTGACACATGCATCTGGTTACTGTCTTGAGGAGGTGGCTGTTCCGCCATGGCGGTCTCAAGCTCCACCTCGCGGTTCAGATTTTCTCTTTCGGCTGCTTTAGCAGCTCGTCAACCGCGACCTCTTCCTCGTCCTCTCCCTCTACTACCCCTGCCACTGGGCTTAGCATTCCCCACCTCTTGCTGCAATAATAAGCCCAATGCCAACAACAGTGTTGAATGGATGTTAGTGCTCCACACCAATAGACATTAAATGAAGTAACTAAGAAGAACATGAGCTCACTGTTTTGCTTTTCTTATTTTCCTCGTCGCTGTCATTCACTTCGTCACTGATCGGCTTCCTGATTTAAATAAACCATTTCGATTCAGCTTGCTACTGGCTTATATCAATTAAATAACCAGAGTATACGGAGCCAGGAGGTCCAACCTTCTCTTGGAGATGGTGCGATCATCCATGGTAACGTCACCAGTCCCATGGGCCTGCCCTTGCGCTTGGCCGTAGTCAGGAACCTTGCTCACAACTTCCCTCAGAAAATCAAACACGTTATATCTTTCCACACAGTGTTTTCTGTAAACAACAAAACAAGTTCAATAAACGTGGATGCAGTAGTTGCATCACCAAACACCGTATGAAGAAAAAGAGCAAAATGTACTTTAAACACACAAATATGTGGTATAAAGTTCTGTAACATCAACAACATCCTCTAGGTGTTGGACGCAGTCAAAATAGGACCAATAACTTGGAAGCTCTTCCGCTTAACAACATCACCTCAACCAGAATATTAATAGTTACAACATCTAAAATGCATTCATGCTCTTTAGGCAGTAGCGACATTTGTTAGCATGCAGAAGGATCAAAAAACAAAGTTTAAGCAATCAGTTGCTTACAGGTGCAAAGAGCTGACGGTCTTGGCTCCTCTCTCGAGGGTAATCTCATACGTGCGATCGCAAAGGTCTTGCAAGAACAATTCCAAAGATTTTGCTGCAGTAACAGAACATGAAATTAAGCAAAAAAGGTCTCCCAACCAAACAACTGCCTTAAAACTGAAGTAAAACAAAATGACTCACAGACTAGGACAGGCACTGCCAAAGCAATCTTGCCAACATCCTCATCAGCTTGCATAATCTTTTAATACGAGCCTGAAAATGAAAAATCATTGTATACAAACGTAATACATTAACACACAAACGGAAAGTTCAGTTCTTTGAATAATCCTATCGTCAACACTATACTAACTTTTTAAAAAAAAAAAAAAAACAATTCGTGTATGTATATTCATTCCATGCTCAA
The DNA here is from genome assembly GCF_020379485.1 of Brassica napus. Classification (NCBI taxonomy): domain Eukaryota; kingdom Viridiplantae; phylum Streptophyta; class Magnoliopsida; order Brassicales; family Brassicaceae; genus Brassica; species Brassica napus. The sequence goes on from NC_063444.1 coordinate 47,365,882, forward strand.
CTAATGACAATAGTCCTCTTTATAAACACTATCTTTATCTTATCCAATTAAAATGGGGGAAATTGATTGCTAGGTCAACCAATTTCATCAGAAATGACATTACTTAATCTAAACAACTTGGTCTTAGAAGAAACACGATCCAAAAAGGTCATCAATCGTAGACGAGAAAAAACTTACAGCTGGGAAGCGAGTATCGAGCTTCTTCCTCATGATTTTGAAATCCCCCAATCAAGAGAACACGCCAAATCCCACCACAGCAGAAGAGACAGAGCAAACCGATGGGGGGGGGGGGGGGGGGGGGGGGATCCTAAATACAGAAACTCCTTTACTAAAATCGGAAAGTTATTCTTCGTCTATGGGACACTGCCAGATCCGGCGACGGCGGTTTCCTTTGTTCCTACTATCTCTCCTCCTCGATTGAATTAAGATTAAATTTAAGTTTATAAAACAAAAGGTTTGGGTCAAAAGAAAGAAAGCAAAAAAAAGGTGGTAAATTAAAAGTTATAATATTTAGTTAGTTGGCAGATTGACTAATCCGATTGTTTGGAAACATCTAACCATACACATGGTTAGTTATTATTGGATTACACAAGACTTACGCGTCACAGGACTATTATTCTAAAATCTTCATCCACTTTTTTTAAAGGATAAATTAGATCATAATCCGCGCAACCACGCGAATTTTTGTTTTTATTTATTTATATAAATATTTAGTTTTCAATTCTAAATTGGTATATATTATACTCCCTCCGTTTCAATATAGATGATGTTTTAGAATGATTATTTTGTTTCAATTTACATGAAATTTTGATATTTTAAAGTTAACTTTAACTTTATTGGAACATGTTCAACCAATTAGATTTTAACTTTAACATATGGAGGTATAACATAACAACGTTAAATTATATCTTTTTAATTTATACTTTCTATAAATCTAATTGATCATCTATTGTTTAAATCCAATTATTGATAGCCATAAAAGTTTCTGGTAGCCCTAAAATTTAAATAATAAGATTAAAGATTAAATGTAACATAACTTTCTAGAAATAGGTCCATTTTTAAAAAAATCACACATGAATTAAAGTTGTGACTTCTGTTTTAATATATAAGATGGATAATGCATCTTTGTATCTTTGTTGAGGGAGATATATCCCTGACCAGAAATATATACTCCTCTATTATTATTATAAAGGTGTTCTCATATTTCTTTTTTTTTGGTAATATGTTTAATTTCGTACCACTTTCAAAAGTACATGCTGTGCAGCTTAGTGAGCGAAAACATAAAAACACAAACCACCCACAACAAGAAACAGAGGGAAAAATAAAGAAGAGTCGAGGAGAGTCAAGGAGGGTGGGTGCATGCGAAGAAGAACTGAAGAATGGATGGCTGGATCGAGAGGAGCCAGTCCCTTATTTGTCTATCAACTGCAGAGCAAATAGAGATAGCAGTAGTCGAGAATGAAGTAAATACCTATGAGTTACATGGGTCTTCCACTGATGACACAGGTTATGCGGCAACAAGACTATCTCCCTCTCATTGAGAAAATTCGAGGTAGAATAAACACTTGGACTAGCCGCTTCCTCTCCTATGCCGGAAGGTTGCAACTGATCTAGTATGTGCTTATGAGTATAGTAAACTTCTGGGCCTCTGCATTCAGACTCCCAAACAAATGTCTGGAAGAAATAGAACGGCTCTGTTCTCCATTCTTATGGACTGGTCCGGAGCTCAAGTCCACAGGCGTAAAACAAGCTTGGAAAGAGATCTGCTTGACTAAGAGCGAGGAAGGTTTGGGTATAAGACCGCTTAAAGAAGTTAATCTGGTCTACAATCTAAAGCTTATATGGAGAATGCTCTGAGGGAAGTCTCTTTGGGGGGACTGGATAAAGCACAACTTGCTTAGAAAGAGAAGTTTTTGGGAAGTAAATGGAAATACTCAAGCAGGGTCTTGGATGTGGAAGAAAATGCTTAAGCTACGTGATGTAGCTAAGTCTTTCTACATGAAGACCGTAGGCAATGGGAGACATACTTCATTTTGGTACGATCGATGGTCTGACCTAGGAGTATTAATGGATGTACTGGGATAGAGAGAGGTCTAATAGACTTGGGTATTAGAAGAGATGCCACTGTGGAGGATGTCCTTCGACTCCTCGAAGAAGAATGAGGCATCGTTCGCGCATGCTGAAAGATATTGAAAGGGCCCTGGACTCTTTTAGAGATCAACTGAACACTGCAGAGGATGATTTCGACATGTGGAGACGATCATCTGGCTACAAACCAAAATTTTTGATACAAGAGACTTTGTTGCTTCTTTGGCCGAAAGGTATATGGTTCTCGCAGGCTACCCCAAAGTTTGCTTTCATGGCTTGGCTTGCAACTAGGGGAAGACTATCTACCATGGATCGGGTTTCTCAATGGAGTCAAGGCATTGACACAAGTTGTGTCTTATGCAAGAACACTCCAGAATCCCAGAACCATCTTTTCTTCGAGTGTTCCTTCTCAGCTCAAGTTTGGGAGCATCTAGTCAAAGGTATATTGCAGAACTCATACACTGCAGAATGGACTGGTATTAAGATATTGCTTGTTGATCGGAATCTGGAGAGATACAAGTTGTTATGTACTCGATACGCCTTCCAAGCCGCTGTCTATGCGATATGGAGAGAACGCAATAGGCGCATGCATGGAGAACCACCGCTGCCCACTCAAGCTCTGATGAAGCTTGTTGATAAAGGTATGCGAAACAACTCAGCTTAATAAAACTACATGGATGGAAGAGATTTGAAGGCATTTTGCAGTTTTGGTTTGCTACAGAGTGTAAATAGAGTACAGATTAGGAGTGGTAAACGAGTAGCGGAGTTCCATCTTTAAACATAGGATGCACTTGATATAAAGAGGTTTTTGGTGAATAAAATTTAACACATTAAAAAAAGAAAGAATGAAGCAAATATTTTCCTATTCCTTTCTTTCCAAATTAAGTAGATGGGATGATTGGAACATGGGATTGATAATACACCTAGCCTGAGGTGAAGAAGAGTTTCTGGCCAAACTGACCTAAAAAAAAAAAGAACTCATCAAATTATTTTTGGGTAGATCCGTAAATACTGAAATTTTAATTTAAATCAGTAATTCCGAGAAAAAAATGAAATAAACTAAACTAAAATCAGTACATATATTGGGGTTAACTCGAGATGGTAGGCTAAACCTTGACTACATGCATTTCAAAATTAACTGATATCCATTACACAGAAATCAACGGCAATTTTGCTCCCGAGTACAACACTATAAAAGCATCCAGTAGATATATAGCAAAATTAAATACCCAGCGACTGTAACAATAAGAAAATACAAGTGTTGGAGTCTCACCACACACACTTTGATTACTCCAGTGAGGAATTAAAGATAATTAACCTAAATCAAATAGAATAATAGATTAATGTAGTGCATATGTCAAACACGTGACCCTTGAAAAGGCAATCACGTTCATTGTAAACTATACAATATGAATAGGAAATAATTATAAAAAAAAGAATAGGAAATAATTAAGTTAGCTTTTCTATGATTAAATAATTTCCTTTTATCGTCATAAGACTTTAGCTATATATATGTATGCCATATGAGAACACATCACAGGGATCAATTAATATGGCTCCAACGATAAAAACCATTGGGGAATACAAGACTCACCAAGATTATTTCGTCGATTTCTTTGGAGACAATTTGTTAGTCACTCAAACCGAGACACCCTCCGTCATCAGGCGATGGATCCGAGACGTCGTCTACCGTCACCGTCGCTCGCGTTCTTCTCACCCTCTCGTCGTTGGAGTCGGCGTCCAGTGGACACCGTCATGGTACTTCTCACCACCGGCGTACGACCGTCCAGCGGATACACTCCAGCTATGCGTGGGAACATCAGTTCTCATCGTCCAGCTCTCTTACTGTCAGCGCGTCCCCAACATCCTTCGACGTTTCCTCACGAATCCCGACACGACTTTTGTCGGTTTCTGGAACAGCCAAGACGTGAGAAAGCTGGAAATAACGAGACACCAGTTGGAGATTGGAGAGCTTCTTGATGTAAGGAAGTACGTCGCAGATCAACAAGGTAGGAGTCTGAGGGGTCGTTCGTTTGAGGGGATTGTTGAGGAATGTATGGGCTTGAAGGAGTGAAGCTAGATCGGAAGATAAGCAAGAGTGATTGGAGTGTTGACTACCTCAGCAAAGAGCAGTTAGTTCAGGTGTCAGTAGATGCTTATGTTTCTTTCAAGCTCGGTGTTGATGCTCGTTTATGGCAAGTTTGAAGACATGTATCAAGAGGAATACTATGTCCTGAATCTTTAGTCTTTATTTGTTAGATTGTCGAAAAAGAAAATGTTATCACTCGTTAATTTCTTCCATGAGGTAATAAGATTATAAATATATAACTAAATGTCCTTGATATCATCCATCTTGCAGCGTTTTACACAAGATGAGTAAGGTATAAAGTATTAGTAGAACTGTGCAATAGGACACTGTCACGCTAACAAACAAAAAGACACTGTAACGATGGTCGGAGAGAAACAAGGTCTGTTACGGTACTCGGTAGCGTGTCCTAGATAAGCCAAATGCAGGACGCCATACAGATGCATACAGTGATCGTACAAGAGGCGTGAGAGATGCGAAAGTCTTGCCTAAAATGCATCTGAAGTTCTCAACCGTCCAAAATTGAACAACTTTTTTTTTTCTTTTTTTACGGGTAAATTGATAGTGTATTTGTATTTGTTGTTGCATAGCTTCACCAGAAATATATATATATATATATATATTTATCCAATAATATTATATAGAATTTTCTTTTTTTTTGGGTCAGAATTCTCAGAAAATTTTAAATTTGAAAGTTATCGTTATTTTTTGGGAGGGGATAATTTTTAAAATTTAATCAGCAATTGCCGAAATAGTAAATAAAAAAATTTAAAAAAATACGTAATTACTTTGGGGTTGGAGTAGATGACTCGATAGTGTGATAAGCTAAACCTAGCATGCATCCCAACCGTTCAAATATAGCTGACATAAATTTCACGAAGATCAACGGGGGCTAGTAACGCTTTTAATTAAGTTAGATTTTCTATGATTAAATACTTTCTTTTACCATCATAATAAAGCTTTGGCTATTTATATGCATGACATATGAGAACAAATCACACAGATCAGTATACAAGCCCTGGAGCGTTATTGTTTTTTCCTCTCTCCTTCACATTTCAGAGTTAGTAAACAAATCAAATGGCTCCAACGATCAGAACCCTCGCGAAATACAAGTCTGACCATACTACTACTCTGTCGATTTCTTTGGAGAAGATTTGACAGTCACTCTAACCAAGAGTACTCCTCAGACATTAGACGATGGATCCGAGATGTCGTCTTCCGTCACCGTCGTTCACGCTCTTGTCACCCTCTTATCGTTGGAGTCGGCGTCAACTGGGCACCACATTGGTATTTCTCAGCGCCGCCGTGTCACTACCGTCCTGTGGATACTCTCCAGTTATGCGTGGGAACATCGTGTCTCATCATCCAGCTCTCTTACTGTAATTAAGCGTGTCCCCGACATCATTCCAAGGTTCCTTACGGATCCAAACACAATTTTTGTCGGTATTAGGAACAGTCAAGACGCGAAGAGGCTAGCACGAACTAGACATCAGTGGAGATTGGAGAACTTCTTGACGCAGGGATGTATGTCGTGGATTCACAAGGCAGGAGTCTGAGGGGTCGTTCGTTTGAGGAGATTGTTGAGAAATGTATGGGGTTTCGAGGAGTGAAGCTTGATCGGGGGATAAGCAGGAGTGATTGGAGTTGTTGAGTACTTAGCAATGATCAGATACTTCAGGGTGTAGGAGTAGATGCTTATGTTTGCTTCAAGCTTGGTGTTTCTGCTCGTTTATGGCAAGGTAAGTTTTAAGAGATGTATCGAAGTAAAAAATGTGCTGAATCGTTGATCTTTCTTCTTGTTTAGGTTGTGGAAAATAAAAACTGGAATATT